>NC_056660.1:219160381-219477047 GCF_018350195.1 Panthera tigris
ATTTGGGTAAACAAATACCCAGTAGTGAAATTGCTGGATTGTAGGGTAATTCTATTTTTAGCTTTTTGAGGAACTTCCATACTGTTTTCCAAGGTGGGTGCACCAGTCTGCATTCACACCAACAGTGCACAAATGTTCCTTTTTCTCCACATCCTTGCCAATAGCTGTTGTTTCTTGTGTTGCTGATTTTAGCCATTCTGACAGGTGTGAGGTGATATTTCATTGTGGTTTTGATTTATATATCCCTGATGATAAATGATCTTTTCATGTGTCTGTTGGCCATCTGTATGTCTTCTTTGGAGAAAAGTCTGGTTCATGTCTTTTGCACATTTTTAATTGGATTATTTGTCTTTTGGGTGTTGAGCTGCAAAGTTCTTTATATATTTCGGATACTAACTCTTAATCAGATACATCATTTGCAAATATCTTCTCCCATTTAGTAGGTTGTCTTATAGTTTTGTTGGTAACTTCCTTTGCTATGCAGAAGCTTTTTATTTTGATGTGGTCCCAATGGTTTATTTTTGCTTTTGTTTCCCTTGCCTCAGGAGACATATTTAGAAAAATGTTTTTGCTGTCAATGTCAGATAAATTACTGTCTGTGTTCTCTTCCTGTATTTTTATGTCTTCAGGTCTCACATTTAGGTTTTTAATCCATTGTGAGTTTATTACTGTGTATGGTGTAAGAAAGTGATCCAGTTTCATTCTTTGGCATGAAGCTGTCCAGTTTTCCCAACACCATTTCTTGAAGAGACTGTCTTTTGCTCATTGCATATTCTTACCTTCTTTGTTGAAGATCAATTGACCACATAATTGTGGGTTTATTTCTGGGGTTTCTATTCTGTTCTATTGATATATGCGCCTATTTTTGCGGCGGTACCATACTGCTTTGATTACTACAGCTTTGTAATACAGCTTGAAATCTGGAATTGTGACACCTCCAGCTTTGTTTTTCTTTTTAAGAATTTTTGGTTACTTGGGGTCTTTTGTAGTCCCATACAAACCTGAGGATTGTTTATTCTAGTTCTGTGAAAAACGCTGCTGGTATTTTGATAGGGATTACATTAAATCTATAGATCGCTTTCGGTAGTATGGATGTTTTAACAATATTTGTCCTTATCCAGGAGTATTAAATATATTTCCCTTTGTGTTGTCTTCAGTTTTTTTTCATCAATATTTTATAGTTTTCAGAGTATAGGTCTTTCACCTCCTAAGTTAGGTTTGTTCCTAGGTATTTTAATTTTTTGGTGCAACTGTAAATGAGATTGTTTTATGAATTTCTCTTGCTGTTGCTTCATTATTAGTGTATAGAAATGCAATGGATTTCTGTACACTGATTTGTATTCTGTGATCTTACTGAATTCATTTAACAGTTCTAGTTGTTTTTGGCGGAGTCTTTAGGTTTCTCTATATACAGTAGCATGTTACAGGCAAAGAGCAAAAGCTTTACTTCTTTCTTACCAATTTGGCCATCTTTTATTTCTTTTTTATTGTCTGGTTGCTGCAGCTAGGACTTCCAGTACTTTGTTGAAAAAAACAAGTGGTAAGAATGGACATCCTTGTCCTGTTCCTGACCTTGGGGGAAAGTTCTCAATTTTTCCTTATTGAGTATGATGCTAGATGAAGGTTTTTCATGTATAGCCTTTATTATGTTGAGGTATGTTCCCTCTAAACCTACTTTGTTGAGGGTTTTTATCATGACTGCATATCAAATGCTTTTTCTGCATGTATTAAAATGAACCTAATCATTTTGATTGCACAACTGTGACCATCACACGGAGTGATCTAAAGACACATTAGGATGTAATCTTCTCATCATAATGATCTCTGCAGGGAGGTGGAAGAATAATCAATCTCACATACGTTTGAGGTGTCCTAATCCCTAGAGCTCTGCTGCCTGAAGCAGTTCCATAGGTACATTATTTCTTCAAAAGTCACTACTAGTCAAGTATAAGGCAAGATTTAAGTTTGACCTAAAAGTAATATTTGTGGCAGGAAAAAAATTGATATTTTGTATCTATGATTTAAAGTTCTATGGTTTTATGGGATTTCAAATCATTTATTATTTTCATAAATGATAGAGGTGTTTGTGTGTATCACATTAGGTCTTTGGTACAAACACGTATTCAGAATCAGCTAATGTGATGCAAATGATTAAAAGAGCATGTATTATTACAACATACTAAAATTTTCACCAAGGTCAATTCATTATGTGGTAATATTTCATTTTGTTTCGTTTTAATTTTGTGAGAACTATGACAAAATTCATTAGTAATGTCTTACTGATAAGAGAGAATGTAATTATTGAAAATGACAAAGTCTCTAACACTTTGGTAAAGTATAAGACTATTTCTGTGCATTCGCCTCCTCACATGAAAATGGAACTTACAATGGTAGCCCCCCTTAGAGTTCTTGCAAGTGTTTAATAAGTTAATATGTGTAATTTCATTGATCAGTGCTTGACCATCGGTATAGTCTTATGAAATGACAGAATATATTGGTTTTACATTTCAAGGACTCATATTTGATCTTCTTTTATATTACATTGAGGATTCTCATGACTGCAATATAGCTCTTTGCTACTCACAATGTGGTCTGTGAACATAAGCATCTACCAGAAGCTTGTTAGAAACTCAGAACTTGGGGCACAATCCCAAACCTCCTGATCACAATTTGACTTTAATGTTTGTTAGGTGATTCCTATGTACAAAAAAGTTTGGGAGGTACCAATATAGGTTCTCCTTTAAGTTATTCTCTACACCACCTTATCTTACCATCTCTATATACCTAAATCAGTCCACTATTTTCTCGTATTAGTTGACATTTACTACCTGAAGCTTCCTTTTTTAACTTAGCTAAATAAAAATGTACACTTTCATAGATAAAATGGATTAAGAGGTAAGACCTCCAGTTATAAAATAAATAAGTAATGCAGATGAAAAGTACAGCAAAGAAAATATAGCCAGTAACATTGTATGGTCTTATCATGGTGAGCATTGAGAAAGGTATAGAATTGTTGAATCAATATGTTGTCTACTTGAAACTGGTGTAATATTGTTCATTAATCATACTTTAATAAAAGTTTTTAAAGTACAATTATAAAATGAAAGTCAAATTCAAAATGAAGTAGATGACTATATTAAACTTTAAAGCATAAAATATAAAAATGAAGGAGGAGGAAAAATAGGCAAATTGCATTTAAAGGCTCATCAATTTCTTGGAATTTATCAACCAAAAAAGCATATTCTTTCCTTTGCCATTCTATTTGTATTTACAGCCTGCAGTTTGATCAGATGCGAAGGGGAAAGTACAGTGAATGTGTACAAAATTTGATTGATGCTCTGTGTAACGGCTGGGCTATAGCGACTATTGCAAAGCACTGTCCTGCACTTTGGGGCTTTAAGAAAGCAAAACAAGAAAATATGAATTATTGTAGAGTTTCCTAGAGCAAAATGCATCAGAGTACAACGTAAGTAAAACATGGTTCAAAGACTTCCACTCTACAGAAAGAGATTCAGATTGTGATGTATACAAAATAAAATACCTTAGATATATTCACCTACAAAATCACCCATAGGGTACCAGGAGAGGGAGTCAAGTGAGGGATCAATGATGATGGGTTATTCAGAGAGATGGTTTAATAGGTTCCTAGCTATTATAGTACAACCTGATTGCAAAAACCATCTGTGGTTTTGCTGGGAAAGAATCTGTAACACCAACATTAGTTTATTCTCCATGTGTTTCTTACACAACTTATCTTTTCTTTTTTCTAAGCTCCTGACTTATATTGGTATTACCCTTCCAACATTCTTTGACTCTCTGTTATATGGGATGATTCATATTATTATACAATGTCTGCCTTCCCATCTTTAGAAACACACACACACACACACACACACACACACACACACACACAAATGTGACTTCCTTTTGAAGTGATAGGGCTTCTGGAATCTGAGTTTATATTAGTGTATTAATCAGGATTTCACAGAGAAACAGAGCCAATAGGATATACAGGTAGATAGATACATTGGTAGTAGGTAGGTAGATAGATAGATAGATAGATAGATAGATAGATAGAGAGATAGATAGATAGATATAGACAGATAGATATAAATATATATGTAAAGAAATTTATTTCAAAAAATACAATCATTCAATTGTGGAGGCTTTGTGAGTTCAGAATCTGATGGGGGGAATGCCTAGAGACTACAGACTCAGTACATTGCTGTTAAAGTCCAAGATAATATGCTGGAGAATTCCCTTTTGCTAGGTGAGGTCAGTCTTAGTTCTTTTCAAACTAAAGGCCTTAAACTGATTGGACAAGGTCCATTCAGATTCTGGAGGATAATCTGCTTTACTCAAAGTTTACAAATTTATTTATTTTTATTTTATTTAAATCCAAGTTAGTTAATATATAGTATAATAATGGTTTCAGGAGTAGAATTTGGTGATTCATCACTTACATATCACACCCAGTGTTTATCCCAACAAGTGCAATCCTTAATGCCCATCACCCATTTAGCCCATCTCCCCACCCAACACCCCTCCAGCAACCATCAGTTGTTCTCTGTATTTAAGAATCCCATGGTTTGCCTCCCTCTCTGTTTTCATCTTATTTGTCCTTCCCTTCTCCTATGTTCATCTGTTTTGTTTCTTGAATTCCACGTATAGGTGAAGTCATATATTTGTCTTTCTGTGACTGACTTATTTTGCTTAGCATAATATATTCAAGTTCCATTCACATTGTTGCAAATGGCAAGATTTCATTCTTTTTGATTGTTGAGTAATATTCCATTGTATATACATACCACTTCTTTATCCATTCATCAAAGTTTACAGATTTAAATATATATCTCACCAAAACCACCCTCACAGAAGCATGAAGAATAATATTTTACCAAATACTTGAGTGTTGTGCCTAGACATGTTGACAAATAGAATTAATCATCATAATTGTTTAAAAAAGGAATTTTGAAAAGTGACAGAACAGATTAAAGTCTGCCTAAACACATTAGGTAAAATTGTAAAGATGATGCCTCAAAAAAACTGACATCTAAAAAGAGCAGGTAACTCCACAATATGGGTTATTATTCTAGACTGAACTTGTTAGCATGCCATCTTTCTTCATCAGACTGCATTTATAACACTTTATATCATTTTTATATCCATAGTATTTAACAATGTTAATGTAAAATGTATGTATATGTGTATTTGTATTTCTTGTTCACAGTCTCAGTAGACTACATCTATAATCCATTCACTTAATTGTTCATTCAAAATATTTATTGATTACTTACTTGTGTCAGACACTAATTTAAATGTTTGGTTGGGGCGCCTGGGTGGCTCAGTCGGTTGAGCGTCCGACTTCAGCTCAGGTCACGATCTCACGGTTCGTGAGTTCGAGCCCCACATCAGGCTCTGGGTTGATGGCTCAGAGCCTGGAGCCTGCTTCCCATTCTGTGTCTCCCTCTCTCTGCCCCTCCCCCGTTCATGCTCTGTCTCTCTCTGTCTCAAAAATAAATAAACATTAAAAAAAATTAAAAAAAATGTTTGGGAAACACGCAGTAAAAACAATGGAAAAATTATAATCATTCACCACATTCCTTAAGTTAGGAAACTCAAAATATTTCAGCATCTTGAACATTTTTATCTTGAAATTCCACCTGTTACATATCACATATCTCTTGAATATATTTTTTTCTCCCTTTCAACTTGTCTAAGTTGTTTACCTCACTGGTCAATTACTTTCAATTCCTTTTCCTTGAACTCACATGTGCCACAGCTTGCCAACCATAGAAAATAATTCTAACAGGCACATTTCTCTATTTCCTTGCAGCCAACACTAAATGTAAACAAATAAACAAACAACCAAAAGCCAAAAAATAACACAGAAACCCAAAACAAAAAACATTCACTTTAAGTCACCTTTGATGATGACATTCACTTATGATGTCTATTCTGCAGCTTGCCTCAACTGAGTGGAGTAAAATATTCTGCACAATATATCAGTCTTGCACAATATAGTCCAGTATCCACACAACAGAGAGTGAGTGTTAAAAATCGCATTTATTTATTTTTAATGTGTACTTATTTTTGAGAGAGGGGGAGAGAGCAAGAGAGAGCAAGCACAAGTGGAGAAGGGGCAGAGAGAGAATAGAGGATCTGAAACGTGGGGCTAGAATTCAGGAAACCATGGGATCATGACCGGAGCCGAAGTCGGATACTCAACCGACTGAGGCATCCACGTGCCCGAAAAGTCAAATTTCAATGCTAGTCACTTGCTTCCTTCAACTAAAATAAATTATGTATCTAAGTTGCCTACACAGTCCCTTACAGCTCTCTGCCTGAACCTTATTCCGCTTATTAACATAGTCTTCTCCAGCCATATGGAACTCAAGAATGTGCATATTTTGTCCTAATACTCTGAATCTTGAACATGCACTTCCAACTACCAGGGATACTTTGTCCTGATTAACAATTCATATACATATTTGAGGCTTCTGCTTAATCATCAATTTCATAAGGATGCTTCCCTAACTCCTAATTATTATAGATATTATTACATGATCCCTTAACTTTGTACTTCACTTCATAGCACTGGTAAGTTCATAAGCATATATCATTATTTGTTTGTTAGCTATATTTCCCAATCAGACAATAAGCTTCATAAAATATATAATCTGGTCTGTTTTACTTATTCCAGTGCTTTAGCAATAAGATTTGAATACAGCATGTGTTGAATTAATAATTGTTGAATTAATAAAGGAGTAAAAGATTATTTATAGACATAGAAACAAGTACTTAAAAAAGAGTAGTTTTCAATGACCCATATATTCCCGTTTAGTCCCTATTCATACTCTAACACGAAATCTACTACATTGTTTTCATTCTCAAACAATGCCTTATCCCCTCTTGAAATTGTATGGATCAAATTGCAACTTCTCCTTGTACATTTTCTTAGCTTCCTTTGTGTCTTCTTATTCAGATCATCCTGGACAAAATCTCTTGCTTGAGTTTGTCATAAAACATAGTCCATTCATGTTCGGCAAATGATTCCATTTCCAGAACCTTTAGTCTTACATTACCAAACATTTCATTTTCATTTTGATTCTCCTTGTGTCAAATCTTCTAATTATTTTTTCCTTTTTGATTATCTAGCATTTGTTATTACCTAAAATTATTTATGTATTCTCCAGACCAAAATTGAAACTCTTTGAGAGCAGCAAATTTGTTATGTTATTATCCACTGATTCTCCAGTTCCTAGATCAATGTTTGGCATATGCTAAAAATTAATAAATAATACTGTTTTATTGATTGACTGTGTCATGTGCCCTTATATATTTTTAAAATATTTTTGAAGATATATCCTTTTAATAACAGTGGAAAAGAATGTGAATAATAATTGTTTTCAATTATTTTTTAAAACTACTGATTAAGTGATAAAACCATTTTATATGATCACCTGGAGTTATAAATAGGGTATTTGTAATCAGATAAAATACATTTTACTTTTGTCTGATAACAGCATGTTTAGGAAATCATAAACTTGGTAAGACAAATTCTTAAGTATACCATCATAGATATTACCAAAATGTGCTACACTACATAGGTCAACTGTAAAAATTAACGAAGGCTAATGGTTCCAAGAATAAAGTGTCAGCTTGTCAGGGAGGATTACACAAAGCTCCATGAATGTAATTCTTTGACGTTTCAGTGACCTCATCAATAAAACACAGACAATAAATTCTCTCTCATCTGGGGTGATTTTGAAGATTTAAAGAAACATCACATGTGAAAGGCTTAAGATATTTCCTAACATGTATTAAATACTAAATGATACCCATTAGTATTGTACCCATATTAGTGGATATGAGGATATGACATCTCATACCGAATCATTAATATTTAGATATGTAGGTTAAAATATTTATTCTATATTCGATGTATGGATATGTTTTGAATTCAAGTGCAAAATTAAACATGACCTCTGAAATAAGATGAGATGTTACACTTTCTATGATAGCCTTTAGTTATTTCTGAAATGCCAGAATTACAGTTTCATCACCTATTGAGATTTAGTGAATCAGAGGGGAAAAAATAATCAAGAAGCACATAACTTACATGAAAGAAACTCAAGGATGTATATGTAGTATTATATAAAAATTTTGATGATTTATTTTACATAGAAGCCTGAGCGATTTAGACTCTAACTGCCCTTGGCCATAGGATAAAGTAAACAAAGATTATATCTTATTTTTCTTTTAAAATGAATTGTCTAAATCTTTTACTGAGTTGACTAGGGTACATCCATAGCATGTAGCATGACTTCATTCATTAAATAAACATGTTGTGTCAAATATATGTTACTCTCAATTCCAATTTGAATTATAAAATGAAAGAAAATATATAAAATACAAATTAGCTAAATACATTACTGGAATGGCCTATCATTTGTGTGGAAGAGAGGGAATTGAAACAAGTGGTGAGAATGACCACTTTTTCGCTTATTTGATAATTCTTGTTTCCGTATAGTATATATAATTAAAACTTGAATATATTTTCCTATTATCATCCTTTATCACAGTTTTAAACAGATATTTTAACACTAAACCTTTCCAATGGAAAACAAGTTCAACTGGTGAGGCAGAAGGAGATTGAAAATAACATTTACAAAAAACATAAACATCTGCTCCAGGAACCTTTACTTGCTGAGTGATATGCAGTATTTCATTATATGCAGTATTACTCAGCTCTGAAAAATGTATACAGAACATAGTGCTCAGAATTTGCTGTTTTGAAAGAGATTTTTGAAGTTCTTTCCACTAATCCACTAAGGGTTTCACACTGGACAAATTATTTTGCTTGGACCAACTTTGGTTTCCTCATTTTTAAGATGTAAATTATAATAGTGTCAGCTTAAATAATCAATATAAGAACTATATGACATGTAAATCACTTATCACACTGATATTAATAGTGAACATTGGATAGATTAGTTCCTATTGTTATTCCAATCAATAATGAAAATATTGAATTCAATTAATAAATGCTGGAATCCCTTTTCAACTTACCTACTTGGTTCTATGGCCATCACATTTTTTTTAAGTAAGTAAATTTAATTAGAGCTGCAGAACATATACATATATTTAACTAAAGATTAACATTACATACTTTCTTATAAAATACATTTTAATGAAACAGTATAAATGTAGAGCAGGAATAAATTCTGAATAATCAGAGGTTTTATTTTAAAAATCTCAAATATCTACAAATATTACCATTCACTGAGTTGACTAAAAGATGCTGTTGGAAATAATCATTTACATTTCTCCTGCTTCCTTTTTATTCTCCATTTGGCCTGTAATTACCTAAGGTTGCTATCAGTAGAACATTTCCCACTGTGCATCCCTATGAAATAATTGCACCACACGGCAAATAAAAGGTTTATATTCAGACTGTTATTTTGGGTTCTTCAGCAACACAAATGCACCTGTTCTCAACACAATTAGGATAGGCCATATTGAAGATAATCAAAACAAATAATGAAAAATGGTTTGCTTGATTTGCAAAATAAGGCATAATGCCTACTCAGACACTGGCAAAGCTTTGATAGTGATGCTGTGTGGAATTAACATATTTAATGAAAATTGATTTTGTTTATGTACAGAGGTAATGGATATGCCTGCATAATTTCTGGGCACTGGCTCTTAGTTATTAATTATTATTTTATAATTTACCCAAGACAATTCAAGCCAAAGGTAGCATCTGTTTGGCACTGAGGTTCTACTTAGATTTAATTTTCCAGTTCAAGAGAAATAGCTACAGAGAGTCAAATAATCTATTCAAGGTCAGAAAAACAGTAATCTGCCTTGATTAGTGATCTACTGCAGCTCAGATAGTGAATTACAGGAGTTAACCAGCAAAATAAATTTTTGTCCATGTACTATGCAGAGAAAAAAGTGGGAGAGTAGATAAAGAATTAGACTGATATTTGTTTTCTGTATGTGTGTGTGTGTGTGTGTTTAAAGTTTATTTATTTTAAGAGAAAGAGAGAGAGAGAGGGAGAGAGAGAATGAGAGAGAAAGAGAGAGAGAGAGAATCCCAAGTAGGTTCCACACTGTCAGTACAGAGCCTGATTCTGGGCTCAGTCTAACAGAACCAAGAGATCATGACCTAAGACAAAATCAAGAGTCGGACGCTTAACTGACTAAGCCACCCAGGCATCCCTGAATTTAACTTTTAGAAAACTTAATTTATGGGGCGCCTGGGTGGCTCAGTCGGTTAAGCAGCTGACTTCGGCTCAGGTCATGATCTCACGGTCCGTGAGTTCAAGCTCCACGTCAGGCTCTGTGCTGACAGCTCGGAGCCTGGAGCCTGTTTCAGATTCTGTGTCTCCCTCTCTCTGACCCTTCCCCATTCATGCTCTGTCTCTCTCTGTCTCAAAAATAAATAAATGTTAAAATTTTTTTTTAATAAATAAACATTAAAAAAATTTTAAAAACTTGATTTAAAAAACTAAGCCTCTGAATCACTATCCAGATTGGTACATCTACTAAAAATTGGCCAATTTATGTATCCTTGATATTTGCAATAGAGCTTTTGCAGTTTAAAATTCATGGTAACATTTAATTCCATTCCAAACAATAATTGCAATAGAGATTTTGTTAACATTATTACTTCACAGAAGTAATCTGTAATGAAATTGTATCAGGAAATTGAGATGAAGAGAGAATATTATAAAATTGAAACATATAATAAGTGACATGTTAGGAGTCAGATGTTTTGACTATTGTATAATCCAGGACTGTGTACCTATATAATTCTGTAGTAACTCTCTAATATTAATATTGTTGTAAAGCTTAGAATGTGTCTCAATCAATATTGGATTAAATGAATTGTACTGAATTCTCTTGCTCTTTCTGTTATACACTACTTTCTCATTCAGATACAATTGTTTTAATGTTTATTTAAATTATTTTATAGAGAGCAGGAGGGGCGGGGGGGAGGGGGAGAATTCCAAGCAGGCTCCATGCTGTTAGTGCAGAGCCTGATGAGTGGCTCAATCCCACCAACTCTGAGATCATGACCTGAACTGAAATCAAGAGTTGGACATTTAAACCACCATGCCACCCAGGTGTCCCCTGATACATTTTTTTTAAATGCAGCGTCATGTTTCCAAGTATATTTCTTTATTAAACTTTGCAATTTTATAGAAAATTATCTCAGGCACCAAGCTGTGTTTGAGTTCCCAGCTTGGCCTGTCACTAAATCGCTCCAAAAATATAGTGCAAATACTACTTTTAGGGAATATTTGTCTTCCTTTAGATAATTAAGTTATAGGACTAGTTAAAAATAGAATATATTAAATCACACTGCAAGACAATCCATCTAATCTTGGCTTTGTGTCTTATAATATACAATTATACATACTAAATATACTGTCTATGGAACCCATGCAAAATTTAAAAGGAATAGTTTCTAGTATTAATAACAATTCTATATTTTAGCCTGGTATTTTTAGAGCAGTTATCTCTCCCCTTGTATAGCATATATTTTGATTTATTTTAAGAATAAGATTTCAGATAAATTTCTCTAAAGACTAATATGTAATATACTAAATAACATAAATTTGAACATTTATCAACCAGAAAAAAGTAAAGAGAATAGGCTGCCTCCTTATTCCTGTAGACACAAATACTATCACTTGAGTTTAACAATTTTATCTAAGTATGTGCTCTTTATCTTTCTCTACACACATACACACATACACACACACACACACACACACACACCACATCTTTTTTTTATTTATTCATCTAATGATAGACAGTTTGCTTCCAGATATTGGCTATTGTAAATAATGCTGCAATAAACATAGGGGCACATATATCTCATTGAATTGGTGTTTTGTTTTATATGGATAAACACCCAGAAGTAGAATTGTTTGTTCTCAATGGCATTTTTCATAGACCTAGAAAAAATAATTCTAAAATTTTGAAGAGCTAACGCCATCTTGAGAAGGAAGAACAAAGCTGGAGGTATCATGCACCCTGATTTGAAACTACACTAGCAAGCTATAGCAATCAAAACAGTATGGTACTGGCAGAAAAATAGGCACATAGATCAATGGAATAAAGAGCCCAGTAATAAACCCATGCATAGAAGGCCAATTAATCTATGACAAAGGAGGGGATAATATACAATGTGAAAAAGACAGTCTCTTCAATAAATGGTGTTGGGAAAATTGACAGCTACATGCAAATGAATGAAAGTGAACTGCTCTCTTGTACCATATACAAAAATAAGATCTCCGTTTTTACCATGTTTTTTTTTAAGTTTATTGTTATTAATTTTTAGAAAGAAACAAAGAGTAAGCAGGGGAGGGGCAGAGAGAGAAGGAGACAGAATCCCAAGAAGGCTCCACACTGTCAGTGCTGAGCCCAATGAGACGTGGGGTTCCAACTCAGGAACCATGAGATCATGACCAGAGCCAAAATCAAGAGTCAGACACTTAACCAAATGAGCCACCTAGGCACCCCTATCATATTTCTTACAAGAAGTTGATCAGAGTTCTATAAGCCAGAAGTTACATAACATGACTTAAATTCTTCTGAAAATAATAATATGAATTAAAAATTGTAAACATATATGTTTAATTTAGATGTATGAACAATACCCATAAAGTAACACTTAATAGAATCCATAACTTTTGTAGGTAAGGTTGGAAAATAGTGTACTTTTACAGAATGAAATACTCTTTAGTGAAAATGGGGAAGATAGGAAAATGTGCCAGAAAGATTATCAAATCAATACTTTACAATATGTCACTGTTAAGCTTCACTTTCTTTTCATCAAATCTCTAATTGGAAACACACTATACAGTTAAAAAGTTATCAGAATTTCATGTTCATTCTATGAAAAATCAGAAGTCTAAAGATAGAGAAATTATTAAAAAACATGTTTACACCCTGCTCCCTTATTATAGGAAATGATTATTTGACAAACAAAGAACTGTAGCTATGAAAAATGCCAGAATATGTTCACAGATGCAAAATAGCTTGATTACACTCTACTTCAATTGGGAGTCCAAAAACAGCTGATTCAGTGGGTGCTTATTAAAGCCAGCTTCTGAAAAAGAGCTGTCAACGATTCAATTTTCTAAGGAAAAAAAAATGTTCAAAGGAGAGAGAAATGGGTCTAAAATTGTCACCTTTCAGAACTAAATATCTTGAGTACTAAAGGCTTACTCTGATTAACATTTACGCAAATATTTTCCTTTTCCATTTTAACACGTTCTGAACTTTATAAATTTGGGGGTGGGAGTGGAAAGTGTGACCTGTTTTTCCTGTGCATTAAGTTCTGTGGTTACTCTTCTCAGGATTAAAACATAAAGAAATATTATGTATGTCTAGAAGAAACAGAAGGAAATCTAAAGTTTCTTCCAGAAGCTTTCAGTAGAATTTAACTTTTAAGTCATTTATTGCATGGGTCTTGATAGACATAGCCTTGATAAAATAAATATCATTGATATTCTTTCAAATGGAGCATCTCCTCTTAGAAATGTTTTTCTATGGGGTGCCTGGGTGGTTCAGTCGGTTGAGCATCCAACTTCTGCTTAGGTCATGATCTCACAGTCTGTGAGTTCGAGCCCCATGTCGGGCTCTGTGCTGACAGCTCAGAGCCTGGAACCTGCTTCAGATTCTGTCTCCCTCTCTCTCTGCCCCTCCCCCGCTCATGCTCTGTCTCTCTCTCTCTCTCTCTCTCTCTCTCTCTGTCAAAAATAAATAAACATTAAAAAAATAATAAATAAAAAAAGAAATGGTTTTCTTAGGCACTCCAATTTCAGGTCTAGAATTGAGCTAATGGTTTTGAAGAATCCTGTCTGAAGCATAGGGCTGTGGGGAAGTTGTGCAGTGCTCCTATGTACAGAATCAAAAGCTGACTAGAGAAGAGAAGTTCCAAAATCGTTACATCGTTCTTTGTCTACTTATTACCTTCTCAATAAGGTAAAACTATTTAAAACTACCACTGGTAGCTGGAAGAACTTCACTTAAACCTGCTTCTTTGATTCTTCACCATGTGCTAATTAATATATATACACTCACATAGTTAAAATAAAAAAGAGACCAGCCTTGAAAATTCCCAGAGCAGACAAAACTAGTTCAGTCATACAAATAAAGCTTAGTCTAGCTTATTTTGCAAGACTAACTTCACCTGGGTCATTTCTTGTTTATGCCTCTAGAAATCATAAGCAAAACTTAAACTGTTTCCCAAGGTTGATATGAGGCAACCACTGACCAATTCACTATCATTTCAGAAAATTCTAATAGTATAGCCAATCACTATGAAGAGGAAATAGTCCCTGCCTTCTCACTAGATAAGCTGCTTTATGACAATATACCCCAGAGCCTCATTCCATGTTTTAGTTTGAGTGTTCCTGGAATTCAAACTGTCTTTATAGCAGATGCATAATAAACTTTTACTAATTACTATTTCAGAGACTCATTGGTTTTACTTCCATTTCTGAACTTTTGAAAATATAAAATATTATTAGATATATAGTATTAGATATAAATGTGTATAACATAGATAATGTATAAAAGTGTATTTAAGATTAATTCTAAAAATTATTGAAAAATTGGTATCTGTCCATTAGAATTGCAAGTTTTGAGTTCAAAAAAAGGGAACACTCTATGTTATTTGTTTTCAACATGAAACAAAGAATGCCTAAGGAATATATTTGAGTAAATAATAAATCAAACTAGGAAAACACTCTCTGCACAGATTCAAAATAATTTCTCCTGGGTGGTGAATGTGTCAGACGTACAGAGAATAATATTACACACAATATCCAAGACTATGGGATTAGTGCTGGGAACAACTCTGAATATTATAATATTACATAAACATTTCTTATACAATATATTTGGTTAAAAACCATAATGGGATATTTAGAAGATATTTCTACAGTGATACTGCACTCAAATTTGTGTACCCATATTTAAATAATGTTTTTCATATCTGTAAAAAAACATGTATATCCTTATTTTTATTTAAAAATATTACTTTAGCTGAAAATTTGCATATATAGTATTTTCAACCTTATCTTTTATTTTTTCTCGTTAGTAGTCTCTGTCAAATAAAAAGATGAAGTGACTGGTTTTATATTGCTCAGATATAGAGAATTTATGACAGAAACCTTATGAACTCAGATTATGAAATTCAGGGAAATGTTCTTACAGAATTACAACTGCAGTTTTGAATTTTTGAAATTTTGATTATTTGCAAAATTTCACTTTTTAATTTTCTTACTCTTCTCAATGATTATTCTATAACGATATAATTTTCAAAGCATTAAAAGTAAAAGGAATTTTCACATGCATCATCTCATACACACAGGAAGGACAGACATTATTTTCTTTAATTAGAATATGCACAAGGAGGGTTAGAGAATTTGAGATTTGCTTAAAGCTACTCTTATGCACTGAGTAAAAATAATAAATGATACATAATATATAATAAATAATATATTGTCAAATAATAAATTGTGAGCCAGGTCATTCTGTAGTAACCATCATCCCCAAATCTCAAGGTATAGCACAGTAAAATTTCTATTTTGCTATGGAAGAAGTCAGGGTCCTGGTTTGTACATAATTATATGTATAAATAGGGGCGCCTCGGTGGCTCAGTTAGTTAAGCCGGGGCTCTTGCTTTCAGCTCAGGTCATGATCTCACAGTTTGTGAGTTCAAGCCCCAAGTTGGGCTCTGTGCTGATAGCAAGGAGCCTGCTTGGGATTCTCTCTCCCCTCTCTCTCTTCTCTTCCCTCTCTCTCTCTCTCGCTCGCTCAAAATAAATAAAAAATAAACTGAAAAAATTATATGTAAACAGATATGGAAAGATTTTATATATGGATAATGCATACATACAAAACTATGTATGTATTATAAATTATATAACACATACATTATATATATGCTAAAACGTGTATTACATACCCAAAATGTATTTATTATATATATACCCATTATATATATTATATAATTATATAAATTATATAATTATACAATATATAATATAATTTTATAATTATATAAATTATATAATTATACAATATATAATTACATAATTTATATAATTATATAATATTATATAATTATATATTATATACCCATATAACATATGTATATGAACTTACACATATATAGAGTACATAATATGTACATGTAGATGTTACATTAGTATAAACACAATTTAGACTACATCTCTCGTAGTTACTATAATTGTGATAAATGTTTGCATGTACATAAATAAAAACACCTCGAAAGCACCCAGACCGACCCCCGCGCCACGGGCCTACCTCGTCCCGGAGAACTTTCAGGAAGAGGCATCTGCTGCTCACTCAGTCCCCACAGCAGGGCGACCAGGTCAGCTTCAGCAAGTTCAGGTGCTGCCCGGGGGAGTCCAGACAAGGCGGCAGCCAGGACCTGCTCCCAGAGAACTTCCCGAAGATGTTCGGCGAGCTACCAGGTGGTGCCCCCGCCAGACACGGCCAAGCAGCAGGGGTGGCGGGTCTTGCACGGGTTTTCGCGGCCACAGGAGGAGGCCTCCAGGCGCCCAGGCCGAGCACAGGGGTCGGCACCCGGAGGGAGGGCCCGGCTGGCTGAGGCGACCCACCTGCCCCGGGTGCGCGCGCCGCCCAGATCCTCAGGACGCGCCGCGGCCAGGCCCGGCGCTGCCATGCGCAGGAGCCTAGCTTCTTCGGCCCCCGCCTGGGCTGCAGGGTGAGGCCCAGGCGAGGCCGCCCGCTCAGACTCCCGTTGGCCGGCCAGGGGGCGTCAGGAGGGCCCGCTCTGTGCTGTACGCACGCGGCCACGCGGCTGGAAACTGGGCAGAGACCGTTGGCTCAGGAGGCGGGTCGTGGTGTGCAACTTGCTTCTGCAAGGTGCCGGGACCTGTCCGCTTACAGCCTGTGGCCACAGCAGCCTGAGTCAGGCCCTCCTGCGCCCGAGGGCCGCAGCGCCAGGGCCCCCAGAGAGGGAAGCTTGGCCACAGATGCTGAGCTTGCTGTGTAAACAGTGATTCAGCAATGTGCGGGGTTAAATGCAGACATGAAATCGGGCAACATGGTGGGATCCTTTTAAGAGACAAGCTGGGTCTGGGATCTCAGATCGCCTCTGACCTTGTGCAAGGCAGTTTGCCCTCAAACAGGTTTATTTTGCAGCGATGAAAAAGCAAAAACGAAAACAAAAACCCAAGTGCATCCTTCATCCCTCCCATTGCCACTGACGGAGCGGGAGCAGGAGCCCGCAAGTCAGACAGTGGCTTATAGACTCAAGATCGAATTAATACATCATTTACACGGAACTCCGATCAAGTCACAACGTCATTTTCAAATTGATCCTACAAAACTTTAACTCAGGCTTTCCCCAAAAGTGTTCTTCCCATCCACTCAGATCATCAAGCTTAGAGTCTAGAAGCTCTGGAATAATGAAAGAGTCTGGGGATGCCTGGGTGGCTCAGTGGGCTCAGGTCATGACCTCCTGGTTGGTGGGTTGGCGCCCCCACGTGGGGCTCTGCGCTGACAACTCAGAGCCTGCTTTGGATTGTGTCTCCCTCTCTCTATCCCTCTCCTCTCTCTCTCTCTCTCAAAAAATGAAGAAAGAAAATATTTAAAAAGAAAATTTCTACATCTGGTGAAATATAGCGTGGCCTATATGTTATGTCTTGAGGTAGCTTTTCTGGACTTGGATGCTCATGAACAAAAAAAGACAAGTATCTGCCCCCTACTTTGATTCCAATCTGTTCCCAGAGCCACACTCCTAGATATTACTAGACCTACGTCCTAGGAATTGTATATCTTTTTGCATCATGTCTTTACATATTTTGACTTAATTTGGGGTACTTTGGGACTCTATGGACTTCTGTGGGAGAACCACACTTTTAATGACTTTCCCTGAGCCGTGTTTTTCAGATGGAAGAATTGAATGTATGCCACCATAGTCATTTTAACAATGGGTCATAGGCATTTTAACAATGGGGGTAAAGGTCAAATTACTAATTCCTGCTTCATGAATCAGTAGCTCCAAAAATTATTCCATTTTATATTTTACTGGTTTTTGTACAATAGTACCTGCTGCTACTTGCTCTGTAATTCCTGAAATGTATGTATACTTTCTAGTCCTGTTCAACTCTGCTTGCAAATGGCTCAATTATTTTGAGCACTTAATTAACACTTTCTTGTATTACCTCGCACAGAAACAAACACGTAGCAATAATTTCCTATTTTCCAGTCTTACTCTGTAAGTTTGCCAAGTTTATTATGTATTTTATCTGCTTTTCTAGTGATTACTAGTGACTATGTTACCAAATACAAAAGCCACTGAATTCTATTGGTGACCATTCTTCAAGACTTCAAAAGAGTTTCTTAGCCAACTGCTGTTATGTTGTTGTTGCGTTATGACAATACCAGACTTCTAGAAGCCAAAGTCTGTTTTAGTCAAGATGGAGTATGATATACTGTGGTAACAAACCACTCCCAAATCCCAGGGAATTAATCCAGAAAGTTTATTTCTCTAGCATATTAAATGTCTAATTCAGGTGGGTATGGGGGAGTAGTGAGGAGAGCAAGTATCTTTGATCACCAAAGTCACTCAAGTAACCAGAAAAAAAAGGGGTTTCATCTGTGTGGTGCTTCCATGGGAAGCATGGGAAGAAAACATGATAGCCCATGCCCTGCCTATTCTACTTTCAGCCAAGAAGAGACACATATAATTTCTGTTCATATTTCACTTGGCAGAGCAATTCAAATGGCAATTATGAAATGCAAAGTGGTGGAGAAATATCTTCTTATCATATGGAAGAAAGCAAAAGCACAGAGCATACTTGGTATACAATATTAATGCCTTCTAGCTCTAGTCCTCTGTGTCATCTAATTTAAATCTAATAATTTTGTGACTAGAAAATGCAAATTTTATGAATGGAAATGACTGTATGCATGGGAAAATGCTGAACTGATTTCTAAAGGTGAAAGAGCAACTCGGTTATCATATGCGCTGCCATGTACTGGTATTTGATGGTTATAAAAGGCATGGTTAAACAGCAAGATTCTATACCTAAACAATAGTACTGAGAATGTTCAGGTTTTCCTATTCATATTTTTCAAAGAGTGAGAAATCAGAATGATTGTTATTCATAGTATGTATTCTGCCTAATTTTTTAGTTTATCTAATGATTCTACAAAGAAGATATAAAATTGTATTTTAACCACGTTCAACCAAACCCAAGAACTGTTATTATAACTTTCACATTTTTATCTCCACTGCATCCAGATATTAATAATAAATGCATAATCTTGTAATGGTTTATATTTGCCATGGGTTTTTAAAAAGCAGTAAAGAGTCCTATTAGGCTCTTTAACTTTAAAATCAGGTAGCTTAGCAAAGTCTCAGGACTTCATCTATTTCCTTTTGTTTCATGAACTCAAGGTATACATAGGCAATTATTAAGAGAATGCTCTTACCTGACAGTGAAGAGAATTGCTATTTTTTTTTCTTTTTGCATAAATAAAACTATGTTCATTCGGAGTGATAAGACATAGTCTTTTTTGTCCTTTCTTTATATATATATATATATATATTATTAATAATACTATTATTATATTATATCATATATAATATGTAATAAA
The DNA here is from genome assembly GCF_018350195.1 of Panthera tigris. Classification (NCBI taxonomy): domain Eukaryota; kingdom Metazoa; phylum Chordata; class Mammalia; order Carnivora; family Felidae; genus Panthera; species Panthera tigris. The sequence continues at coordinate 219,180,068 of NC_056660.1, forward strand.
TATATATAATTATATTTATATAATTATAATTTATATATAAATTATATATTATATATTATATTATATAATATATAATATAATATAATAATAAATATAATATAATATAATTATATAATATATATATTCTATAAATTGTATATATATGTGTATATATATATATATACACATATATATATAATTTCAGAGAGAGAGAGAGAGAACAGGGGAGGGGCAGAGGAAGAGGGAGACAGAGAATGTTAAACAGGCTCCATGCTCAGGGCAGAACCTGATCTCATGACCATGAGATCATAACCTGAACTGAAATCAAGAGTCAGATCCTTAACCAACTGAGCCATCCAGGCATCCCAAGACATAGTCTTTAAGCATCGGTTTTAAATAAACCACTTCTTTACTGGTAATAATCAAGTGTGCTTATGAACATCTTTCTGTATCTTCCACTTATCCTGGTCAAATGATTTTATATCTGACCTTCCATTTCCTTCTATAAGTAGCCTGTTTACTTTTTGGTAGATTAAACAAAAAATGCCTACAGTTTTTCCTCTCCTAGCAAGAGTTACGATTTTTTTTCTCCACGTCTTAAGTTTGAAATGCCACACAGAGTTTTGGTCAATGGCCAAACATGACCTAAGCAAAAACTCCAAAAGCACTTACGTGTTTGTTGGGACATCATCTCTTGCTGTGATGAGGAAGCCCTGTCATGACCATCCTGTGAAGAGCCATGATATGGCCTGCAGAATAATGAGAGATGTGTGACAGTTCACCTCTGTGATCTCAGACAAAACTCAGCCAAAAACTCATACTCAAGGACTCAGTTCCCTGCCCCCCTCTGCACTGATATAGCAAACCCTTAGATCTGTTGGGGGAAAATGGAACATTGAAGAGGCCAGTACCTTCTCTTTTGGTTTCTCACTTGCATTTTTGTGGAGTGAATAAAGGCTTGATGGTAACTTTTAGTTTGTTTTATGATCTTAATTGGCCACCTTAAAACCTGACAGCTCAGGGCTCTCTGACACTCTCACATTGATATAACTCAGGTGATATGTGTTGACAGCTTTGATCTATATTCCTACAAGTCATATACATTTAATAATAACACACAAATCCAATGATGAAAAACAGTGTCATCCCAGAAAATAATCCATTTTTAGAATCCTGGGATAGTATACTTATCAAATTTTTGATGTTATTAAGAGCATAGTAGACACCACACATGTATATCTTGACAATGTCTTTTGCACCACCACAATGAATGATTAATACTTTTGGGATTTAGATATGATGCCAAAAATATAATTCCTTAGTGTACCATGAATTATTTATATATTTTTCAATGCTCTCTTTATAGATCTGTCATGGAAAATAGAATATCACTTAAATCTATCCTAAATTGTTCTTGCAGATTCATACCTCACAATTTGACAAGTATCTTGGAATGTTCTCTATAATTTATTATTTCACTTCATGGTTATTATACAGTTCCAAAAGAGTGTCCCTTGTGTACAACCCCAGGCAGGAAAATGAAAGCTGAAGGCTTGTACATCTGCTCAGAAGTTATATTTCAACAGGCACAGGCATATAGAAAGTAAATAAAGAGGTCTTCTAGCTGTCCGGTGTTTACCAGAAGCAAACAGTAAAGAATTAGCTGATTGGAATAAGCTCTAATCATCATCTCTGAGTGATAAGAAAGTAGCAGAATCAACCCACTTCAATACTTATCACTGGTCCAGGCAAATAATTACCTCAGAAAGATAAAGGTATACCCTCAAATGTAAAGACTAAACATTATTTCAGCATAGCTAATTTCTGCAATGGGAAGTGGCTCAGACACTTGTCATAAAACAAATTCAATACAGTGATCACTTGGATCCTGCTTTCTAGGATGACTACATCCAATCCTGTTTTACTCTGAAGATTTGTCTGCTTGCCTCCTCAACTTGGGAATTTGGGTGGGTGGGGGGGACTTTTCCCCTTTATTTTTAAAAAAGAAAGCCTAAGGTCTCAGCTTTTTTTTTTTTTTTAAATAAAACTGGTATAGTCCCCATCACTCACTCTCTATTTCTTGCCTTCTGTGATCCATAGAATCTCAGGAGACCCAGGACTCAGAGCTGGTAGAATGGAGGCCCTCCTCACCCAAAAAACTGTAATAACCTCCTAGATTCCAACACAACTTAAAGACTTTACTTGTCAAAGCTTCCTTCCCCCAAGAAGCTTCTCTAAGGAAGGCATTCAGTGTTTTGTTTTATGATTGAACTGCCCAGGAAAATGTTCTGAGTCTCCAGAAACTGCTGTGGTATGAGAAATACTGGAATAAATGACTGTCTTATATGGGAAGATTCAGATCCCGCAGCCCAGTATGAAATTTCCTGGGTGGGGCCTGAAATCTCGTGTCCCAGAGGCTTTCATTTTTAGCTGACTCAATTACTGAGCCCCAACCCCCTTCTCCAAGCTTGAGAAAGTATAGTATATCCAATTGTAGATTGTTTGGTGAAGCAATGCCTCAACTATCCAGTTTGTTTTTGAGGGTTCACATGGCATGGGTGATTAATTTCACTCAGTCTTCCAATAGCCCATATACACATGGTTGCAATATCTGTTAACCTGTTTCCCTGCTACATGTCAGGTACCCCACCATGCCCCATCCCTGGTGTATACCCCTTGCTGTCCTGTTAGAGGAAGTGGTTGAAGGTGTTCCAATTATTCCTGGTTCAATTTAGAAGAGAGTATTTTTACCCTGTTGGCATATCTTCTGGATAAGTAGCACAGAAGTAAAGTCCTGGAATCTAAATATAATCTAGCTAGTGCTTTTTGCATCAATGTCTCCAACAACTATACTCATGCAGACATTTTCTCTGCAGTCTTCTGGTAAATTTTGTAGACAGTAAACATATTGCCCTCAAACTCACCATCCACCCTTTGACTTCACCGGACAGTTGGCTATTCTACCAGAGTCACGAAGGAGAGCATTTGCTTCCAAACTACCCATGCAACCGCATTACAAGTATTAAATTTATAAGAGCTTAAGTCCAACATATTAGGAATCTGTATTACTTGGTAAAAAGTAGCAGTAAAAATAAAGAAAGCAGTATAAATGGTGGGGGGGGGCAGTGGGTAAACAATAAGATATGTTAAAAGATGAAAAGTAAAATAATCCAGTTGAGAGACTGAGTTTGAAGCCCTCTAGTAACATGCCAAAGTTGTATGGCCTGAGGAAAAGAATGTAACTTCTATCAGTTTCTTCATCTGTAGAGTGGGCATAATAATAGTAATCACCTTAGAGGGCAGTTCTAATACCTAGATACATGGGACTGTGCTTGGCCCATGAGGGTTTGCTACCGTTTCCATTTGCTGTCTCTGACTTTAATTTTTTCCTAGATTCAAAACAAGAATGATAACCTCTGATGTGCATGACTACTGGGGCTGAAGTGGTTCAACACTAAAGTGCTATGTAATATGGGAAAGAGAATTATGTCTTGAGGCCTTACAGATAAGGTTGTCATTACTCGGGAGCTTATAACAACTGCACAAATATGTAATTTATGCAATGATGGCAAAAACAATTTATTTGAAAGCAATTTATTTTGTAGATGTTCTGCTTACGTAGTATTGAAGTAAATTACCTACCCATAGGTAATTTTCTCATTAATCACAGAATAGTTACTAACTAATATTAATGACAGTACCCCCAAAATATGCTACAAACAATCACTGTCACTTAATAATAATCGTTTCAGAAGCTATTTAACTTATTTAAATATAAACCTTGATTGTTCACTCACATGAACAAAGATACGACCTATATTTGATATGTTGGACTGATATCTGAAAATGAAAAAATGAAATAATAAAACAATGTAAATAAAAGACTTAGAAAGTTTTCTAAAAATAGTAAAGGAAAATGTTAATCTAAGAAAATATAATTCAAGTCCTATTTGGAGAAGTTAGTTATCTCAAAAGGAGATACACATTTATTATGTGTATAATATTGGTCATTCATTGTATTAGTAAAGATTAAACATTGTTATGTTTAATCTGAACGCTGACTCTGTGGGCTGCTTTGGTGTCTCAGATGGTTGAGAAACTGACTCTTGATTTCAGCTCAGGTCATGATACCAGGGTCATGGGATAGAGCCCCATGTCAGGCTCCGTGCTGAGCATGTAGCCTCTTGGGATTCTCTGTCTCTCTCACTCTGCCCCTCTCCCCTGCTCATGCTCTCTCTCTAAAATATAATATATAAATGTGTGTGTGTGTGTGTGTATATATATATATATATATATATATAGAGAGAGAGAGAGAGAGAGAGAGACTCTGTGAGGTAGGAACTATTGCATTTTCTTCCCTCCCTCCCCTTCTCTTAGGCAAGAAGACACTTACATTCAAAATTCAGGGTTGATTCGTGACTGTGACTGGTCAGAACCAATTCTGTCTTGGGTTTCAATAATGTTATAGTGTAGGCATTATATTAACATTATTTCAATAATATCATTATTCCTGCTTTTTATGGACTTATATTATTTTTAATTTTTTTTAATTTTTTATTTTATTCTTGTGAGAGAGACAGAGCACAAGCAGGGAAGGGGCACAGAACGAGGGAGACACAGGATCCGAAGCAGGCTCCAGGCTCTGAGCTGTCAGTACAGAGCCCAACTTGGGGCTCAAACTCATGAACCGTGAGATCGTGACCTGAGACGAAGTTGGATGCTTAACTGACTGAGCCACCCAGGAGCCCCTATGGACTTTTATTCTTATATTACATAATAATAGTACACAGTAATATAAAGAAAAAAATTGAAAATAAGAATTTTCAACAGAATATTCAAAAACTGTTTTTTTTTTTTAAATCAGGACTTTTATGTGTTAACCTTTACATATTTGTTAAAGTGACTGTTAGTGAAAGGACCTCATTTCATTTCAATTTTAAACGCTCTTAGCTCCAAAGTTTGCACTGGAAATGTTGACATATCCATGCACTTATACAATGAAAACTCCAAATAAAAATGTTTGGTTTTATTGACTATAAGGTGGTTGTCTTTAAGTAGATCAGTTTGGTGCCTAAGAGTAGATAATGCAAATCAACTTTGTGGCATGTAATTCCCTCAGTAGCATTATTCTGGAATATAGCCGAATGGTTTTTACAATGTAGATGTTTCATTTATTTTATTTGTTGGTAGTTAGTGCTTGTCAAAATGTTTTGCATTGTCCTGTTTTCACATATAATTTCAGTTCCACTTTTATCCATTATATATGGTGATTGTTTAGAGTAAAAAACTCTGTGCCTCTTTTAGTCACTTGGCTTTTCCTCAGGTAGTGGCATATGTATGTGGGAGGATACTTGCTATGTAAAATGAATACAATCAATCATACCACATTCCCTAAAAGCAGTCTCATGATCACATGGGAGGGTCTGGGGCAAAGAGACAAGAACATCAAATAAGGATGCAAACTTTAATTTAAAATTGTTCTGCAGGTGAAGAATCGAGTTGAATTCTCTTGAGAATATGCTAGATCACTAAACTGTACAATAAAATAGCAAGAAAGTCATAAGTAGAATCAGAAGGATATAGAGGTAGGACATCCTTAGATGTTAAAATATTTTTTCTATATTCACTCATCCATTCATTCATTCATTCTTTAACACCCCCATAATTCACTAAATATTTATTGAGCTGCTATTGTACTCAATTAACTATAGAAGGTCCTGAAAATTCAAAGACTAAAATAATTTTTTTCACTTCTTACGGCATTCAGAAATAGGCTACAAAATAAATTTGCCTTGCAGAAATAGTCTACAACATGCTAAAGGGTACATAATAAAATGGAGTTAGGTATGAGACTATATATAACAACAGAATAAAGATGTATCATATTTCCACCTAGAGAGGTCTTGGGTGATGTGGAGAGGGAAAGAAGGAAGAGAGAGAAGCTAAGGAGATTTCAAATAGAAATGGTACTTATACTGTGTCTCAAGGAACAGAGCAGGGGTTTGTATATAGATGTCTAGGCAGAGGATGCTGTCAAGCGCAGAAACGTGTGATGCATGACATGACTTATTTACTGTGCATTGTCTTTGGAGCTGGGAATATAACGATGTATGATGATTTTGTGGTTCTGTTGTTATGAAGCATATAGTCAGTAGTAATTGTGCCAGATAATCTCCATTCTGCCAGATCCATCATCCATCTTTTCTTCTCCATTCTGTGGTCTGCAAAGATTATTTCTGTGGGTTTCATCATTCTGGCACCCCTACCCTCTGGCTTGTAATTAATGTTTGGTTAAAGAGAAGTCTGGGGAGGAGACTGGCATGTGGATTAAATGGAAGATCAAGGCATTTATGGTCCACATCCCAACCCCTGATCCTTCTGTACCTATAGAATTTTTGTCAGAGACTACATGGCTCAAGTGGCAGCCGGGGCCACCATAGCTGGCATCACCACTTTGCCTGGATTGCCTTCCTCGAGCTGGGAACAGGCCCCAGAATATTGTAGACATTCAGATATATTTACTAGAAGAAAACAAGGTGAATCTTTTCACATGAATATAAGATCATAGTAATTCTGATCAAAGTGTTCAAATACTACCCATTTCATTCAAAGCTCAAAATCTTCATCATGATCAATAGGCCTTACAGTATGCCCCTCCTTCTCCTCTCTGGGCCCAACAACACATATCACTACATCTGGACTATACCCTGTTCACCTCTCTCCTTATTTCTCCAGTCTTACTGTTTTCTGTTTGCTATACTATTCATGCTTTAGGATCTTCGCATATAATATTCCCCTTTCTTGAAAAGCTCATCTTATTTCTCCAAAGCTTAATCCCACTCTTCTTTAAGGTCTCTGCCTACCCCAGTGCAACCTCTCCAGAGAGACCTCCCCTGACCATTATATGTTACTCTGCTCTATTCATCTCTATAGCACTTACTGACAAATTATTTATCTGTATACTAGTTCGTTAGAATTCATTCTATCCTCTCTGACTAGAAGATACATGGAGGAGAAATATTTGTTTTTGTTTTCCCATTAGATAATCATTATTAATATTTATTGAAAGAATAAGTGGGTGAATAAAATTCCCTTTATTTATTGAATATTGTGTAGTATATTAGAATCAATGCATAACTTATTTTCTAAATAATATTATTTGTTCTAATGATATAGTAAGAAAATATTTCTGTATACCAAAATCATACCTCTTGTGTTATTTCATGTTTTTTTTGTTTGTTTGTTGTTGTTGTTGTTGTTGTTGTTGTTTAAGAAACAGTGCAAGCAGAGGAGAGGGGCACAGGGAGAGAGAGAATTTTAAGCAGGCTCCAATGCCCATGGCAGAGCCCAACATGGGGCTCAATCTCAGGACTGTGAGACCATGACCTGAGCCAAAAACAAGACTCGGACACTTAACCAACAGAGCCACTCAGATGCCCCTCTGTGCCCTATCTTAAACACAACTTGTAACTTTTGAGATCAATTTTATGTGTATTATAGAATATATTTCAGTAGTTCTATAAATGAGACTCCATGTTGATTGTCTTCCTTTTTTTCCCCTAAACTCTTATTTATATTAACACTGAAATAAGGACATGGCTAGTAGAATTCTAAAGCAAGAGTTGCCTTTCCTTCCTTGACCATTTACTCTTTAAAAACAAAAAGAAACAACATAAAACATTTTAAAGATAAAATATCATTTATGTTTGCCTATATATTTACCATTTCTAGCATTCTTAATCTTGCGTATAGATTAACATTTCCATCTATCATTTTCCCTCTGCCATCAGGACTTCCTCTGATATCTCTTTTAGTGCATGTCTGCTGCTCATCTATTTTGTCTTTGTTTTTGAATGATATTTTCATAAGCATTCTAGGCTGGGAACTTTTTGCCTTTTGGTATTTTAAGAAGTACTTCTACTCTCTTCTGTCTTGCCTTGTTTCCAAGTTGAAGTTTTCTTTCATCCCCTCCCTCTCTCTATATCTAATATGTCCTTTGTTTTTTTTTTTTTTCCTCTGCCTGCTTGCAAGATTTTCTTGCTAACACTGACTTTAAGCAATTTGTTGATGACATCCCTTGTTGAAATCTTCTTCATGGTTCTTGTGGTTGGGGTTTATTGAACATTTTGGATAGGTGGGTTTGTAGTTTCACGAAGTTTTAAATGTCTGGTTATTAAGTTTCAAATATTTTTCTCCCCACCCCTTTCTTTCAGACTTTCCATTACACAGATATTTGACCACTTCAATTTGTCCCACAGTTAACTGATGGTTGATTAATTTACTTTTTTAGCTTTTTCTCTATCATTGATTCAAACAGCTTCTTCTGATAGGTCTTTCAGTTCAGTAGCTGATATTAATCCCACCTAGGGTATTTTTCACCTCACATATTGTATTATTTATTTCTAGGTGTTCAATTTGGGTCTCTTTTATATCTTGCATAGCTCTTCTTGCCGATTTTTTTCTCTTTACTTTCTCGCACATATGAAATGTGTTGAATAATCCTGTCTAATAATTCTGTCATTTCTAGGTTTGTTCCTACGGATTGACTTTCCATCAACATGTGTCATATTTCCCAAATTCCTTGCATGCCTGACCATTTTGATTGGATGGTAGACATTATATATTTCAACTTTTGGATGCAGAATATTTTTGTAATCCTATAAATCCTATGGTTTTGTTCTGAGATGCGATAAATCACATGGAAGAAATTTGATCTTTTCAAGATCTGCTTTTAAACGTTGATGGGCAAGAGCACAGCAAACTTGATCTAAGTCTAAAGTCGTTCACCTCTGTAGTCATAGACAGGTCACTCCAAACTTCCCACCCTGATTCACAGCTCCATCTTCTTAACTCAGGAATACCAGTAGGGTTGGTTTCAAAAATCTTTCTTTTGACTTAGTCTGAAAACTCTTTTTGAGAAATAGGCTTGAACAATCACCGAGCTCACCTATTTTATTTCCACTGTCTCAGGGATCACCATTCTGCACTGCTTCATCTGCAATGTCTGATAACTGTTATCTCACATGTCTTTCAATTTCTTTGTTTCAATGGCAGGGGAGATCCCTTACCTATTACTCTGTCTTGGATGCAATTGGAAAAATTGGAGAACAAACAAATTATAACTGCATGGAAGAAAATGGTTTCACAATAAAAAGGAAAATTTCACAAATAAAATATTAAAATCTTAACATTGAACCTCATAAATAGGCACTCTTAAAATACATGACACACATACAGAAAGAGAGAAAGAGAATTTGAAAATCTCAGAAATCGATGGGTTTAGTTCATAAAGTTTAGTAGTGGTGATGTAAGCTTTGAACAAATATAAATAAGTATGATCTTTTTGATATTACATTCCTCTGTAGTCACAAGTTTGGGAACATTTTCCCACTTTCAAGCAATATTATCAATTCAATTCAATTAAATTAGTAAGCTACAAAGGAAAACTCAAGAAACTAAAAGTATATATGTATTTTTCCTGTGAACTATACATCTATAAAACTATAACAAAAAAAGTGAATAATAGGTGAAATTTTAGAAAAATTATACCATAATACATTACCAATCATGGATAGAGAAAAAGGAAAAAAGAATTGTGGTGGGGGGGGTAATTTTTTTAGAATAAAATGACAAAACATTCTAAAATCAAAACATGTACTGTTTTTCCTGTTTCTCTTTAGATTTCAAATTTTATTACTTTGTTCTTTAATCAATATGAGTTGACTCTTTAAAATTGTATTTACTGTCAGGATATACATTTATTTATTTTTAAAAATATAATTATCTAACTGTCACAGAACCACTTCAATGATAAGTTGTATTACCATTTTTGGCATAAAATTGCATCATTAAAAAAAAATCGAAAACAAGTAAACAAGGATCCAGATCCAAGAACTTGGTTAAAAGTGGCCTGAGCAAAATAGAAATTTATTTGAATTTCCAGGTCTTACTTAATGAGCCTATTCATCATACCAATTGCTATTCTCCAGTGTATATTCATTAAAAAAAAGAGAGAGATGTGAAATTAAGCTTGTTCATATATATTTGAAATGTTAAAATATGAATCTCACAGAATATAGTCTTCATAAAGAATTATAATTTTGTAGGCTATTTAGATTATTTCAATTTGTTTGGATTTGATTTTCTGAAAGCATATTAGCAACTAAATTGATTTTACACTTGGACAAGAACATAAGTACAAGATAAGTAGGATATCACTGCATTTCTTTAAAAACATTGAATAATAATTATGTTGTAAGCTTTACTAACTTCTTAGCTTAATTATGCTGTATTTTCTATAATAGGATGATAATACTAAACAACCATCAGTAGGGAATGTGCTTTGAGCTGTTTTCTTCCAGTAATTAGTAAGGTGATTGAATATCCACTAAGTAAAGTGGGAGAATTTGTAAAGACCACTTGGGAGAATGTGTGCATTAAACAAGCATAGTCTTTCTATAATCACTATGCTTTAAACCTAATTAAACTCAAGAGAATCCAATTAAATGAAGGGGAAACAATAAAGCAATAAAATGATTTGAGGATAAGTTTGATACTTGTAATCCAAAATTCTTTAAGAGTTAAACCCTATGATTAAAGTTTTAGGAAGAGGTAAATGGACTACTTGTATCTGGCAAACTGAATTTCAAATTGAATTGCAAATTCCACTACTAGATGAAATCACTAAACATAACTTTGAAAAAGAATATTGATTTAAAAACTGCATTTGGCTTTGCTGGTTCAAGGATACTCAGACTGTTTGTCCTTTTCTGACATGAGTGTATAAAATATATATTTTATAAAAACTTTTGAGATCTGATATAGTAACTTAAAAATTCAAACAAGGTAATTTTTAATGAGACCATTAAAGCATATGTAACAACATTTAGAATTATTTAAATTAGACAAGGTGTGGGGAAGATGGCAATGGAGTAAAAGGACCCTAGGCTCACCTCGTGCCTCGAGTACAACTAGATAACTATCAAATCATCCTAAATACCCCAGAAATTGACCTGAAGACTGGCAAAACAAACTCCACAACTAAAGGTAAAGAAGAGGTCACATCAAAGAAGGTAGGAAGTGTGGAGACACATTTTGGAAGAGAAATGGATTGTGGCCACTGTGGTGGGGAGAGAGCTGTGATCACAGAGAAAGATTAGAGACAGACTAGCACACAGGGAAGCACATGAAAGTGAGAGGGGCCAAATTTCATGAGCTCTTGCAACCAGCAGGGTATAAAACCTGAAAGTCAGGTTTTTTAAAGTTTTAAAAGTCAATGGGCTTGGCTAGAGTAGAGACCAGAGAGCATTGTGCTGTTCTTGGAGAGAAGGCAGGCAAATAACTGTGGACGTACAGCTGGAAACAGTGGTCTGAAGAGTGCCTGGGACACACAGTGGGGAGGTTATTTGCTCATCTCAGAGTGCATCCCAGAGGGATAGCCATCACAGAGAGTCCCCCACTGGGAACAAAAGAACTGGCTAGCACCATTTTTTCCCCTACCCCTCAGCATAAGCATATGCCCATCCATGGGAAGAACACAGAATTAACACTTGCTACCTAACTTATTTACACCAAGCCCCACCCCCATGTTTCTGTGGAACCCCTGCTCCCAGTCATGCTTGCTTCAGTCCCAGTGATGTGGGCCCCCTCCCCAAAAAGACTAGTGCAAACCCCTGCTCATACCACATGCCCTGGCAGCAGAGTTTTGCAGAGTCTTGGTTTCAGTGGCAATGGTGCCAGGTCTCATTTCACAAATAGACTGGAGCACACCTAGTTAAAATGCACTACATTCAGGTCAGGAACAAAACACTGCCCACAACAGGCAAAGAGAGCCTCTGCAGATGACTGGCCTGAAGGACAGAGTAGCCAGGATAAAACAGCAGAGCACACAGCACACATTGGAGATGCTCCTGGAAGCACCAGGCCCTGGGAAACAGGGGACACTACATGGAAGTGCATGGAAGGGTCTTCATAAGACCATTGCCCTCAAAGAGAGGAGACATGGTTGGTTTTCCTAACATACAGAAACAGGCACAGAGACCTAGACAAAATGAGAAGACAAAGAAATTTATCCAAAATGAAAGAACAGGACAAGGCTATGGTCAAAGATCTGTGTGAAACAGATATAAGTAACATGTCTGAGAGAGAATTTAAATTAATGATCATAAGGATACTCACTAGACTTGAGAAAAGAGTGCAAGATATGAGTGAGAGATAGCAGTAACACTGCAGAGATAAAGGGCTCAATAAATGAAATGAGAAACATGCTTGGTAGAACGAGTGGCAGGTTGGAAGAAACAGAGGACAAATCAGTGATCTAGAAGACAGAGTAATGGAAAGTGAGTTAGCTGAACAAAAGAAAGAGAAAAAGAAGAATGCAAAATGAGAAAAGACAAAAAACCCAGTGACTCCATCAAACATAATAACATACATTTTATAGGAATCCCAGAAGAAGAGAGAAAATGGGGCAGAATTTAATTTAAAGAATAGCTGAAAACTTTCCCAATCCGGGGAAGGAAACATTTATCCAAAATCAGGAGACACAGAGAACTCCCATCAAAGTCAACAAAACAAATCCACACCTAAGTAAAAGAGTAAAAGAGACTGTAAGTAAATGAGACAACCAACCCAATGATTTTACAAGTGCGTGTGGATTACCTCTAATTTATGTTTTTCATTTGGACTACTAATTCACTCAGTAATTTCATAAAATGACAGTTTCATCAAGAAAAATGTTAAGATTTTGAGTTCAAAGTGACAACACACATCCTAAAACAAAGCATTAAAAGAGAAACAGTTGTTCCATATTTGATGAAAATTAGAGATGTCTCTTTTTCCAAATCATTCTACATGAAGATAAAAAATGGAGGGAAGGAGAAAGAACAAATAACAATGAGATGAGGAAGGTAAAACTTGTGTGTGTGTATAAAATGGTTTACACCATGGAACTAAGTAATATTTCAGGAACCAGAGGCATCGTGCACACAAGAAAATGAAGATAAGGAGAGCGTAGTGATGGAAAAGAACAATTTTAAAAAGCATAAAGTCTGAGTTTTATATTCACACTTAACGCCTGCACTACAAGGAAAAGCTCCTCTACTAAGAAAAGAGAGAAGGCTCTGAGGATGACAGTGATAATGCGCCATGAGGAAAACAGGAATGAGGTTCCTTTCACATTTGAGGAAACAAGTTTTCTTATCCACATAAGGTCCTACCTTCACAGGCAGGATATTGGAGGATATTTTAACGAATGATCTAAATTGCTCAAGAGAAAAGATCAGTAAGTAATGATAACTCCACTTTAATTATAAAGCGTAAAATGTAGTATTCTGGCTCCTTCTCCAAGAATTATAAACCACATTCCTCAGATTCCCTTGTAAATAAGTTTCTGGATTAAAATGTAGCCTCACAATTTACTAAATTTTGCAAAGTAGAAATAGGGTGAAATCATCTTTCTGGTGCTGATAGGCAATGCTAGTTAAAAAATAAGATTGTTGGGAAAGTTCATGGCATCCTGATCCAGGGGCACGGTGTCTAATCACCATCACCACAGATGTGCAAATTTCTTGTAATAGCAGCAGTGACTTCTTGACCTATATTGCAAGTATCATCATGTGCCCTTGAACTAAACAGTCTAAAATATCAGCGTGCCTTTTTCGCCGTTAGACCCTCAACCAAAACTTCAACTACTAATCCCTTCTGAAATCTCTTCCCACTTTAAGTTTATATAACCTGCATCGAACCTAACTGATAGAATCATTAAATTCATTAAATATCTTACATTGAAGACCAGCCAGTATACCATTAGCTCTCCCAAACATGCAGTAGCATGTGCAAGCGTGTGCCCACGCACGCGTACACACACGCGCGCGCGCGCGTACACACACACACACACACACACGCACACACACACACACTGATACACTTGGCAGAAATTCTAATCAGTTCTTTTGTGCTTCACAATGTAATATGAATCAAAAATCAGGGGACTCATAGCATCTGAGCTAAAACTGTCATAATGGTAAGAAAAATGTTCTATTACAATTGAATCAAGAGAAAAAATATTTAGACATATGGAAGCAAATACAACTGAAAATACTTGTATGTACCAGTCAAAGTATTTGATTCTGGAAGCAGATGAAATAACAGGGACATTGGAAGGTTTATTTGAAATTTTCAACAATATTTGAATTTTTAGATTATTTTCCTTGTGTTAGATTAAAAACATGAAAAAGCAAATAGAGTAATATTGAAATGAGTACACAGAATTACAATAGCAAAACTTATCCTATTTAAATTCATGTAGGGGCGCCTGGGTGGCTCAGTTGGTTAAGCGTCTGACTTCAGCTTGGGTCATGATCTCACGGTTCTTGAGTTCAAGCCCCACATCAGGCTGTGTGCTGTCAGCTCAGAGCCTGGAGCCTGTAGCCTGTTTCAGATTCTGTCTCCCTCACTCTCTCTCTGCCCCTCCCCTACTTGCGCTCTGTCTCTCTCTGTCTCTCAAAAATAAAAACTTCAAAAAAAATTTTAAATAAATAAATTCATGTATATTATTGTGCACTCAATTTATAGATAGTAGTTCATTGAGAAACTACTAATAGTAGTAAATTTCTCAATATATTTTCAATATAAACATGCTATTATATTAATTTTATTTATAGTATGTATAGAGTTATAAAGTGATTACTTTCTAATCTATTACTATTTGGTCAAAATTATACGTAATATAGTAAAAACCGTTATGGTAGGTGTTTCAATTCTAGACTTAATGATATGATAGTGGATTTTATATAAAAAAGAAGTCAAATATATGAAATGTTGCAAGCAACAACTTTTTAAAGAACTTACCCTTTTTATAGTTTCCAGTATGTGGCTTTGACGTTCCATACTATTTTAGAAACTAAAAGAATCAAAATGAAAGGGTTTAAAATTGAAAGGAGAAGAGTGGTAGTTTATTGATTTTCATTTTAAATAAAAACCCTGAGTCCTAAAGGCATCAACCAATTCCCTTTTTCCATCTTCTTTTGAGTTTCAGACACAGTAATTGGAAAAAGTTTGTGCGTATTTGGGATACTAACAAAAAGATACATACCTCTCAATTTTTAAAATGAAACTTCCTCTACTTTTTAAGATGTGTGATTACAGATAACAAAACGCCATTTATCTACCCATATGACTCGAATCATAGTTGACTAAATAATAATTGACTATCTATTGCCAGTTACATAAAATATCTCTTTCATTTATTGAAGATTTCTGTGTTCTAGGCTATAAAGGCATTGATTTGTTTTATGTTTATTTGTTTCTAAATTGATGTTTCATTGCTTGGATATAGGAAATCTATTATTTTTGAAATATGTAATAATCTGTGCTGATACGTAGAATAAGTGACTTACATAAACCACATTAATTTGTGTAAACTCTAGAAGTCCATGAAATACAGCTTTAGGACAAATAACATCTCTTCATTCTTCAAGGCATTCAGGATGCCACAGCTTGAAAATTTTTGAATTAACATTAGGAAAGTAAAAAAGTATGCTATGTGTTTAGATGTGAAGAAGATAAATATAATCATGGCATCTGGATGCTGGTGGGAAATCATCCCACTGTGACTCTTGACTGAGAATAATTGACTGAATGAGTGGATCTGGGGACGTGCAATAGATTAAATTCCTGGGGATGGGTGAACTTTGTAACCTTTCATTGGTGACTGTTTTTTGTAAAGAAAGTCTAAATGTCAGAAAAGTTAGCTGCAAAATCTACGATGGTGTAAAAATAATAATATTTTAGTGTTGTTTTAATTGGTCAAGTTTCTCACAAAAAAGAGGTTAGAGTGGGAGAGAGCCAAAGCATAAGAGACTCTTAAAAACTGAGTACAAACTGAGGGTTGATGGGGGGGTGGGAGGGAGGGGCAAGTGGGTGGTAGGCTTTGAGGAGGGTACCTGTTGGGATGAGCACTGGGTGTTTTATGGAAACCAATTTGACAATAAATTTCATATATTTAAAAAATAATAATAATATTGGTGAAACTATGCAATTTCATTCTCTCAATATTTTTATTTAAAACATATTTTAAAAATTTTTTACAAAATAAGTAAATATTAAAAATTAAGTGTAAATTTGATGCTGAGAGTTTACACTAGTTGTTAAAAATGTTAATGTCCTTATATACTTTAAATGACTAAGTTCTTATTTGTAACATTCTGGTATCAAGGTAATGATAATCCCGTTAATCTTAAAAGAGTTGACCTCATTTTAATACTATTTCAGCAACTCTATCAAATATGTTCATAAAATTTGGCAGAGATTATCTGGTAATAGGGCATGGAGAGACTAAGTATTTACTCTTGCAGAAAACAATTAAAATTCACAAAGAAATTGATAACATATTTGAAGGGCCTAAAACATGAGCAGAGTAAAGGCAAAACTTTAAAAGAATTTATAATGTGTATCAGGTAAGAATTGTAAATTGTATGATCATGTCTGGGATCTTCCCAGATTCCCCTCATGTGGAAACCTGTAGTCTTACAAGGTCTGGGGAAGACAATAGATTTTAGAACAGCTGAGCCACTGGAAATTTAACATTCTTGAAGCGAGAGAGCTACAGACGTTGGAAATCTGAAATTTAAGTATAAACTCTATTCCAATCCCTGGCTGATTGTTAAATTTTGTGTGCCGTGGGAGAACCCAGGGAGCCTGGTGAAAACCAGCAACCCACACACATCTCAGGTGGCAGAATGTGAAAGCCTTCCTGGACTGAGATGGCAAATAACTGTTCTTGGTTCTTAAAGGACATGAAAATACAGGGAGGACACAGCAACAAGAGAACTACAGAAAGACTAAGTCCAAAAGTCTTGAAGCTGTACAAATCTTTAATTTACTGGGAGGCTAAGGAGTGGCAGGAGAGACACCCACATAAAGAGGTAAAATTAGTTAGATAAGGACAAGTATTATATCCCACACATGGCAGAGGAAACAGATTTTATAGTTTGAGATCATTCGGGGCACTTTCTAGTATCGCAATTCACAGAAAACAAGTCATGGTTATTGATGTGTTATCTACAATGTCCAGTCCTCAACCAGAAAATAATAGACATGAAAAGACACAGATTATCACTTGTAATCAGGAAAGAAAGCAGTCAGTGACTCCATGTGCCCCCAGATTTTGGATTTCACAGATAAATATAAAATATTGATAAAGATGATATCATATGAGTAGAGCTATGAAAGTTTGTATTAGTTTCTTACTGTTGCTGTTAACAAATTACTCCAAACTCAGTAACTTAAAACAATGCAAGTTTATTGTTTTATCGTTGTGGGATTACTAATCTGAAATTAGTTTACTGGGATAAAGTCAGGATGTCAGGAGACCTGGTTCCTCTGCATGCATCAGGCAAATTCCTTTTCTCACTTCTTCCACTTCTAGAGGCTGTCAGGATTCTGTGGCTCTTGGCCATATCACTCAAATCTCTGCTCCTGATTTCACATCACCTTCTCCTTTCATATGTCAAATCTCCCTTACTTATCTTCTATAAGGACACTGGTGGTTATAATTAGGGCCTACACAGGTAATTCAGGAAATTCTCCATCTCAAAATGCTCAGTTAAATCACATATGCAAATTCCTTTTAGCCATGTGATATAATATTCTTAGGTTCTGAGGATTAGTACATGGACACCTCAGGGGGCAATTACACAATTTATCACCAAAGCATGGGGGAAATATAAACACATACCAAATGAAAATTCTAGAGCTGGAAATTAAAAGTGTTCTTTCATAGTAGTTGGTGTTACCATATGTAACACACGAACTTCCATCATCATTCCTTGTGACACAGAGTTTTATACAAATGATCAGCTTCACACCCCACTCATGAATTGTTTAAATAGACGTTGTTTTTAGAGCAGTTTTAGGTTCACAGAAAAACTGAATAGAGAGTACAGAGAATTCCCATATAAACTCCTCCCCCATGCATGCACAGCCTGGACCCACTTGCTGTCCATATACCACACCACAGCTGTACATTTCTTACAGTTAATGAACCTGAAATGATGCACGATTATCACCCAAAGCCTACAGTTTACATTAGGGTTCACTCTTGCCATACATTTTATGGATTTTGACCAATGCACACTGACACGTATCCACCAGTGCAGTATCTCGCAGAATAGTTTCCCTGCCCTAAAAATCCTCTTGCCCTGCCGATTTACTCTATCTTCCCCTTTCTGCTGTTCCCTCTGCATTCCACATACTGATCTCCACATCTTTAACTCAAGTCTAGTAGCATGAAAGTATTGTTCATTGATCTCCTCTAAAATAACCAATAATTAAACAAACAAATATACAAAATAAAAACACCAAAAAAGACAGGAAAACACCCCCTACCTCTTCAGTTACCCCTTTATTGCTTTAATTTTCATATCAAATCATCAAACTTTCTTCCTTACTTTATGTCACTTCTCAGTTTTCTGAGCTCTCAGGAGTATTCATCATTACTCTATTCCCTATGAACCATGCAGTTCTCTGGGCTCCTCATCCTGGTTTGAATTATTCACTTCTGGATGTTTCTTCTCAGTCACTTTTTCACACTCCTCAATCACTTGACCTCTAATGACTATCTTCCCAGGCTTTTCACATGAGCCACATATTTTCTCTCTATATACTTTCTTTTTTATCGGTCCCATCATTTTCCATATTTTATATATTTACCTCCATGTTGATGGCTTCTGAAAAATAGATATTTTAGATCTAAACTTTTGGCTCTTTTTATACCAAATTTCTTATTTCTTGTCTTGAATGTTTGTTCCACAGCACATCAAATTTAAGATATCCAGAATTGTGCCTCTTTTTTTAAAAAAAAACTACCCATGTCTCAGTCTTCTTTCCCCATTTCAATAAATGTCATTGCTGTTTACACAGTTGTTCAGCTAGAGATATTTTGCTTACTAGCTGTGTGCCAGGTGTTTTGAATATTTCACTATTTTTCACAACATACAACTTTTCAAGTTAGATATAGTCATTCTCATTTTAAAAACTGGGAGCTTGTTGGTCAGAAGTCTTTAGAAAACATTCCAAGATCACATAGATTTTATCTCAAAACACTTAGCTCCCATGCTACTTTCCAATAATAATTATATAAAAATTTTGGTGTAACAGATTTTAAAAGAAACATAATATGACTTACGATTTCAAATTCATTTTTCCCTTCAAGTGAGGCACCTGGGTTTCTGGGCATTTATTCCAGTAATTATTCCATTGCTCAAAACATTTTAAGCTCCTCATTGCATAAGGGTATGCTTGGTTTTGGTTTTTTAAAGGATCAAAATTATAGCATATGTATTTTTTAAAGAATTATTCTGCTATGAAGATCTAAAACACTTAGAAATTATTATAATTACAGAGTTTTTAATTAAAATGCAAAAATTGGGGCACCTGGGTGGCTCAGGTGGTTAAGATCTGACTTTGGCTCAAGTAATGATCTCACGACTTGTGAGTTCAAGTCCTGCATCAGGTTCTGTGCTGACAGCTCAGAGCCTGGAGCTTGCTTTGGATTCTGTGTCTCCCTCTCTCTCTGCTTCTCTCTTGCTGGCACTCTGTATCTCTCTCAAAAATAAATAAACATTAAAAAATGCTATATAAATGAGTAAATAAATAAATATGCAAAAATATGGAGCATCTAGGTGTCTTAGTTTAGTGTCTGACTCTTGGTTTCTGCTCAGGTCATGATCTCACAGTTTGTGAGTTCGAGTCAGGGCTCTGCACTGACAGTTGTGGAGCCTGCTTGAGATTCTCTCTCCCTCTCTCTCTGCCCCTCCCCTGCTGTCTCACTATCTCTCCTTCCCAAAAATAAATAAATATTTTTTTTAATTGTTAATGCAAAAATAAAAATTTAGGTACAATTTAAAGCATTGAAATTTTTGGATGTTTATGTATGTTTGCATTCAAATATTGTCTTTCAACATAGTCATTGTGGGAGATATGTATATATCCTAATAATGCTCCTTTGCCTAAGTATTTTTGCTCATCATTTTTCAGATTTGTCCAATCTGTTGGTTTATTACCTATAAAAATTATTCATAAATTTGTATTCACATTTCACATTTGAATATAAAGTGTACATTCTAAATTACAAAAAAAAAAACTTCTATAATTAGTCATGCACTTTTATCTACCTGTTTGTGCACTAAATTGTACAGGGTAAAATACAGTACAATTGGGTGTGAAAAACTAATTGGTTTTAATTACTAATTGGTTTTAATTCAGAGCCAGTAGGTTCTAGCTATCTATTCTCCTGTGTACCGTTATGTAAACGAATTCCTACCTGGCTGATGTTGTAGAAAGAATAACTAGTTATTCTTTTTATGGTGATGATATAACTTCTGCTGAGAAGTTACCTACAGACTTGGAGCTTGAAGGAGAGAAAATCTCACATGAGAAGGAATCTGTTCTTGCTTTTTAAAAAGTTGCCTAATCAGTTCCAGAAAGGAAAGCAGGAAATAAATTTTAACATTTTAGGGGCACCTGGGTGCCTCAGTCGGTTAAGCGTCCGACTTCGGCTCAGGTCATGATCTCAACGGTTCGTGGGTTCGAGCCCCGCGTCGGGATCTGTGCTGACAGCTCAGAGCCTGGAGCCTGCTTCAGATTCTGTGTCTCCCTCTGTCTGTGCTCCTCCCCTGCTCTCACTCTGTCTCTCTCTCTCTCAAAAATAAATAAAGATTAAAAAAATAAAAAAAACTTAATATTTTATACATTTGAAGAAATGAGGCTAATTAAAATAATAACAATAATAACTACCCTTTTACTATGTTCTAGCCATTCTGTGCACCTTAGAGATTTGACCTAACACTTTCCTTTCTGTACAACATTCTTCAGTTATTTATTCTTCTCTATTTTAATGATAATTAAAGTAAGATGCTAAGAAAGTTAACCAAGTTTATATAGCTAATAAGTGGGAAACCAGTAATCAGATCTACGTCTCTCTATATCCAAATCCAAGGGAAAAATAAAAGAGAGATAAAGAGAAACAATGCCTAACTAGGTTTAATCCATCATTCCCCAAATTACTTAACTATGAAAACTTTTTCTACACCCCAATAATCCTTATTAATACCCTGTAGAGGTGTCCATGGAATGTTCTTGGGGAAATGAAAATTATTTTTAACTTACTCATTTTGAAGACAAATCAACTTATATTAGGCTTAATATATTAGGGTATTTGCCCAAGATCACAGAGAAAGTTAGAACCAGAAGAGCATTGCACAGTGTTTGGAACATAGTAGGTATTCAGAATATTTGCTTTTATCTCTCTATTTAATTTTTTTTTATCCTCAATGTGATACCTTTCCACTATAGCACAACTTCTTAAATGAAATACTAGTAATAAAGAAGTTCTAATCAGTTTTATAAAAAAAGAAATGGAATTTAACTATCATTTGGGATCATATTTCTTGGATTACTGGTCTACATCCCTTTATAGGTATTACCTCATTTAGTTTTTAAAGTGATTCTATGGATTAGGTATTATTCCTCTTCTTTCACAGATAAGAATATGGAGACTAAAAGATGGTATTTTTCAAAAGAAATCATTTATAAATAAAATGTTTCTTCATTTGCACCCAGATTTGACTAAGTTTACACTCGATAATCAAATAGTTAAAGATGGAAAGTGAGTTTGAGAGCAAGAGCAAAGTAAGAGACAGGAACAGCAGGGTTTTTCTCTAAATAGGTGATTTCCTGTCTTTTAGATAGAGCAAGTAAACAACCTCTCAGCAGATACACACAATTGCAAGGGTTGTTAACACAGAGGGCACACTGGGCCGTTATACAGAAAGCTCGTGAGATTTTAGATCCTCAGATAGAGTCAGGTAAACTTAAAATTAAGAAGGTAAACAATAATATCAAAAAGTATATGCAAATGCTTATTATTTGATCTTCAGCAGGGCGTGAAGTGCTCGTGGGCAGTAAGCAGTCTAACTTACTAGTTTACATTTCCCCACCTCTTAGCATAGTCCCTAGGACTTATTAGGCTTTCAAAGTATTTGTTTTTTTGTTGTTGTTGTTTTTCTTAATGCATGAACATTTTTCTTGTGGTTTTTGTTCATATATTTTTCAGTAACACTTGAGAAATACAAGAGTAGCAGTAATATCCTAAAACACTAAAAATAATTATGCAATTATATATGTAATAAAGATTGTATCTTTATTCTATATATATACTGGTGGCTGATTAAGACCGCTATATGCAATCTGATGTTCTAGAGTTCTGTGATTCAAAGAAAAAGGCATATGTGCCTAGTAAATGACTGTCTTCTGATTCAGATTTTCATACCAAAGGAAGAAACAGTCTTTCCAGGAAACTCAATTGACAATATGCATTACAGATAGGACTCTGAAATGACATGAAAAGCTAATTCAACCATATTTCCATTAAAGCCTGATTACCAAAATTAGATTATCCAAACATGAATGTAATTCACATTTACATGCTATTTTTATGTCAAAAATAATTTAAAATTCATTTTGGGTGTGGGGCGGGAGCATCTGTCTGGCTCAGTCAACGGAACACTCAACTCTTGATCTCGGGGTTATGAGTTTAAGCCCCACGTCGGGCATTGAGCCTACTTAAAAAAAATTCATTTTGCAGAATTAATTCATAATGATATTGTATATGGTGTGACAGACACTCCTTGACCAAACTTTAATCAGGCTCCTCTAAGCCCTCTTTTCAACTAGGTCTGACCTTGATCCCATTCCTTGCCAGGTATGCATAGCCCAGTTTTAGCAAAACTCCTGTTAAGTCAGTTTAGAGGGAATCCTCCCCTACACTCACATCTGATCACCCTAGCCTGCCCTTCACAAGAATCCTGCTAGGTCAGTGTAGCAACAATTCTCCTTATCCTTGATGTCTCTCTCTCTTAGTAATTTTCCATTCACTGACACCCCCTACATGGTCCTTGGACATAAATACCCCCTTGTGCTTGTTTTGTCTGGAGTTGAATTCAATCCCTCTCCCATTTTGCGACAGTCTTGACACCTGTCACAACCATCACGAGGAGTCCTCGATACAAGTTGTCTGAAGTGTCAGAATATTTTTTTTGTCTACAGATGTTAAGATTATTAGGCAACTACAAACACAGAGGCTGAATGTTTCTGGAAAAAAGTACTAGGCGCATTTTTATAATGATGATACAGTCCATATGAGAGTAAAAAAAAATATATTAAAATGACAATTATATTGACTAGCATTCAAATTGGCTAGCATTCATTGGCTAGTGAAACTGATCTGCGTGGACCAGGGTAGATGTGACCAGAGCTCATTGGCAGAGGAGGGCAGTAGATGACAGGAAGTACTCAACCATACATTATGCTCATAAATACATGATTAAAGGAAAGGGAGGCAAGGCATGGAGAATACCCTAGGAAGTTGGGTTGATTAAGATCAATCAAAGCTTAAAAAGAACAAATGACAATCTAAGAAGAAAATTAGAAAGACAATTGTTTTATGATACTAATTTCTTATGCCTCTACATTTACTTTTGAAAGATCACACACTTATTTTAGAAGACTTATTTCAGTTCTAGATAAATATGTCTGACCACTCATGACAGTTCCCATCTTTCTCAACCTATGTGAATGACTGGAAAGCAGTTGTGCTCTTTAAATCTTAACATGATTAATAATTTGCATGAATATTTAAAATTTGATGTATAGAACCATTTTAGATTTATATTACCTGTTTGTTCAAATTTTAGAATTTTTTCTCAATACTTAATTAATGCTATATTGTCCCCACAGAGTTTAAAAAATATAACGTTACAATTTCAACTTTTGAATGAAATTAATATTAATTTCTCTGTATTAAAAAATAGAATGTAATCCATAATTATCATATCAGTTTGGAAAAGTCATAAAAGTATATCTGGATATACTTTTCCTGGAAGGAAAATGCTCTTCCCACATTCTAGAAGGAATGTATTTTATAAAAGTGGACATTATATGTTATATTCAATAAGCTTCATCCCCCAAATCAGTGGATTTTAAATATTTCCTTCAATCTTAAATGAGGATAAATTAAGCAGGGTAAAAATATTGTTTCACACTCCATTTTGGGATCTTAAATGGAATTTTTAATTACAATTTGGGGGGCTGCATTTCTTCTATAGAAGAAGAATGAACAAGTCATATAAATGTTTATCTACAGAAACAGCAATATCCAGTATATGTTTTATTTTCAATCATAAGGTGTCAGATTTCTAAAATAAATTCTATGTGTATACTAGAGATAGACAGAATGAATAAATATCTTTCCTGAGACTTGTTTCACATTAATTCCTTTGCGGGATGGGTCATGTTAGAATAGGTATAAATGAAAATAGGACAGACTATGAGGTAAGAGTTATTGAAATCCAGTGGTGAGTACATGGTGTTTTAAAAATATATTATAACTTTCATTTTGGCATTTGTTGAAAAACTTAGAAAACATCTAAGTGGTATTGGATATTTTTTGTAATGGTTTCTTCACTCTTTGTTAAATCGATTGGTTTTCTCCAAGGTAGTTTTATTTTTTCACAAACTATATTTTTAATATTATTACTTTTTTCAAACTCTACTACCACCACAGTGCCACATTCAACAGCTCCTGCTTTTCTGCCTGAGTACAGCTTGCATACCTTCACACGGACATCCTCTGTTCAAATCAATTGAATCAATTCAGTGGCTCTTGGGATGAGAGAGTATTTCTCGTGGTACACAAAGCCCTATACTTCCTACCTTCACACAATGCTTTGTGTGCTCACACTCAATAGACCTCACCCCACTGATCTCCATTCAGTGCTCCCTCTCAGACATGGTCTTCACTGCAATGCTTTTAATCTATCCTCTTTCTGACTTACTCCATTTTTTCCTAATACAACATAAAGTCTGTTATTGTGTTTTCCCTTATAGTAATAAGTAAAATCACATCATCTCCATTGCTCCTTCATAGCAATTTGAACATTTCCCTTCTTAGCAACTTTCAAAATTTATTATAATTAACTGTGTAATCATACATCTGGCTAAAATGTGACTCTTTTGTTCGTTTTGTATCCCATTGGAGTAACCAGTATCTTGCAAATGGTATGGACACTGAATAAATATCTTTCAAATATTACTAGAAGTCGATGCAATGGGTGGGTTGGGCAGAGTTTGTCGTATCAGAAAAATGCAGTTTTAACTGTAAAGTAGCCATAATTGTGTAAATTTACTTTTATATGGCCAGAAATTATTTATTTACATATTGAATATTTATTTTGTTTATCCACTAATTCAAAGAGAATAAACAACACGGCAGTGTTTAACTTCTGAACCTGCATGGTAGTTCAAAGTGCTGCAGGTCCATGAACTTGCAAACTCATGAATTTGCAAAGATATGTGAAGGGAAGCTACACAAGACAATTAATAAACTAATTAAACTCACAGAGTCAAATTTTCTCAGACATGAGAAGTGCTAAGAAGTAAAATAAAGTCTGGTAAGCAGATGATAGCTAATTATCTATCAAAGTTTGCCAGTTTTCATAACTTTAGCTTAAAGGAAGGAAGGAAAGAAGGGTAAACCCTAAAACCATATAATAGACTGTTATCTCCACTCTAATCATTTCTACACATATTTTATTTTTTCCTCTTATTATTACTCATAAGTTATAAATGTGACAGAGATCTTTATTCCTCAATTAGTGTGACACCATTAACAGCCCTAGTGAATTTGCCTGCTGGGCTAATGTGCTAATGCAAATGCTTCTTTAGTTTGTTGGGTATTTGGTAAATAAGTTTAAGTTGACATGGTAACATTAGTCCTATGACTAATTTTACTGAGTATTGGTTTACTTCTGTGACCCTCATTTTGTATGTATTTAATCGGGATTGACCTGTAAAAGATGTTTCAAACTGCCTAGGAAGTACATTTTCCTTTTATACAGGTATTGCGTACATTTAAAATCAATGACAAATGAATCCATATATTTTAAAATAAGGTTAAATCCCAAGATCAGACAACAGAATAAAAACTAAATGGTGATATTGGAGGGAATTGTGTAATTTATATATTTAACAAATTTATATATTTAAGAAATATATTTATATATTTAACAGAATAAAAACTAAATGGTGATTTTGGAGGGAATTGTGTGATTTCTATATTTAACATGTTTAAGAAATAGCATACTTTAAGTAGAAATAATATATTGTTAGACATTTTACTTTTTTGCATTAAAATTATTACCTGTAAAGACCATCAATTACCTTGGAAAACTGTTTGGTGATTTCTTATGGAGATGAACATGTATATAGCATATTAAAGGGTAATCTTACTGGCTATCCAAGTGCACACAAAACTTATGTGTAAATTTTTTAATACCTCTATTCATAACTGTCAATCCCTTCACTGGTGTATGGGTAATCAGACAGTGATTCATGTAATTGAGTACTACTCAGTGATAAAAATAATAAACTGTTGTGTGAGACACACAAAACAGATGAGTCTCCGATGCATTATCCTAAGAAAAAGGAGCTAAACATGAAATACTACTCATTGCATGATCCCATTCTTACAAATTTCTTGCAAAGCAAAACTGTAAAAACACAAAATTGATCAGTGGTTGAGAGGGTCTTGTGGATGGGACAGGGGATTGCCCACAAAGGAGCACAATGGAGTTGTTTTAGTTGATTCAGATTATATATTGTGATTGTAAAAACCCATTAAAATGTACAATAGAGGGGCACCTGGGTGGCTCAGTCTGTTAAGGATCTGGCTCTAGGTTTTGACTCAGGTCATGATCTCTCAGTTC
This sequence comes from Panthera tigris, assembly GCF_018350195.1. Taxonomy (NCBI): domain Eukaryota; kingdom Metazoa; phylum Chordata; class Mammalia; order Carnivora; family Felidae; genus Panthera; species Panthera tigris. The sequence goes on from NC_056660.1 coordinate 219,206,866, forward strand.
ATGAGTTCAAGCCCACGTCAGGCTCTGTGCTGACAGAGCAGAGCCTGCTTGGGATTCTCTGTCTCCCTCGCTCACTCTCCCTCTCTCTCTCCCTCTCTCTCTCAAAAATAAATACACCTTTAAAAAGTACACAATAGAAATAATGAATTTTACTGTGTATATTTTTAACCTCCCCCCCCCCGCCAAAAAAAAAAAAAAAAAAAACACACACACACACAAACAAAGTATCTGTGAAGGGATAAAGTCCTCACCAATAGTTAGCTGAGATTCTAGTGCAAGCAGGGCACGGTTATTTCTGATTAAAATCTAGGATAAATTAAGATAATGCGCTAAAGGTTACTGTTTATCAAAACTATTTTTCTTTTCTACCTGGCACAAGTTAAACTATATTTACTGGGCTCCCTCAAAATTTGATGAAGTCATATGTTAAATTATACCCAATGGAAGGAGAGTTGTGGGACACCCACATTTGGCACATTTCCATTCTCATTCTCTTTCTGCCACTTTGACAGAGAGCACAGATTGACTCTGGAAGTTGAGTGTTATGGAAGATACTATAACCAAACAATGGAAGAAATTTTGTATTTATTTTCAAAAACTAAAATTTCTCAGGATGGGAATTTTCTACAAAGACAAACATTTGCAAGGATGTATGAAAACAAGCTAGACACAGTATCATTCCCAGTGAAACTTTAGTCCAATTAAAGAATTTATATTCTGGAAGTGTGAATGATGACCATTTGTTTTTGATGGGGGGAAAAAGATCAAGACAAATTTTTAAACTGACTGCTTGCATACTGCTGTTATAATGAGATCACTTAAGTTAATCATGATCTTTTATCTATCTTTGTTTATTTGAAAAAAATACAACTTCTTGAACATATTAAATTTGTGAATAAACTGTGAGGCAGACAGAGAAGAAATTCTAGTCATTAGACTATTTTTAGCCTATTATTTCATCGGTCATAAAGATATAAATAGTCAAGTCACATTCAAGGTTTTAACATTTGTTTTTCATGACTTATATGTACATATAATATACTTATATTATATGTATATTGTATACTGTATATTGTATACATATATGTATTGTATATATATATGTATACTGTGTATACGTGTGTGTGTATATGTGTATTGTATATATGTATTGTATATATATGTATATATATATATGTATACTGTGTATACATGTGTATACATTGTGTATATATGTATATATATGTATACTGTATACATATTGTAAACATGTTGTATACATATATGTATTGTATACATATATTGTATATACACATATGTGTAATGTGTATTATATGTATAATATATATTATGTAAATATATATATGTACATATAATGTTATATATTATCCAGAAGTTACCTCCATGTGTTAATTATCTTGGTCCAGTTAAGGTTTAAGACACTCAGATGTTGTAGAAGTTCAATAAGCATTGCCAAATGAGGCGATTTTCTGAAGATCAAGGTAAAAATACAGAGGATACCAACTTAATGAAACTAGAAAGGATAGGCCAGAAGTAATCATTTCAGACACAGAGAGAAGCCACATATAGTCATGCACATGAAAGTATCTTCCTGCCCCAGCTTCTGAAATTCTTTCACTATTTTGAAGTTGGTGTTCTCTATGATGCACCTGGCATTCTATAGATGTGATTCAGCATTTGGTGACACTTGAGTAATGAAAAGAAAGATAATCAGCAACAAGTGTTGGTAAGCAACTGCAGATTTGATATACAAATGGGAAAGATATTCTCATCTTTCTATTTATCATGCTTTTACTTGTACTCAGATTTTTTTTCCCTTTTGTAATAACTTTATGAAACACCTAATTGAGATTTATATGACTTTTCTCAGTTGTATTACATTTATTTTTCTTCTGAAGATTTAAACCACTATAACTTTAAACATTAATGCTTTGGTTTCCAGATGAGGTTACAATTCAGTGAAATTAGATGATTTGCCCAAAGTCATAGAGTTAGTTATGGTAAAGTCTGTATTTAAACAAGATGGGTCTGTTGGGTGGAGGGGAGATGGCAGATTGTCGCAAGAGCCTTTTGTGCTGAGTTTTCAACAGTTTTATTTTCTGTCCTTGTCCACTTCTCCTTGGAAGCAGAAGCTGAAGCTAAGATAGTTTATTTGGAGGGGTCATTATGCACTGGCAGGCAAGAAGGAGGGTGGTACAGGAAAGGGAATGCAGACAAGAGGAGTACATTCTGTAGGCAGTGACATGGAGTAATCCTATTGGATCACTCTGGGAAATGATGCACAATACATGCTTTAGATGTATTGTGGCCAAGAGGAATGAGAATAAGAATATTAGTAACCCCATACCTCTCTGGTACTAATGAAGGTCTATACTCTGCTGTACAATTTTTTTTCCAGTCACCTCTGCCCTACCTGTAGATTCACAGTGTGGGTTTCAGCAAGCCAGGACATCTGTCATACAATGCTATGGCACTGACTACCGGAAGTATGACCAAAAATCATAAGAAAATTGAAACAATTACAGATTTAATTCTGGCAGGTCTGACCCCCCAAACTCATACCTTATATAATACTTGTAAAATCCTGGTGACATTGGTTCCACTATAATTCACACTGTACATGGAAAAATCTAAAGATCCAGGAATGTTTAATAATTTTCTCAAGGTTACACAATCTAGAAGTGGAGTAGACCCAGGACTCCTAGTAAATATCTGAGTTTCAAATCTGTGATGTAATCACTTTTCAACAATTTTTCAAAGATGCTAATTTGTCATAGTTTTATATTGTTATTTTATTAATATTGAAAGCTAGTCTATTAATTTTAACAGTAATGTAAAGTGAAGAAATGGTGCCTTTTTTTCTAAGATTTTTTTTTTGTCCTACAAGTATGTCTATGAAACTAGAGTCAATCCACTTTGATTTAATTAGCTAAACTCACTTGTAAAATCAGATTGCATAGCAGCATTCAGGAATGTCAACACTGTGTGTCTAGGCTATTCAGATCCCCTCAGAATACTTCATGGAAAATCATCACACCCAAACAATATTCTCTGATATTATTTTAGACAGCTTATATACAATGGGTACACAAGATAAGAATAGTGTAGAATCCAAATATAAGAATATATTAGAACTTTAATAATTGGAAAGAGGTAGGTAAGTTTAAAGGAAGAAATGGACAAATTCCTAGAAACTCACACTGTCCAAAATGAAACATGAAGAAAGAGAAAATTTGAACAGACCCATAACCAGTGAAGAAATTGAATCAGTAATCAAAAATCTCCCTACAAACAAGAGGCCTGGGCAAAATGGCTTCCCAGGGGAATTCTACCAGCCATTTGAAGAAGAGTTAATACCTACTCTTATCAAAATGTTCCAAAAAATAGAAATAGAAGGGACATTTCCAAATGCATTCTACAAAGTCAGCATTACCTTGATTCCAAACCCAGACAAAGACCCCTGTAAAAAGAAGAATTATAGGCCAATATCCCTGATGGGCATGGATGCAAAAATTCTCAACAAGATATTAGCAAATTGAACTCAACAGTACATTAAGAGAATTATTCATCATAATCAAGTGGGATTTATTCCTGAACTGCAGGGCTCATTCAATATTCACAAATCAATGAATGTGCTACACTATATTAATATAAGAAAAGAACTATATGATTCTGCTAATAAATGAAGAAAAAACATTTGACAAAAGACAGCAGCCATTCTTGATAAAAACCCTCAACAAAGTAGAGATGGATGGACCATACCTCAACATCATAAAGGCCATATCTGGAAGACCAACAGCAAATATAATCCTCAATGGGGAAAGCTAAGAGACTTTCCCCCTTGGTCAGGGTCAAGACAAAGATGTCCACTCTCACCATTATTATTTAACATAGTGCTGAAAGTCTTAGCCTAAGTAATCAGACAATCAAAATAAATAAAAGGCATCCAAGTCAGCAAGGAAGTAGTCAAACTTTCACTATTTGCAGACAACATGATACTCTATGTAGAAACCCCAAAAGGCTCCATTAAAAATTGCTAGAACTAATACATGAATTCAGCAAAGTACCAGGATATAAAAATCAATGTGCAGAAATCTGTTCCATTTCTATATAGCAATAATGAAGCAGCAGCAGAAGAAATCAAGGAATCGATTCCATTTTCAATTTCACCAAAAACACTAAGATACTTAGGAATAAACGTAACTAAAGAGATAAAAGACTTAACTCCAAAAACTATAGAACACTTATGAAAGAATTTGAAGAAGGCACAAAGAAATGGAAAAGCATTCCAAACTTGTGGATTGGGAGAACAGACATCGTTAAAATGTCTATAGAACCCAAAGCAAATTCACATCTAATGCAATCCTATCAAAAAGCCACCAACATTTTTCACAGAGCTATAATACACAATCCTAAGATTTGTATGGAGCCACAAAAGACCCAGAAGAGCCAGAGCAATCCTGAAAAATAAATACAAAACTGTAGGCATCATAATTCCAGATTCCAAGCTATATTCCAAAACTGTAGTTATCAAGACAGTATGGTACTGGCACAAAAACTGACACATAGATCAATGGAACAGAATAGAAAACCCAGAAATGAACCCATGGCTCTATGGTCAACCAATCTTCACAAAGCAGGAAAGAATATACAATGGGAAAAGGACAGTCTCTTCAACAGTTGGTGCTGGGAAAACTGGACAGTGACATGCAGAAGAATGAAACCAGACCACTTTCTTACACCATATATGAAAATAAATTCCAAATGAATAAAAGGCCTAAATGTGAGACAGGAAACCATCAAAAACCTAGAGGGGAACACAGGCAGGAACCTCTTTGACCTCAGCCATAGCAACTTCTTACTAAAACATAGCCTAAGACAAGGGAAACAAAAGCAAACATGAACTATTGGGACTTCATTAAGATAACAAGCTTCTACACACAGAAAGAAATAATCAACAAAATGAAAAGGCAGCCAGTTTGGGAGAAGATATTTGCAAATGACATATTGGATAAAGGGTTAGTATCCAAAATCTATAAAGAATATCAAACTCAGCATCCAAACAAACAAGTAACCCGGTTAAGAAATGGGCAGAAGAGTGGCACCTGAGTGGCTTAAGTGTCTGACTTAGGCTCAGCTCATGATCTCATGGTTCAGGTGCTCGAGCCTCGCGTCAGGTTCTGTGCTCACAGATCAGAGCCTGGAGTCTGCTTCAGATTCTATGTCTCCCTGTTTCTCTGTCCGTCCCCTGCTCATGCTTTGTCTCTCTCTGTCTCTAAAAAATAAATAAATGTTAAAAAAATTTAAAAAACAAAGAAATGGGCAGAAGACATGAATACTTTTCCAAAGAAGATATCCAGATGGTTAACAGAAACATGAAAAGATGCTTAACATCACCCATCATCAGGAAAATACATATCAAAACCATGATGAGATACCACCTCACACCTGTCAGAATGGCTAAAATTAACAACACACACACACACACACACACACACACACACACACACACACACACAACAGGTGTTAGAAAGGATGCAGAGAAGGGAATCCTCTTGTACTGTTGGTAGGATTGCAAACTGGTGTAGCCTCTGGAGAACAGTATGGAGGTTCCTCAAAAAACTGAAATAGAACCAACTTATGATCCAGCAATTAAACTATTAGGTATTTACCCAAAGGACACAAAAATACAGATTTGAATGGGTATATGCACCCCAATATTTAAGCAGCATTATCAACAATATCCAAAGTATGGAGAGAGCCCAAATGTCCATCGACTGATGAATAGATAAAGAAGATGTGGTATCAAAATAAGCCAATCAGAGAAGTACAAATTCCATATGATTTCACTAATATGTGGAATTTAAGAAACAAAACAGATGAACATATGGGAAAGAGGTAACAAAAGAGAAGAGAGAGAAACAAAGTACAAGAGATTCTTAATGATAGAGAACAAATTCTGGGTTGTCAGAGGGAGTATGGGTGGGAGATGGGCTAGATGGGTGATGGGTATTAAGGAAGGCACTTGTGATGAGCACTGGGTATTGTATATAAGTGATGAATCACTGATTTCTACTCCTGAAACCAATATTTTACTGTATGTTAACTAAAATTTAAATTAAAAAATAAATAACAGGTTAAAAAATAAAGGAACAATGTTATATAGTAAACAAAACATCTGTTTTGAAATTTTAAAAAAATCTTGATTATAATTTTAGCATGGCAATTGAAAGTGGTATATTTTTGTGCATTTGTATTCTTTTGGCTTTGTTTTTATTAACTTAGAAAAATTAATTCAATAAACATTTGTTGGAAACAAGCCAATTATTGTGCTTTGTCTTACAAAGGTGAACAAGACAGACAGGATTTCTACCTCATGAAGTGTAAGGAAGACAGGTAATAAGCAAATAAATAAATAACAGTTGATGATAAGGGCTGTAATGAAAATAAAATTATGTGATACTAGGAAGGGAAAGAAGAATTCCTTGATATTGAGAGTTCAAGGTAAGGATCTCTGAGAAGGTAAGAATTATGGAGAATGAAAGAATAATTCAGCCATGAGAAGCACACCAAACAGGAAAAATAGTTCCAAGATCCATGGTAGAGGTGAGCTCTGTGTGCGTAAGGGACAAGGAGAGACGAATGTGGCTGAATAATTTTAAACAAAGGGTCAGGGGAAGTAGGTGAAGTTGTAGATAGGGAAGGATCTGATCTGGTATTGTGTAGAAATAAGTAATTCATACAAAAATTTTTGATTTCATTCTGAACAAAACAAAAAGCTAATGAGGATTTTGAGAAAGGGTGATACATAATACAGTATCTATCTATCTATCTATCTATCTATCTATCTATCCTCTACCTATCTACCTACCTACCTACCTACCTATCTACCCAGCCACCCACCCACCCCCCTTCTAACTCAGGATCCAGCTTTTCCTTGAATAGAAGAAGTGGAGATAACTATAAGTAAGTAAATTTGGAAAAATTATTCTGAGTTAAAATGAATAGGGATGAATTATATTTTGTTAACATTTTAAGAAAGATAAAAAAAACATAGTAGGAAGAAGGAGAGAGTGAGAGCTGGAGCAGGAACAGGAGGGAGAGGAAAGGAGAAAGGAAGAGACAGGAGGAAGAAGGAAAGGAAAGGAAGAGAACAAAAAAAGACAGACAACATTTTTAGGTTATTGATGAGATAAGATGTATTGGTGTACCTTATGTTGGTTGTAAGTAACACTTTATTTGAATAAATTTAATTTTTCCTGGACAGTGTACAGAAACAAATTCAGAACTGCAGGAAACACAAGTTTCAGGGTATTGACTACTGTTTCTCTTGACAGAATTTCTTTAGTGATTTTTTTTTCTGTTTTCTTGTGAAGCTTTTCAGGAGACTATTTGGGGTAAAATGCCTCTTCTGGACTAATGAATCAGGTTGTTTGGAAGAAGGGAAGTATAGTTTGATCACTGTGATCATATGTATACTTCTGTGTATAGGTGGAAAATGTTCATATTTAAAAGGCCACTTCACGGTCAAAAGTCAATCCCTGCTATAGCATGGGGAATAGTCAGTTCTGGATGGAAGACTCGGGGAAGTCTTGCCTAAGGAGTGATATCGGGGCTGGATTTTCAAGGAGCAAATAACCAGTTCAAGTCAATATGTATTGAGGACTTATTAAATTCATGTTACTCTGTGATGGTGCCGTGAAGCATACAGAAGTGAATAAAATAGAGTTTCTCCAATACAGGGATTTACAATCTAATGAAGGAGACTAACATACATACATAAGCTGCTGTGGAAGTTCTCTTGACATCATTAAACTTAATCCTGGGACATACTGGGATGTCAGGCATTCTTAAAAGGCTTACTAGCCATTATAACCCATGCAGCAATGGCTTGGGACAAGTCAGCTAGATAAAAATTAGTCCATTGAGGATGGACTTAGCTTTCATAATGTGTCTATTCAACACAGTTATTGACTATGTATATGGCCAGGAAAAGACAAGGCCCAAAAGACAGAGAGATAAAAATTTGATACAGTTTCATCAAGGAACTTAAAATCTATTAAAGGCTAATTTTAATGCAGTTTAATCCATATTTTGCAAAAATACTAAACCAAGACTGCTATAAATCACAGATGGTTTGGAAAAACAACTTTCAGTTGCAGAGTCCTCAGGTTGTTGGCCTATTTTCCTTCCCATAACCCTCTTAAGTAGGTCCTATAGTGATCACCATTTGCAAATGAGAGAACCCATGTGCAAAGAAGTTAATGAACTTGCTCCATAAGTAGGAAAGGAATATTTAAACTCTTGAGCAGTGTGGCTCCAGAGTCCATGCTATCAAGAGATAACAGAAAAACACCAATAAACATGGAAAGCATAGAAAAGATCCAGGATGGAATTTTCAGAAAAAAATATTTAGTAAAACTTTTCAGTTAGAAAAAATATGGTGGAAGTAACTGAGTTAGGAAGTTGGCAAAGGAGGAAATTGAGGTCATATCAAACAATTGCAGATTTTTGAATTGGGGTATTTTTTAGTGACCAAGTAGTCCAATATCTGGCTCTGAAAGTTAGTTGTTGGAGACACGTTACTATATGAGAATTAGTGTTGTTTTCTTGGTTTTTTCCTTTTGGTTAGAGTTATCCAGGATGATGTCTGGGTATTTGGGGTGAAAAATTTTGCTTGTTACCATCCAAAAATCACCCTTAAAGTGAATCCTTCTTTCTAACCCATTGCAGCTAACAGAGCGCATGGAACCTAACTCAGCTGCCATATCTTTGACTCATCCTTCTCATGAACCCTATGCCAAATGTCCATTGGCTCAACTTCTTAATCTCTTATTCAGTCTATCTCTTTATCTTCATTCCAAGTATCAGTGTGACTGTAAACTATTTCAAATCAGTGATACATTTTATCTCAAAACTGCAAGAATATAAGGTGGTCCTGTTGATCCAGAATGGTCCACTTTTAATGATCTCAAAAGACTAACCTAATCTAGTTTCCAAGTAAATCTTCTGCTAAAAATCCTGTTGATCCCAGCAAATAAAGTCTGATTCCTCATATTGGATGAAATACACATATATGACTGTGCTGCTGACCACCTTTGCTTGCTGGTCCCCCTCCACTCAACTTAGCTCTTTTGCTCACTTTAGTTTCTTAAAATTACCTTTATCACTCACTTTCAGGATGTTTCATATGTTTGTCTACTTAAAGTATTTTCTTTACTACTGGCCATCCTCTAATTTAAGTCTGATCTAACCTATCAACACCTTAGGTAAGCCTCTCCTTCTTCCTCTCAGACTTTAATTCCTCTTAATTTCTTCCATGACTATTCCTACTCTAGCCCTTTTTTATTTTTTTTGATTGTTATTATTATTGTTATTTATTTTTTACACCTACAGAGAAGTTGCTTGCATAGTATATCTTTATCCAGGCTTATTTCTTGTTGACATTTTACCCCACTTGTTTTATAATTTTTTCTCTCTCACAATCTATATATACCCACTATATATAATAGTGTATATATCTATAATGGTGTATCTAACAATATATCTATTACATGTAGAATATCTAGATATAAAATAGATATACTATTATACACATATATACTATTAAATATAGTGTATATATATATAGTGTGTACATATACTGTATATAGTAATATATGTATTTTAATGATATATATGCTATTATGCATACACTACTATATATTATATATATGATTATACATTATGCATAAATATAGCAACACACTATACAGAATGTGTATATATATGGCATATAGCATCAAATATATTGATATTTGTATATATATATATACACACATATATGCATACACACACACATACACATAATTGGTCCTTTTTCTCTTGAGAATGCTAATATGTTAGAGAATCATACAAAATACATAGACAAGCATGATGTAATTATGCTTCCTTGTTCATTAATTCCGGTGTTAATTATAATTATCAACTCTCCTTTCATGCAAAACATGTACATCATTCTTCTAATTTTTTTTAGGGTACCGAAAGATATGAATTTATTGCCATTATTATGCTTGTAGAGTTGGAGTTTCTGGTGATGTTCTCTGGTCCTTTCTAATCTTAGTTGCTTTGGTATATATACATATATATATATTTTTTCATCTTTTCTCCCCTCAGAGAGTCCCCCTTAAAATTTCTCACAGGGCTGGTTTAGTGGTCACAAACTCCTTTAATTTTTGTTTGTCTGGGAAACTTTTTATCTCTCCTTCTATTTTGAATGACAGCCTTGCTGGTTAAAGAATTCTTGGCTGCATATTTTTCTGATTCAGTACATTGAATATATCCTGCCATTCCTTTCTTTCCTGCCAAGTTTCTGTGGATAGGTCTGCTGCAAACCTGATCTGTCTTCCCTTGTAGGTTAGGGACTTTCTTTCCCCTTGCTGCTTTCATGATTCTCTCCTTGCCTGAGTATTTTCTGAATTTGACTAGGATATGCCTTGTTGATGGTTGGCTTTTGTTGAATCTAATGGGAGTCTTCTGTGCTTCCTGGGTTTTGATATCTGTGTCTTTCCCCAGGTTAGGAAAGTTTTCCACTATGATTTGCTCACATAACCCTTCTACCCCTTTTTCTCTCTCTTCCTCTTCTGGGACTCCTATGATTCTGATGTTGTTCCTTTTTAATGAGTCACTGATTTCTCTCATTCTTAAATCATGCTCTTTCGCCTTAATCTCCCTGTTTTTTTCTGCTTCCTTATTCTAAGTTTGTCTTCTATATCATGGATTCTCTGTTCTGCCTCATCCATCCTTGCCACCACTGCATCCATCCGTGATTGCAGCTCAGTTATAGCATTTTTAATTTCATTTTGACTATTTTTTAACACTTTTATCTCTGCAGAAAGGAATTCTAATCTATTTTCGACTCCAGCTAGTATTCTTACTATCGTGATTCTAAATTCTGGTTCAGACATCTTGCTTGTATCTGTGTTGGTTAAATCCCTGGCTGTCGTTTCTTTGTGCTCTTTATTTTGGGGTGAATTCTTTAGTTTTGTCATTTTGAATGGAGAAAAGGAATTAATGAGGTAGAAAAATTAAAATTAAAAAAATTAAAATTAAAAAATTAAACACACACACACACACATGCACACACACAAATCTAATAAATGATGCTAGATCCTAGGTGTGTTTTGGTCTGGGTGTTGAAAGTGGTTTGACAGATTAGGGGGGAAAAAGATGGGAGGAAAGGAAATTGTTTGAGAATTTGAAAAAAATGAATACACTGAAGTAGACTAAAATGAGAGGATTGGAGTAAAATAGAATTTGAAAAAATTTACACAAAAGTAGAGAATATAGTAGGAAAAAATTAAAGAAAACATTTTTAATAAAAATTAAAAGTAAAAATGAATATTTTTCTCTTTCTTTTTTCAGAAAAAAAGAAGAAACAAAAAAGAGAAAGAAAAGAAATCATTTGAAAATTTGAAAAAGTGAATACACTGTAGTAGACTAAAGTAAAATGATGGAAGTAAAATAGAATTTGAAAAAAATTACATAAAAGAAAAAAATAGTAAAAAAATTAAGGAAAAATACTTTTAATAGAAATTGAAAGTAAAAATGAAGTTTTTCATTTTCTGCATTCAAGAAAAAGAAAAGAAACAAAAAAGAGAAAAAAGAAAAAAGAAAACAAGGAAATCGTTTGAAAATTTGAAAAGGTGAATACACTGAAGTAGACTAAAATAGAATGACGGAAGTAAGATAGAATTTGAAAAAATATACACAAAAGTAAAAAAATAGTAAAAAATCAAAGAAAAATATTTTTAATAAAAATTGAAAATAAAAAGAATTTTTTCCCTTTCTGTATTCAAGAAAAAATAGTGTAAAAGAGAAAAACAAAGATGGACCTGCTAACAGATTGAAATAGGACTGAAATTACTTCGTTTTTCCCTAGAAGTCAGACTAAGGTAGTGCTTTATAGTCCATAAACTAAGTAGGCGGTGAGACTTGTGTTCTTGAAGAGTGGGGTTGGCCCAGTTGGGCGGGGCTCAGTGTAATGGCTCCGCTCTCCACCAGATGGCACTGCTAGCCTACTGGGGTGGATCGTTGCAGCGCTTGTAGGTGCGTATGTGCATGCGCGGGGGCAGTGAACATGGCATCGCCCAGTTACCCAGTCTCTGTAATACAGGAAGTCTGTTCTCTCCAATCAGCAATTGCACGCCCGTCCTCTGTCTTCAGCTTTCGCCCACTCCCTGCTTCTTCACTGTCCGTGACCAAGCCCCAGGCAGCACCTCTCTCCTGAGTCTTATCTCAGATGCGGTTGTTTTCCCTGGCCCCTTACTTTTGAAGGACTGCGGCTTTGACCTGTTCCGCCCCTCTGTGGGAGGGTCTCACCGAGCAATGGCCAAATTCTGGCTGCACCCAGGAACTCCTGCTGGACCCAGCTGCTGCCTGAGCCCCAAGACTGCGGCCAGGTGCCAGCCCGTCCCAGAAAAAGTTTGCGAGATAGTGTAACAGCAGCTTTTCAGGGATTATGGAAAATCACAACACACATCTGGCACCAGGACCTTGTTCCAGCACCAGCGAATGTGGCCGTTTTCTGGGGTCTGCTGGGACCAGGTAGCTTCAACAGTCTCTACCACATGTCCTTCCAGCTGTGGAACCGCTTTTCCCTGTGTGGCCCGAGAACCTCCCAGACCCCACTCTGTTCCTGGGGATTCGCCTTCCCACCAGAGCACCGCCAGGTATGGAGCTGCGGAGTTGCAGCCTTTGCGCTCCCCTTGTTTACAGTCTTCATGGAATTTAAACCCTCTCTCTTTTCTCCTTTCTCCCTGTTTAGTTTAGTCCCTACGGCTATTTCCAATTTTCCACTTGCTCTCCAGCTGCTTTTGGGGAGGGGTACTTTTCCCACACTCTCCCCGGCCCTAGACACCGTCCCCTCTCCACCTGCAAAGGCGGCTCCCTGCCCGCTGCCAGCTTCTCTCTCTCCAAGTTCACCTCTCCGTGCCACGTACCTGCTGAATTCTGTGGATCAGGTTGTGCAGATTGTTGTGTTAATCCTCCGATCAGTTTTCTAGGCGTGTAGGATGGTTTAGTGTTGGTCTGGCTCCATTTCATGGACACGAGACACACAAAAAAACTCCCATGCTGTTCTGCCAGCTTGGCTCCTCCCTCATGAATCTCTTTTCATTTTTATTTTTTGTAAAATCCTTTCAGAATTGCATCCATCCATCCTATGAATCTGATTTGAAACTGTCACTTTTCCATGAATACTTTTTATTTTGTCTCATCAACTACAATTCACACATATTCTGTTAATCTGAAAGTGCAAAATCATACTTTCTGAAAGTTTTTCAACATACATGTACTTAGAAATAATTTTTTCCTTGCTGTCAAACTCCAGTTAGAAATTTGTACTTTGAAGATCATTGATACATATCACATATTAGGACATGTGTTATTCTTCTATAATATTTAAAGACATACTGTGCAGAGAATTTCTTATATTTTTTGAAATCTTGTTATAAATTAGATGAACAAATTTTGTTCTCTCCACCTAATATTTTCCAGTCAAAACTTCTCTTTGAAGGTAAAGGCAAATAACAATTTTTTATGTTTGTTTTAATTTTGGCTATCATATTTGCTTACTTTATTTCCCTCAACATAAATTCCTTAAGTTAGCATAGGTAACTCACTTTTTAAATTAATTAGTTAATTTACTTATTTTGAGAGACAGAAGAAGAGAGCAGGGGAGGGGCAGAGAGAGAGAGAGAAGAGGGAGAGAATCCCAAGCAGGCTCCGCATTGTCAGTGTAAAGCCTGACGTGGGACTTGAACTCATGAACCGTGAGATCATGCCTGAGCCCAAATCAAGAGTCAGATGCTTAACCGACTGAGCCACCCAGGTGCCCAGTAGCTCGCTTTCATAAACACAAAGGCATACTTGTCACCTGGGAAGACTGGAGAACATGACATTTAATTTGGGTATCTCAACCTTCTTTGGAGCGGGAAATGTGTACTAGAAGTATAGGAAAGTACTGGTAGTCATGAAAGGTTATGTTCTAGACACCTTACTTTATCTTTTATTCAGTGGACAATTTAAATCTATACTCTAGGCTAATTCTATTGCACTGACAGACATACACTACGCTTTTGTGCATCTTAACGTTTATATAAAGACTAATTGTGCAGTTATTGCTAAGAAGAGTCTTATAAGTAGGATAATGAGCCTAGAGCTAAGTTGTGAAGTGGGAGTAAAAATTTGATTCACAGAACATGGGTCAGGGGAGGTCGTTGAAGGTGAAAGGAAAAGGTTGTTTTCATTCAAATACACGAAAGTAAGGGAGCAAGCTATTCACGTAGAAGAGCACATTAAGCCTTATTATCCCCCATAAAGTTGACCTTGCACTTTTCAAACCATTTTAAGTCTACTATTCAAAGAAGTGTTGATTTTTATATTTGTATGTAACTTACTTCATTATGCCTGTGGACAATTTTTACCTCTTGTTTCTTTGCATTTGTGATCTTTACCTTTGTAGGAAGTTCCTCCTACCACATCCTTGGAAAAGGAAAGAAGTGCAATACCTTAAAAGAAAGATGCTCTTTCTGTTGTGTGCTTTTGCACTGCATGCTTATGAAAGAGATAAAAGGATACAAGATACCTAGTGAATTTATTAATTTTCTTTCTCTAGTAATTACCTTCTCTATGCTTCATCTAGCACAGTGTTCTCCTTGTACTGTAGTCTCCTATGGTTTTTGTTTCCATTAGATATTTTATGAAATAATCCACCCCAGAAGGACCCAGCTACTTCTTTCCCACAAACATTGACAACCATTGCTCCATACTTGCTAATTTTAACTTTTTGTTGTTTTGTGCTTTTCAAAACCCCGTCTCCAATAGTCATGATTTATATTGAAAAGGGGCATGTGGAAGTCCTCATCAACATAGCAAAGTGGTCTCTAACATTTTTTGCCATTCCCGAAAATAACTGATTGCATGGGTGATGCTTCAGCAGTGTAAATAACTGTCCGAATGTAACTCAGATATATGCCCCGAAGTTCCACAGCATATTTTTATCATGAGTCAAAAAATTATCACATTTACTAGGAATGAATTAATATGCTTTTAAAAGTATCCTTATATTCACTTGAGTAAAAGTGTCAAAGGACACTGAGCTATTATATTGAGCTTGAATCAACCTAATTCTTTCCAGTTCCACTGTGGTTTCCTTCATTTCCCCTTGCACATTTATAAAATCTTAGATTATATTTTTCACTTGTGTAAAGTATCTTTATAAGGATAGCACAAGTTTCCCTACCTCCACCTCTAGAGAGGGAGTTAGGGTTAACAGATTAAATTCTGAAAAGTCTATGTTGGATCAAAATAAGAATAGGTTTTATAATTGAATGTTTGAATAACTACAGTAATAAGTTCTTGAACAAAGATGGAGGATTTTTGTCCCTAGACAGACAGGCAATTGAAAAAAATTTTTAACATATTCATTTTTGAAAAGAAATAATCTATTGCTTTCCCTTAAGATTTTGGATTTTTCAACTATGTAAATCTATTTATACTAATCCATGAGAGAGACAGGGCACAGTAGTAGGGAATATAGAACTTAGAATCAGACTTCCTGAATTCAAGTCTTGCTTTTACCACTTAATAGCTTGTTATCCTGATAAGTCATCTATCATGGTTCCTTCAAATATGGCCCTGATATAAAATATGGACAATTACTGTACTTGCCATAATGTTTTAAGATCATTCTGTTAAATTCATTAAGAAGGCAAAATAGTACCACCAAATAGTAATCATTCCATAAAATTTTAAGAGTTATAAATCTTGCACATTCTTCAAATGAAAACTTCAGAAACAATGAATATGGTCATGGTGCTAGGGAGAAAAACTTAAAAATGCATTTGGTGTAAAAAGTTCATGGGTGTTTTATATTTGAAATCTTTCATATTTGACAATGGTCTCTCGTATTTTTTTAAATTTTATTATATGAAATTTATTGTCAAATTAGTTTCCATACAACACCCAGTGCTCATCCCAAAAGGTGCCCTTCTCAATACCCATCACCCACCCTCCCCTCCCTCCCACCCCCCATCAACCCTCAGTTTGTTCTCAGTTTTTAAGAGTCTCTTATGCTTTGGCTCTCTCCCACTCTAACCTCTTTTTTTTTTCCCTTCCCCTCCCCCCATGGGTTTCTGTTAAGTTTCTCAGGATCCACATAAGAATGAAAACATATGGTATCTGTCTTTCTCTGTATGGGTCTCGTATTTTATGTTAAGAAAATGTGCTATGGTCACATATATTAAAGCTACAATTTTTCTCTGCAAGAAAACTGGTTTTGTTCCATTGCTATTCAGTGTTGAACGATGCTGGGGAAAAGCCTATGGATAACCAATGGTTTTCTGCTGGTGCAACATAATTTAACGAACTTAACTGAGATGTCCTAACTGTAAAGATCTCCAATCAACATTCAGTGACATGGTTTAAAAAAAAAAATCTGCTCTTCTGTAGATACAAGTAGTCACAAATATTAGTGTTGAAGAAGAGGACTACATGGTATTTTAAAGTTCATATAGCCACAAGAAATAGTCTACATAGTGCTATAGTCTCATTGTTTTAATTTCACAATGGACTTAGTGGCCACAATCGACTATAAGCCTTGTGAAAGAATTGTGTTTGTGTTATTTTCATTTCTCCTTCAGTAATTGGCACAATGCATGGTACATAGACATCATTGCATGAATATTTGTTGAATTAAGAGACAAAATATTCCTACTCTCTTTTTTCTCAAATCTCCCTGATTATTTGGCCTATATTTAAAAGTAATCAATTCTATTCTTTATAGTAGCTTTAGGTTAACTGAAATATTGAATGGAAAGTCCCTATGCATTTACATGCATACACATATAGAATTTTTCCTATTATTAACTTCTTGTATCAGGATGGTATATTTGTTGCAATTGATGAGCCAATACTGGCATAATATTATATATTATTATATATTATTATTATTTAAAATCTGTAGTTTATATTAGAATTCCTTCTTGGTGGTGTACATTTTGTGGGTTTGGCAAATATATAATGGCATGTATCCACTATGAGAGTAGTATTATACTGAATATGGTTCACCTGATAAATCATACCTAGCCCTTGCTCCATTCCTCCCAACTCCTGGCAACAATTAATCTTTTTATAGTCTCCAATAGTTTTGACTTTTCCAGAATGTCATATAATTGGAACCATAGTAATGTAGCTTTTTCAGATTGGCTTCTTTTACTTAGCAATATGCATTTAAGTTTCCTACATGTTTTTCCATGGCTTAATATCTCATTATCATGGCTTGATATCAATACTTAATTTTAGTGCTATATAATATTCCATTGTATGGATATATCAGTTTATTTATCCACCTGCCTGTTGAAGTATAACTTGATGGCTTCCAAGTTCCTAGGCTTATTTTTCAGCTCACTTATCCAGTTATTTACCTAGTGCTTTTTTTTTTTTATTTTTTAACTAGTTTTCTTGGTGATATCACTACCAGCAACTTACAGGTCTAGAAACAACTCACTGGGCTAGAGAAAATTCTAATAATCTAACTATCATCAGTAGCAAGGTAAAATATATCACTTAAATGTCTCTACATCATAACTTAGTTCTCACACACCTGAAACCAAGAGCACACTGTATATAATGTATGTTAGCTAACTTGACAATAAATTATATTTAAAAAATAACTTACTCTTCACAACACTTGACCATATGAGGCTTCAAATATATATTTCCAACACTTTTCTGTATATATAACCAATCACATAAAGCTGAACATACACATTATGGCTAGTATCTTTCTGAGAATTTTCTAGAAGTTTTCAAATTTCATAAATGGTTGTTTTTCTGCTCCTCAGATTGTAAAAATTATTGCATCATTGACACCTCCTGATATCTCCCTACCTAGTTCCATAGGTATAGGAAATATACCTATGAATATAGGAATATTCATAGCTCTACTCTTGATAAATCTCAGGGATACAGCTCCACATATGGCATTATGTTACAGTTTACTTTATATGTTTACAAGTCAATTTTTCCCACAATATTCCAAATTTCCCAAAGGCAGGAAGTATAACTAGATTAAATTTCTGGTACACAGTGGTAATTTCATAATGCATAATTACTTTATTAATATATTTGATTTGTAGATTTATGTTCATACTGTATTTTTTACCCTAAAATTGGTACTATATAATGAATTTGCTAACCTGATCTGTTTTGATGAGGTGCATTTCCATCCTCAATGTTCACAGTTGTGTCATCTGTGGATTCTCACTGGAACTTGTTCTCAAATACTCTATTAACAATTTATCTAATTTTTGAATTATATAACAAAAACTAATAACGTATGGTGTTGATTTTTATAAAGTAATGATATTAAAAATGACTTAGTACTGAACAAAGAGTTTAAGGGAGAAGAGAGACCATTTGATAGTTCACACTGATGGACCACTAAGTTCCAGAATGAATGAATGAATGAATGAATGAATGAATGAATGAATAAATGAAAGAAAGGAAGGAAGAAAGGAAGTATGGAGGGAGGGAAGAAGAATCTTAACGTTAGAGCTGTTACATTTTGTCAGACTTTTCTTTACCCTAACTTTGAAGAGCAGATGAGGGTTGAGAAAGTAGAAAAAAGCTTGCCAGCATAATAAAATCTGGCAGATATTCTATTTTCTGACAACTGTATTTCAGGATGATGGTGCCAAGAATAAGTATCAGTTAGGCCTGCTGCCCTGTCAGACTAATCAGGAAAAATCTGTCATTTTCTGTGTCTCTAGTTCACTGCATGTCCCAAAGTAGGCTCGTAGCATGGCTTTGTTATTTTTAAGGCAATCCTTTTAAGTTTAATATTCTAATAGGAGTGAGCATTGTCATTTACACACTGTCTTGCAGAGTCATATGAGGAAAATTGGTGTGTGTTCCTAGGACAGTCATAAATGTGTCTCACGAAATGTCACCACATTATTTTTGGTTCCTCATAAATCTCACACTGTGAGATCATTTTAAGGTAGCATTCATTAAAACTATTTCATGTTTTAATATTATGGTAATTTAGTCAGTGTTATTTTTCAAAGGCAAGTACTTACATGGTTATTAACAGAAAAAGTTAGCTTACACTGTTAAAGACGTTAGCAGAGATCCAGTTTCTTTTTCAGTTTTCTGCAGTTGAAATTCCTATGTTCCAGTGGTGTTGACTTATCAAAAAGGGATGTGGTGTGAATGTAAAGTAAGATCATCTGTAGAACAGATGGATTGCTGGGCTTTTCTACATTTCAAAAGCGGGTGTTATGTTTTATATTCTCTCTTTATATTTTAAAATATAAGAAGAATCAAACTATAGAATGTAGTTTAAAAATAATAAAATTAACATCAGTATTCTCAGTCCCATACGATATGATATGATATGATATGATGATATGATAATGTGATGTGATATGTGATGTGCTATGCAATGATATTGTATCATATCATATCATATCATATCATATTATATCATATCATATAGTGTCATCGATACCCTAGGTGGGCTTTGTGACCTCCCCAGACACAGTACTACAAAGCAGTAACCAGTGTACTGGGTTCAATATTAACCTTTCTCTTACTCTTTGAAATAGCTCTCATGCATGTCTGCATCCATAAACTACCACATTGTGTAGATTTGCCTGTTAATTTTTTAAGGATATTTTATAAAAATGTAGATTGAGGCTTAAAAACTAGCATTTTAAATTATCTCATGTAATCTTGTGAACTTAACCAGTGTTTTTAACTTAGGCGTGTGATTGCAGAACAGAGATTCCCCTAAACAAAATGTTCTTGTAGATTAAGTAATAGACTGCTCAAATTTTTCTCCCCACTTCCATATGAATTTATTTATTATAATGAAGCTTATACCATCTGACTTCTAGCTACTTGAGCAGTTGCCAGTTCGTTCTTCAAAAATTTTCAGTCCTGGGGTGCCTGGTGACTCAGTTGGTAAAGCGTCCAACTCTTGGTTTCAGCTCAGGTCATGATCTTGCGGTTAGTGAGATTGAGCACTGTGTCAGGCTCTGCACTGAGAATGCAGAGCCTCCTTGAGATTCTCTCTCTCCCTCTCTCTCTGCCCCTTCCTGCTCGCACCCTCTATATAAATAAATTATCTAAAAAATTTTTTTTTCGGTTTCTTGACCACCAAAATCATAGTTTACTTATGTATATAGTTAACATTTATTGCACTAATATTAATGTGGCTTATTATGCGGCTTCATATGCTCTGTGTGTGTGTGTGTGTGTGTGTGTATATATATATATATATATATATATATATATATATATATATATATATACACACTAATGTTTATTTTGAGAGAGCGAGTAAACAGGGGAAGGGCAGAAAGAAAAGGGGACAGAGGATCTGAGGTGAACTCTGTGCTGACAGCAGAGAGCCCAATGCAGGGCTCAAACCAGTGAACCATTAGATCATGACCTGAGATGAAGTTGGACGCTTAATCAGCTGAGACACTCAGGCACCCCACAATTAATGTATATTAAAGCATTTAATTCTGGAGGAAAAAAAATAAGCTTTGAGATACTGAATATTTTGTTCACATTTTTCAGGTAAGAAAACTAAGTGAGATTATATCTGAGGTCACTCAAACTGGGATTCCCTCCCAAGGATACTGAAACAAACCCTATGTCAGAGCTCCAAAATGTTCTTGGTTCACCATGTCTAAGTGCACTGCCACTTTGCTAAATGAGTATCTAAAGGTTTCAATTTTTAATTGCTAAAGTCCAAAACCTCAACAAATATGTACACCTTAAAACGTAGCAGTCACCTGAAATAACAACACACGTTATTTGGAAGACAAATAGGAACATTTTCATTTCTGTCTTCAAAAATTACAATGATTCACTGATAGGATCTGTGCAATTATTGGGCATGTACAACTTGGAATCAGATTGGACAACACCACCCTGATCTACAGTTCTACACTGATTTTCATGCAGTACTTTCTTTTTATCAATAGTAACTATGAAAACTCAAATTCACAAAGATACGTCATCATTGA
This sequence comes from Panthera tigris, assembly GCF_018350195.1. Classification (NCBI taxonomy): domain Eukaryota; kingdom Metazoa; phylum Chordata; class Mammalia; order Carnivora; family Felidae; genus Panthera; species Panthera tigris. The sequence continues at coordinate 219,227,946 of NC_056660.1, forward strand.
AAGTAGGTCGTAGAATCAAATATTAAAACACTGAACACCCTCTAGCTAGTATTTTGTACAGTGACTGACAAATGTTAAATATCTCAGTTTCCCCTGAAACTTTAAAATACCCTGCAGTACCCCCGTGAGCTACCTGTGGTGCTCTGAGGTGCCTTAGCTCACAGCTTGGGAATGGCTGCCCTACGCTCCCTCCTTAGGCTCCTTACTATGGACAGAGTCCCAATACCTAGCTCAGTGCATATTTTCAGAAATCATCCTAATGTATACATCAAACATCTACCATTTAAATAATACAAAACTGCATTTTGTTTTTACAAAATTGTCTTGTATCTAAGTTATTCATATTAAAATTAAATATATTTTTATTCTAAAGTAAATGTGGATTTAAACATTTGTTCTATCATCTAAGAACTGTGTGATTTTCAACAGTGACTTGGACTTCACTGAGCCTGTTAGTTACATGGCAAAGGGAGATAATAAGAGACTTAGTTGATGAAATGAGTCCATGTATTTAAATTGTTTAGCCCTCAGTAAAACACATAATAAATGCAAAACATGTGATATCTTTTTCCTTTCCATCACTTTCCTCATTTTCCCCCCTACCCTATGAATTGCAGTTGGCCTGAGCAACTGTGTGTAATTCAGGCTAAAATTTTGTCTGTAGATATTAATCTAGGACCATCTAATAGATTAATGTATTCACTGTAAGAAATTGACATTATGTGCAAAGGTTCTGCTTACTTTTCCCACTAGGTGGGCTTTTTTACTGGAATGGGAAAGGAGATGATAGGAAAGAGAAAACCAAACCAAAACAAAACAAAACAAAACAAAACAAAACAAAACACAGAGTGCAAACTAGAAGCTCAGGAAATTTTCTTTCATTTAACAAATATGCCTCAACAGAGGTGATAGATTACATATTTTCAATATACATGTGCTTACACACATCCAAAATTTTTTTTATTACTGAGTGCTATTTTAGAATACACTTTAAGTTGTCCAAACTACAATTTAAAGAATGCCTTGAACATGAGTTTTAAAATTATAATTTGGTGAATTCACACTCTCACCAGGACAAATTCACTTCCTTCTATGTAGACCAAGACCCTGAAGAAAACTATAAAAGCAAAATGGAGATTTATCATACTTGACTGGCTCCACCTCTACATTGTACAAAAAAGCCAATGTCTGAACTTCCATTGCTACCAATGCAACCCTTCTCTGATCTACTCAATTTATTTTGCCTTTTGATGGTTTAGGATATGGCATGCAATTATACGGGGGAATGGTCAGTCTGTAAACATAAACCTACTCAACTTTATAGAACTAGTTTGAGTGTATGATCTTCATATAGCACTCTTTTCTGTTCTACTTTCAAGTTTTAACTAGTTTATTTACCCAATCAGTAGGATTACCTATTAACTGATATAATGATCATAAGTGAGATAAAAGAGACATATCTATTTTTACTTCTAATTAAGCTGCTTATATTTCTAGTTCCACAAAATAGATTTAAATTTAATTTGTCAAAATCAATTTTAAATTCATTTCATTTATAAAACTGCATTACAGTTAGAAAATTCAACTTAACATCTTGTTTGATGCAATAGAAGCTATACATCGCCTTCAAGTGAACAAATAATGATCAAGAAAAATGATGTAAAAACCCATTCAAAAAAACTATAAAATGTGTCTGGCACTATACGACAGACCACCTGCTGATACCAACAGATATACATTTATGTATGAAATTGTAATATAAAGTGTTGAAACAAATTGTTGTCCTAAAAATTCTTTGTACTCTTATGGATTTGGATGATCTAAGGTTGTAGGTTTCTGTTATTTGATTTTAACTAGAATTTGAAATATATAATTTTAACTAGAACTTGAAATTTGGAGAAAATATTGATGAAACTTTATTATCATTGAAGTTATATAAAATTATATTGAAATGTACAATTATGCTGTTGAATTAAAATCGTTTAATATCTGAGAATAGAACAATAGTATGTACTATGCAAGGTTGTTCTGTGGTGTAATAACTTATATAGAGGTCTTAGTGTATGATAATCCTTGACAGTATTTGTTTCCTTCTATATGAAAGCAAGAATATTTGAGAGACATTTAAACAATATAACAAAAGTTATGCATTAAATTTGTAAATTCCATGTAAATCAATTGTGGATAATATGTGTAAATCATTCAAAAATAGAAATAATACTGTAATATGTCTTGAATTTAAAATATTAAAAATAAAGGAATAAAGGATTTCTGGGGGCTAAAGACAATGGCAGCCAACAGGACTCAATCTCCCATATTTTCTCGAAAAGTAATACTGAGGGAAAAAGAAAAGCACATAAAACCATGCCTTCAGCTTAACTTAAATGAAGAGAATGCCTGAACTTTAAAATAATATAGGTAAAAACAGAAAAAAAAAAAAAAAAGAAGAAATCACAGGGTGCAATTTCTCACGGACTGACACCAATTCCACCCCATGACAGTGTGCGTGGCAAACAGAGACAGCCCTACACTGAATGAAAGAGAGTGAGTAGCGGGTCCTAAGAGTGATCTCGAGTTATCACCAGAAAGACTATGCCTGTAGGTATTTCAGTTTGAAATGCTAACTGCATGTAGTGGTTCAGTGCATGGACGAAATATATCCCCAAGGATAGGATGAAAACATCCACGTGATTTGGATGACACCTACGGAAACTCATGGGAGACAAAAAAGTCAAAAACGAAAGGACAGTATTCTTTGGTCATTAGATGGTATAGGAGTAAGAATAAAAAGTGAAAATTTTAGGTTCTGCACATCGTAGGAGATCTAAAGACTTAGAGGGGATATAACCCCCTTCCATTACCAAAACAAATAAAATAAACAAAAACAAAATAAACACTAAATAACTGGCTTTGCTGTACTCAAGACATGAGGATGCTCAAATTAAGAAGCCTATATACAGCCCAATAACACAAACACGAACAATAACAAAACAATTGACAGATCTCTCGCAAAAATCAGAAAACAAAGTATATCATTTATCAATTCCCTAGAAATGCAAGCATAAAGCAAAAGAAAACTTGAAGACACTACTCCAAATGGATTTAAATATTCTCAAGCAAATTATCAAGTATAAAAAGTAACCATAAATAAGAAATTCAAAAACTAGGAATATAAACAGACAAAAAATTAAAAAAAAAATAGAATTGATGGGGCTTCTGGGTGACTCAGTCGGTTAAGCATTGGGCTCTTCATTTCAGCTAAGGTCATGATTCATGAGTTTGAGCCCCAAGTAGGGCTCTGCACTGACAGTACAGATTCTCTTTCTCCCTCTCTCTCTCTGCCCCTCCCCTGCTTGCTCTTTCTTTCTTTCTCTCTCTTTCTCTTGTTCTCTCTTTCTCTCTCTCAAAATAAATAAATAAACTTAGAAAAAGTCTTTATGAAATTCAAGTAAGAAGTGGAAGAATACACCATCTTCTTAGAGTCAAGAATATAGGGGCACCTGGGCATCACAGTTGGTTAAGCTTCCGAATCTGGATTTCAGCTCAGGTCATTATCTCTCACAGTCTGTGAGTTCGATCTCACAGTTGGGCAGTGTGGAGCCTACTTGAGATTCTCTCTTGCCCCTCAGTTTGCCACTCCCCACCTCTATCTCTCTCCAAGTAAATAATTTTCTTTAAGTCAAGATTATAATGCAGGTGCCTAAAACAATGTAGACTCAAAAAAGTTAATATGGAACATTGACGAAAGACAGGAAACCAATCAAAGGGAGGACAATGAAATAGAGAAAGAAAAAGGTTCAAGAGAAAGTACAGGTAGTGGAAGACAGGCAAGAGGAAGTAACATTTGTGTTACTGGCTCTTCTGAAGAACAAAAATAAAATAATAGAACAGAATTAACGTTTAAAATTATAATCTAAGAAGATCTTCTGAGGGGAAAGCAAGGGGCCTGGATTTATATATTAAAATGTGTCACTGGATAGTTGGGAAAATTAACCAGCACAATCAACTTCAAGGCCTATCTCAGTAAAGCTACTACATTTTAAAGATAAAGGGACACCTGGGTGGCTCAGTCAGTTAAGTGTCCAACCTTGGCTCAGGTCATGATCTCACGGTTTGTGGATTCCAGCTCTGGATCCAGCTCTGTGCTGACAGCTCAGAGCCTGAAGCCAGCTTCAGATTCTGTGTCTCCCTCTTTCTCTGCCCCTCACCCGCTCATACTCTCTCAAAAATAAATAAATATTAAAAAAAATTAAAGATACATGAAAAGATCCTAAAGTCCCAGGCAAAATGATGAAACAACTTATGAAGACAAAACAATTATTCTATCATCAGACTTTCCAAAAATTGTTAACATTTTTTATTTATTGTTGAGAGACAGAGAGAGACACAGTGTGAGCAAGGGAGGGGCAGAGAAAGAGAGGGAGACACAGAATCGGAAGCAAGCTCCAGGCTCTGAGCTATCAGCACAGAGCCTGATGCGGGGCTCAAACTCACAGATGGCGAGATCATGACCTGAGCCGAAGTCAGACGCCCAGGTATGCCTGTCATCAGACTTTTCAAAAGCAACTATGACCAAAGGACATGCAAATGTAGCAGAATTCTTTTTAACTCAATGAAACAAATGTGAACCAAATAATTTTATAACCAGTCCACCTATCCTTCAAGGATCAAAGCTCTAAGAAAAATTATTTTCTATATACAAAAACATAGGGCATTCTCTTGCCATGAGGACTTTTTGAGGAATCTAATACTTGATTTTGCAACTTTTTGTACCCCAAATTATTTCAAACTAAAATTTAAAAATAGAAAGTAGCTTCATAAAAATATTAGAACAATGATTCTATGAGCCAACAAACATGTTTTGAATGTAAAAATCTGCTCATTGTTAATCATCATATATAAGGATGTTTATCATTACCATATAGTGGGATCCAGGTTAGGTGGATTGAGAAAAAAGGAAGAAAAGGCTATAAGTGCCACGCAAATGCAAATACATTGTCATTATTTTATGTGAACTTTTGGAAATATATCCAAATGCAAATAAAATATATATTTCAAAGGCTATTGTGAACAAATATTTTGGTGTTGTTTGACCTAGTTTAATCAGGAATAATAAATAAAATTTAATCACAAATACAGGAGAAAGTAGGAATAAATGGTAAAATAATTAAGCTAAAATTTATTATTGTTATTGCTCTAGAGGTATGCATATGCTTAGAACAGAAATATTAATCTATAGCTATATTTTCAATAATAACTGATAAAAAATATTTATGGTAATAATTTGTGTATGGAGACATTTTTTTTCTTTATTTGGAGATAATTGGAGTTCATAGAAATGCAATGTTTGATATTAAAGAAAATGCATAAGACCTACTTTCCATTGTATTCGTAAATGAGTGTATAACCAAGAGAATTACCTAAAAATTTTCAGTTTTCAAACCAAGCATTTTATGATCATCTTCCAATGTTACAGTTTTTCAGCCAAACCTAGCAGCTGAATTTCTAAAATTGGCTCTTCTCCATGTAGCATGCCTCATGCAAATGAACCCAGATGAAAAGAATTGAAAATAGCTAGTATGTGTGGTTAACATTTGGATAACTGCATAGGCAAACAGCACAGGATCCTCAAATCCCAAAACATAATTGTTAACTACTGTATCTTTATAGAACAATATTAAAATGACTGTTTTTTGTTACTCTTTAACAATAGGATTTTATTTGTAGTATCCAAATGATAATCTCAATGCATTATTAATATGTGAATATATCACATAGAAATTTAGTCCTTCTGACACTTTAAAATCTGTGTTAGTATGTAGATAACTGGGTAAGGGAAACAATATCAAGGGCTTAATTTAAATCCCATCGTCTTGCAAATTTATTCAGAAATAGTTCTTAACTAAATGCACATTGTGATTGAAATAACCAAAGAATTGAACATGTAATTTGCAAAATGCAAGTTACTAAAGAATCAGTTAATATCAAATTGACAAAAAAAGCTATTTTTGAATATTAAATAATTATTAGGGTTCTTCTTTTCTGCTATAATAATCAATGCCACATATGAACATACTCAATATGAAAATATCTTATGATTATTGTTTCTGAACAAAGCTTGCTTAAACATGTGGTGAAAACACTATTTTAGGTTTACTTAGGAATGGAAAACACACAATCTCACCCTTAATGGAAACCTGTGAATACAGGATTGCATTCACCTCAAAGCAATATGTTCTTGTAAATGGAATAGAAACAAATCTAAAACCAAATTTCAACCATTCTTATAAGACTTATGATGAGAAAAAGGATATACTTCAATATATGTGATTTGTTCTCTCCCCCAGCTTTACTACAGACCATGTCAGTGCACTGTACTCAACCTCTTCATGACAGATCTCTTTTTTGTTGCAACCAGTGTGCAAAAGAACTATATGGTAGTTTATACTAGATTCACCAGAATAAGAAAGTCAAGACATATGTTTACAACCCTGTAGCTGAACAGAGATCACCCAAACATCTTACATACTACATGCCCTTTAGATATTTACAATATAATAATATTTACCTTTGATAGACAGGCTTGCTTTTATGAAACCAGTATCGTTTACTTTAGCTGCAGCAAAATTAGAAATTTAAATAACGAAGTGAAAGAAAACTCACCTTAGGATAAGACACACATAGCTTCTAATCCACCTTTTTCCATTTTTTAAATATCATGATCTTCAAGAGTTAGAACATAGTAAGTCTGCATCTTAGACATGGACTCATGCATCTTAGTAAACAAACAACTTTCTGTCAGCTTTGGTGTTATCTAGTATTGGACATTTTTCAACATTGTTTTTAGCTACAACTACAGAATATAGATTATAGGATACGCATGATATTTTTGCCACGTAAAAAGACGTATACCCTCTTGCAACCTATTTTTTCATTGGTTTGAATGCATATTCTGAGGGCACCAAAAATTTCACACTATTAGACTTCAATAAACAGCATGAATAATTGTGTAGATTTCACTAAGTAGTCACACCGTTTTGGCACTTCAGAAAAATTATTGGTCACATTGCTCAATCAACTAGACTAATAAGTTGTTTAACAAATTTGCCAAGTTTTCAAGGAGTGGTTGGAGCACGTTAGTGTGCTCTAAAATATTTCTAGGTGTTTCTAGACTTTTAAATTTCAAAAGTAACAATGGGTTTTCTATTTTAATTCTCTCAGTTATCAGTATTAAAAGAATAACTACCGATTATCACTATGGTTTCATAAAGCAAGCAAAGTTTATTATAAAAAATACAGGGAAAAATGATTAAAAAAATAACTCTTTAATCAAATTGTTTCATATTTATGAAACATCTAAAATAATGCCTGTATTTTTCTCACTTCATATCAGTGATGAACATTACTTTTCACAAATAAGAGTGATCTGTTGAACAGAATTTCTGAACCTCTCATCGAGACCAAACTAAAGTATGTGTCTTTCCTACTAACATTTATTCAACACGCCAAATAGAAGATTTCCTCAATGAAACAGATTTTAGCACTACAAAACACCTTACATGAAAGTATTCTCAGTAACGAGCCTGTTGGAAATATGATAACAGCACTTTAGACTTGTCTGGTAGAATTATTTTATCTAGCACTCAGACTAATTTCTTCAGCATCATCTGGAAGCACACATTTTCTAGCAAATTTTTTTTAACGCCCTGTCTTCTTATCTTCTTCTTCTAGAATGTAAGCACTAATATAATGGTGACTGTAATTTTTTGTTGTTGTTTGGTTTTGCATTCTCAGGATTGAGGAAAACATTGGCATGTACTAAGTATTCTGTAAATATGGAAATGTATTTTTTAATTGCGTTAGACTTAATCATTAGTTATGTCTCACATCATATTATCAGTTTCATTAATTTAACTTTTTACCTATTATATATTATTGAAAACAAAAGAGAAGTAATTGTGAACCTAAAAGTGTTATAAAAACAAAAAGTGTTGGTTGCCTATGTGGCTCAGTCAGTTAAGTCTGACTCTTGATTTTGGCTCAGATCATGATTTCACAGTTCATGAGAGAGAGCCCCACATCAGGCTGTGTACTGACAGCATGGAACCTGCTTGGGAATCTGTCCCTTTCTCTGCCTGTCTCTCCCCCACCCCCACTCATCCTCCCTCTCGCCCTCCCTCCCTCTCTCTCTCTCCCCCTCAAAAATAAATAAATTTTTATTTTTTTAATGTTTATTATTTATTCTTGAGGCAGTGAGAGAGACAGAGCACGAGTGGCCAGGGTGGGCAGAGAGAGAGGGAGACACAGAATCCGAAGCAGGTTCCAGGCTCTGAGCTGTCAGCACAGAGCCCGAGGCGGGGCTCGAACTGGCGAACCACAAGACCTGACCTGAGCTGAAGTCGATGTTCAACCGCCACCCAGCACCACCACCCCCCCCTTTTTAAATTCTTACTGAAAATATTTTTAAAAAGAGAACATTTCTGGCATAATGTGTATATATCATAATTGATACACTTTTCATATATTTTATGTGCCAGGTATGTGTGGAACTATTAGTCAAACAGATTTAACGTAATGCAAAATTCAGTGAATGCACCATCTTTAAACATTAGAAACAGCCCCCAGTAGCTGTAACTAGAGATGATATGCATTTATGTTACACAGGAACTGTCATAGATTTTGTTTCTGTCCAACAAGGGATACATTTACATAACACTGAGTGCTGTGTCATATAAAACCAACATATATTTCATATCAGAAGGGTGAAGAGAGATCACAGAACACACAGGCAGAAGACAAAGAAAAACGAAACTTTGATATCGGTATTGCAGTGAGCATTTTTAAAGTGTGATGGAAGGAAATAGTTTCTTTTACAATGCAGTTAATAATGGTTCTGTACTCCAAGTGAATTATCAGCAACTAAAAATGAGGAAGAGGAAAAAAGAGAGAGAGAAGAGTGACATCATGGAAATAGTATTAAAATCTGATAAGAAAATAGCGTCTTGCCATTGACCAAAGTAGTTCAAGCACAATGTGAGATTCCTAAGCTAAGAATCAGAAAAACTTAGTAATGGAAGAAGAAAAAATTATAAAATGGAACTCTTGGTTTGTAACCTTAGGATTTCCCCTGGTAAAATCTGAAACCGATCCCTGTAGGCAGAGGGAAAGCAGGAACCAAGAAAGAGGCAGGCTGCTTCAGACTGGTAGGTGCCATGTTTAATAAGGAAAAGAACATACAGAGGAGGCTGCACAGGGGCCCCTGCAAAACGAGTAGATGTCCAGAATCTTAAAAATTTAGGGGTGCCTGGGTGGCGCAGTTGGTTAGGCATCCCACCTTGATCTCAGCTGAGATCATGATCCCACAGTTCATGAGTTTGAGCCCCACAATGGGTCCTGCACTGATGGCGTGGAGCCTGCTTGGGATTCTGTCTCCTTCTCCCTGCCCCTCTCCTCCCCTGCTTGTGTTCTCATCCTCTCTCTGTCCGTCTGTCTGTCTCTCTCAAAATAAATACATAAACTTAATTTTTTAAACAAAATGTGTATAGAGTGCCATTATATACACTGTCAAGATGGTCTCAACAACACCTCGCTCTCTCAAGGCTGCATCTTTGAAATGGCTCCATGTCTGGGAATGGTGAGTGGAACACACATTCCAAGGACAGTGGAGGTGGAGAGGAGTCTCCAATTAACACCAGCTTGTGGGTCAATCTGAAGTCACATCCCTTTGGTGACTTCTTCCAACAGGAAGAAAAATGATTTTATGTCCTTAAATATGTAAAACATAATTGTCATGAGTTATGAGAGGAAAAGAAAATTAATGTCAGAACTCTACTGCTGAATACTATGGTACATAGTTGGCAATTAATTAAATTATTTAGATCAATAAAATAAATAGGAATAGGCCTCCATCATGCCTTCAGTTTTTTTTCAAATAAATAATTTATCAACTTCTTAGCATCATGTTCCAAGAAATAAAATATATTAGGAATCTGTATATAGAGGAGAATCTGTCTGGTTGCACAATCAAGGATACCCAGTCCTTCCTCGGCTGTGTAATCAGGACGCTTCTATCACAGTATGCGTTACCTGTGTGAACCTACTAATAAATACTCCATCTGAATGCTAGCAAAGCAATTGATAAAGATCTTTTTACAGCATATCATTTATTTTTTCTAAAATCCTCTAAATCAGCTTCAAAGGTGACCACTAAAGATGACAGATTACTAAAATGAAGTTGATTATATTCATCTTGCCAAAATAATTGTTTCTATCACGAATGCTTAAGTGTATAACAGAGCAAAATCAAATCTATTTTTTGCCCAGAGAAGCTTCAGAATCAGATTAGTCCAATAGAAGTGACTTTGTTTATTTCAATTATCTTAACAATTCAATCCTGGGTTTATTGTAATTTAACTCTATTATTGTTTGATTCAACCCTTTAAACCTAAATAATTAGATTCAGTTTTCTGAATTAGCTAATATTCTCTCAGAATCACAGTATTATGAGACTGGCAAGGATAAAGAACACAATTTAAAATATTCCTTAAACAATTCTGGGACAGCTTAATGTACACACATATATAAAATATTCTTTATAAATATATAGTTAGTAAAAGGTACTCAATCTAAACTCCAAAAGGAGAATATGAAAGAGGGGAATTATGTATATTTAAATATTTAAACTCCAATAAACAGAAATAGACGCATCGCTAAGGGTCTTCCAATGTGGGTTAGAAAGTAAAAGTTGCAAGGATCAATATTTTCATCCTCACAGAGACTAAGAGCAATACAAGTTACGAAATCTTACTTTTTATGTAAGACTTACTTTTATTTGCTTATCTGTTTATTTTTACCATCATAATGTTGAGGAAAGAGAAACTCACATACATAAATTCCAAAATGGGATGTGCAGATTCTTAGAGAGAGGAGTTTCCATTCCTCTGGCTACTGGATGAACTGAAGGGCAAACACACCATGGAGAGGGGTAGCCAAATTTAACATCCTTGTGATAGCCACCAGTGGCCTACTATGAGGCATGGGATTCTGAGAACCTACAGTTACAAAGTGCATCCATATCTCTGTGCCAGTTCTTTCCCAGGGCCTTCAGCAGGTATATGGCTTTAGTGCATTGAAGCCCAAAGACAGCGTTGGAGGGCTGGGAGAAACCTCACCCACAGGTGACCAGGCCTCTATGTACAAGATCACAGATTACCAAAGGACAGGACATGGCAAGAAAGCTGAGACAGATCTTCTCCAGGAATTCAGGGTCCTTACCACATGCTCAGGAGTCCACAAAGGACTGGGGTAGAGCAGGAGAAGGAAGAAGGGACCCACAGAGGCTCCAGGGCTTCCATCCAGACGGACAGTGGAGGCAGAAATGCGGTTGGTTCAGCCCTTCTCTGCTCTAGCCCAGCCGTGTGGATTTTACAGCTAAGAAACTACAACATCTAGGTTCTCTAAGCAGGCAGAAAATCCCCACCACCCTTACCTGCCACCTTTCATCCTAAAACAGAATGCTGGCATATTTCAGGCACTCTTCCTTCCATCTATTAAGTTGGCAGCAATGGTGCTGTGAGCCAACACCCTTGGAACATATTGTAATTATTGCCACGCAGTTTTTGTTTTCACTAATGAAGCCAAAGCATCATTTAGTAAACATAAGATGCCTTAGAGCATGCTATGCAACCCCAGCCTCGAAGCAAGGTTGGAGATTTTAATAGTCTTTCCACAGCTGCTTATATGAACCACCCCAAATTTTCTTTAACGCAAGCAGTGAAACATAGCTAATTATATATGCAGTCCTCAGATGAATTAATTAGAAATGGGTTCTGATTATTAAGGTTTCACCTCTTGTATTTGGTTTAATGAGGCCAAAATTGACAATAAAAAAATGGATAATTCGGCATCTACTTCATTTGTCCACTATACAGCATTCCAAATAAGCTTGCTAGGATATTGATTGACATTGCATTACATTTACAGATTAATGTAGAGTATTTATACTTTATTTGATTCCCTTATTTCATGGCCATTCAATTTAGATATCTATATCTATCTATTGGATATATAGATAGATATACATCTTTTCATTAATATAGGTATTCTTTAAATTCACTCATCAATGCTTCAGAGTAAATGTGGAAATCATGCACATAATTTGCACATATACCCTTAAGCATTTCGTTTTTTCAGATGATTCTCTAAATCACATGGTTTTAATTACGCTGGCAAAGGTTTTACTTTTGTTTTAGAGAAATACAGTTGAGTTTATATAATAATGTGGTAGCCTGCAACTTTACAATGATTAATCCTGCCCCAATTTTCCCCATTCTTTAGGATTTTCTGCATGCACAATCATATCATTGTCCTTTGCAATATGTACACCATTTATTTATTTGTCTTATTGCTATGTTCAAGATTCAGTACAATATAGAACAATTTGTTTCTTCTGTTTTTGCTTGATGAATCAAGACAGAAGATCAATTTAATTTAACCTTAAAAAAATGAGCCTTGCATCTCATTGATTTTTTTAAGTTCTATTTTTTAATATGTTTTCTTGATTTTCTTCTTCCTAATGATTTTGTCCTCATTTCTTCTTCTTGTAAGAACACTAGTCATTTGCATTAGGGCACACCCTGCCAATGCCATTTAACCAAAGTGTGTCTTTAAAGACCCTATCTCCAAATATGTTGTGTTCTGAGTTAGAACTTCAACATGTGAGGGGCACCTGGGTGGCTCAGTTGGTTAAGCGTCCGACTTCGGCCCGGGTCATGATCTCACAAACCGTGAATTTGAGCCCCACCTCAGGCTCTATGCTGACAGCTTGGAGCCTGGAGCCTGCTTCGGATTCTGTGTCTCCCTCTCTCTCTGCCCCTCCCCAGCTCATTTGCACACTCTGTCTCTGTCAAAAATAAATAAACTTAAAACAATTTTTTAAATAAAAAAATTAAAAAAAAGAACTTCAACATGTGAGGTTTGGAGGGCATAAAACTCAGCCTGTATATATTTTAGGATTCCATTTGTATTTTCACTATTGCATCTTTTGTTATATCACTAGGAGTTATTTGCTTCTTCATTAGTTACCTTACTATTTAAAATATATATCTCTAACTTATTTTATGCCTTTGAATGTTATTATACTAATTTAATATAGGATACTTATAACAATATCCTTTTATTTTTCTTCTCTGATCACTTGTATTCTTATTGTTATATAATGTCCTTCTATATATGTTAGTAGTTTTAAATACACTGCTATTAATCCTGTTTAAAAACTGAATTGCCTTTATTTTTAAAAAATTTTTTTCAATGTAAATTTTATTTTTTAGATAGAGACAGAGCATGAACGGGGGAGGGGCAGAGAGAGAGTGAGACACGGAATCTGAAGCAGGCTCCAGGCTCTGAGCTGTCAGCACAGAGCCTGATGTGGGGCTCAAACCCATGAACTGTGAGATCATGACCTGAGCTGAGGTAGAACACTTAACTGACTAAGCCACTGAGATGCCCCAAAACCTGAATTGCCTTGAAACAAATATCTAAAGTGATAGAATTTCTCCTCTCTGTCTCTCTTTTTTATTGTTTATTTTTTATTTTTGAGAGAGAGAGCACGCACTAGCAGGGGAGGGGCAAAGACAGAGGGGGACAGAGGATATGATCCAAGCAGGCTCCACGCTGAAAGCGGTGAGCCATATGCAGGTCTCTAACTCAATAACCCTGAGATCATGAGCTGAGCCAAAGGCAGATGCTCAACCAACTGAGCCACTCAGGTGCCCCTCTTTCATTTTTTTAAGTTTATTTATTTTTTTGATAAATCATGAGTGTGTGAGCAGGGGAGGGGCAGAGAGAGAGGTAGAGAGAGGATCCCAAGCAGGCTCCACCTAGCCAACATCAACTGGATGCTCAACCAAATGAGTCACCCTGGTGCCCCTCTCCTCCCTTTCTATCTGGTACTCTAATAAAAATTATGTTAGAACTCTTGATATTATCTCAAAAGTTACTGAGATTCTGTTCATTTATTCAGCTTTGTTTTTCCTCTCACTCTGTCTTCATTTGCATAATTTTGATAGCTATGTCTACAAGTTCACTGATTATTCTCTTTGTAATGTTTAAGCTGCTCTTCATTCCAGTTAGCATAACTGAAATTTCCGATAGCATATATTTCCTCTCCTGAAATGCCATTTTTGTTTTTTCCAACATTTTCCATTAATATCCTATTTATATCCATGCTTTCTTTTGTATATTCAGCCTAATAGCCATGTTTATAATAGCATTTTATGGACTTTTTCTGCTAATTCCACCATTTCTGCCATTGACTGTTTTGCTCCTAACTGCATCCAATATCATTGCTTTGTTGCATGTCTAGATTCTCCATATGGTGATCTTTATATTATTGTATCTGGATTTTTAAACTGTTTTTCCTCCTTATGATTATATATAACACTTAAAAGTAGTTACATCATATCTGGTCAGTATGATCAATTTGTGCATTTATTTTTTCATTTTTATTTTTTTTTTAGTTTTGAGAGAGACAGAGCATGAGTGGGGAGGGGACAGAGACCGAGGGAGGCACAGAATTCGAAGCAGGCTTCAGGCTCTGAGCTATCACCACAGAGCCCCATGCAGGGTTTGAACCCATGAACCATGAGATCATGACCTGAACTGAAGTCAGATGCTTAACCCTCTGAGCCACCTAGGTGCCCCTCAATTTTTGCATGTTTTTTAAAAATATATATTAGTAAGTTTTTTTAAAGTAGCCTTTATTCTAGAAATAATTTAATATTGCTACCAATGCATGGCTGTTCTTGGGCCTTCTAAATACTCTGGATGGTAAATGAGGACTGTCCACTATAGGTAAAAAAAACTGATATGTTTTCAAGCTGTATGTGAAATTTGTAAATTGTTCAGACTATAGGTACCTGCTGTTCTTTACTAGCCTTGTGGAGTTTCACATACCTTAACATTTAGCAACAGATTCAAAGGGAATAGTATCGATTTCTGGAGCTCTTTCATTGTATGTCACTCTCCTCTGTGAAGTGCAGGTAACAAGTTAGTCACAGTCCATTGAAATTTGGTCTCTACTGTATCGTATGTGTAAGAAGTATGTTTTGCTTCAGATAGCCCTTCCTGTACTATGACCCCAAAAAGAGTTTCTAGGCGGAAAGTCCCATAGAGCTCTCACTTTGTTTCTATCCAACTGGTGATCACAGGTCTGTAAAGTACTTTTTTCCAGTGTCTGAAAATGATTGTTTTATATGTCATATGACAAATTTTCTAGATGTTTATTATGGTAGGTTAATTCTGGTTCATTGTGTTTGATTCATTATGATTGATAACAGACATTGAAAATAAAGTGTCACTACACTGTTTTTGTCAAAATGATGAATTTTAAAGGTCTCCTATTTTATGGGTTCCATAATTAATAAAGTTGGAAAGTAATGAATTTCTGTAGATTTCAAGAAATAAGAAAATATCTTATGTTTCAAGTAAAATTGAGGCTCTTTTATATTGATTTTATGGTAATTAATATAGTCATTAATATGTAATTTCACCTAAACTTTTATATAAGTAAATGAAATTCCCTGATGATTTGAAAGCCCTCTGAGATAAAATTATATCAGATTAAGTCAATAATTGCAAGTTGTGTTTTCATATCATCAAAAATCTTTGTATGTAAAATACAAAGTTTTTTTCAAGTATTTTCCCTTTCTGCCTTCACATCTTTTATAATAAATAGTAAGAAAATTTTGTACTTCCTATTCTAAGAGAATGAAGAGTAAATCATACAAACTCCTGATGAGATATCAATGACTAAATGATGAATAAAAATGTTTTCAGAGCTAGCAATTATTTTTAAGTAGTACAAATAAAATAAGGAATCATATTGGAAAACTGGATAATAAACAAAATGATAATTTTTGATATATAGTTGTAAGTTTCAATTAAGTATAGTTGTAAATCTAAATTCAGAATAAGAAAATAGCTTAAAATCAAAGATAGAAAAAATGTGAATTAAACAAAAATTAAATGCAAACAGAATTAATATAAAAGCAACAATGAGAAGTTAATGTAAAGCTATATATTAGATACAAGATACATATTATACAATATATGAGAAAATGGGTAGATATTAGAAAAAATCAACAAAACCAAAATTTGAATCTCTGAAAAAGCTAGTAGAATTGGTAAACATCTAGCAAGACTTATTAAGAAGGGTGAAATAACAACTTAAAAAAATTTAAAGAAAAAGAACAGAAACATCATTATTGATCCAAAAGATATAAATATACATTTAAAGTTCATTATGAACTATCAGTATATACCAATATACATATCCTATCTATTTGGAAATTTACATGGAATGATAGTATTGCTAGGTAAAGGTAATTAATCAGATTGTACAAAAATAGTGGAAAATGTTGAAATTTGCATATTTATTAAATAATTTGAATATATATTTATACAACTTTCAAGGATCTGATTTCAGATTCTGTGTCTCCCTCTCTCTCTCCCCCTCCCCACTCACGCTCTGTCTCCCTCCTTCAAAAATAAATAAATATTTAAAAAAAGTTTTCAAATTTTTTGAAGAATTTTTCAAATTCTTCCAAATATCAAAAAAGATAAAATAATCACAAACCATTTTTTTAAATATTTAATTTTGGAAGAGCACAAGTGTGAGAGGGGCAGGGAGAGGGGGACAGGATCAGAAGCAGGCTCTGTGCTGACAGGCTGACAGCAGTGAGCCCAATGTGAGGCTCAAACTCACAAACCCCGAGATCATAACCTGAGCTGAAGTCGGGCGCTCAACTGACAGAGCCACCCACCTGCCCCAATCTCAAACCAATTATTAAGGAAAAGAGTATAAGACAAAGTCCCTAAATTGTTTTACGAGGCCAACACCAAAGTCTGACTAGGATTTTCAAAGAAAAGAAAATTATGTCATTCCTAATCAAGAACATTATATAATTACAAGAGAATATGAGCAACCAAACCGGTGATATAAGAGTGGAGCAGAACAGAGAGAGTGAAAATAGTCTCACACATATAAAAATATTTGATTAATTATAAACGTACAATATGTGGCAAATGTCTTTTCAATTAATAATACCGGGGCAATTGGTTATCCATAAGAAAAAAAATAATAATACTGACCCTCAAAATCATACCACAGAAACAAAATTTTATATATAGAGGGTGGTTAAAAATACAAATACTGAAACAATGAAACATTTGAAAAAAATCACTGGAGACTTTCTTGATTACTTGGAGTAGGAGTAGAGTTCTTAAACAAGACACAAACCTCAGAAAATATCTTCACAGCAGGAAGAGACTGCTAATTTGAACTACTTTTGAATTAAGGACTTTGCTCATCAGAATTCATCATTAGAAGAGTTAAATAGCAAACCACTTAGTGAGAAAATAACTGATGTTTAATTATACATATAGACAGGACTGTGTGTGTGTATATAACAAGATTTGTATTCTCTATGGAAGAATGAATTATACCAAGTGATTACAAAAAATTCTTACAAATGAGAAAATGGTATCCATAAATCCTATGAAAAAAGGGCATTTGTAAATTTTTTTTATTTAAAAAACTTTTTAAAAATGTTAATTTATTGTTGAAGGAGAGAGACAGAGTGTGAGCAGGGAGGGGCAGAGAGAGAGGGAGACACAGAATCTGAAGCAGGCTCCAGGCTCTGAGCTGTCAGCACTGAGCCCGACGTGGGGTTCAAACTCATGAGCTGTGAGATCATAACCTGATCAGACACTTAACCAACTGAGCCACACAGGTGCCCCAAAGGGCATTTTTTTATTATTTAAAGTAAACTTTATTTTCATTGATATATCATTTGACATAATTTCAAAGTAGGTCTGTGCTCTAACATGAGCCAAAGAACAGAATCCTAAATTTCAGAAAAGACTTTTTTCACACTGTTCTGAGTAGGACATGGAGGTTCAGGGCCCCCAAACATTTTACCCCCTAAGAGTTTATCTACAGATACAGAAGGAAGAGATAACATCAACATATAAAAATCAAACTGTATGAGATTATAATAGTAAGTTCTGGACTTTATACCACCTACTTCTTTAAGGTTGTAATGATAATAACTGATTTCTCTTCTGGGAAGTTTAATGTCCTGTTTTGTTTTGTTTAAAATTTTTTTTTTAAGTTTATCAATTTTTGAAGGAGAGAGAGATACAGCGTGAGCAGGGAAGGGGCAGAGAGAGAGAGGGAGACACAGAATCAGAAGCAGGCTCCAGGCTCTGGGCTGTCAGCACAGAGCCTGATGCGGGGCTTGAACTCACAAACAGAGATCATGACCCGAGCCGAAGTCGGACGCCCAACCGACTGAGCCACCCAGGTTCCCCAATTGTTCTGTTTTGTTTTGTTTTGTTTTAAGTAAAATGTCAGAATATGTGAAAATGCTGCTTACTTCTCTTAATGCACTAAAAATACTGGAAGTTTTTAAATTCTTCAGGAGTCCAAGCTGGGACATGACTACTACTCATAGGGTCTTTTGAACACACCAATTCCAAATTTGGTGACTACCAGCAGCAAACTGGCAGCCACGATTGAGCCCTAGGCATACATTTTCCAGAGTGGCGGAATCTCATTCCCATAACGCCAGTTCCAGATCTAGGTAGGGAAAACTACACGTTTCCTGGTTTCTGAGACAGCTGATAAGCACCAGGCCTGCTAAATCACCGCAAAGAAGCCCAGCAGCCAGTGATGGGACACTACCTGCTTTTACATAGCCAATGATCCCCCCAGAAGCAACCAGTGCGGCTTAGCCAAAGCCAATCCAGTCTAAAGACACTAGTTGCCTTAAGTCCGTCTGCATTGTTTTCTTTCTCCATTCCCAGACAGAAAGGTACACTAGGCCTGCACCGAACCGCTTTCCCCTGGGTCGACTCTGGTACTCAAGAGTGCACACACCGGGAGGCGGGGTCTTGGTCCCCCAGAAACTGAGGTACGCACTGTATCCCAAGGGCAAGACACCGGCATGGTTTTTGAACAAGCATTTCACACCAAGAAAATATATCAAAATTACCTACAACATAAGGTGCCACTATACAATAATTAGACTGATAAAAATGAAAGGAACTGAAAATTTTACAAAGTGTATTAGCTGGAGTTTGGAACAACTAGGCCCTTTATCATTGCTGGTTGGAGTACAAATTAGTACAAACACTTTGAAGTCTTTAGTTAATAATAAGCATAAGCGTATTATCTGATCTCAGAGATTGATTACTATGTATGTAGTCAAGAGAATAAATACTTCTATGAGGCCAAAAAGCAAGAACATACATGGAAGAAATATTAGTAGCAGCCAAAAAATAGCAATAATCCAAGTATCAGTCAATGATAGAATGAATAAAGTGTGGCAGTTTTATAAAATACTATATATTAATGTAAATTAACAAACCCCTGCCACACATAATACCATAGAAGAATCTCACAAACATACCACTGAATAGAAGAACTGAGACACACAAAAAAATGCTTACACTTTGATTCTCTTTACATTGTGATCAAAACAAGCAGTACTGATCCACAGCGATAGAAGTTGGAATAGTACAGCTCTCTGCTACAAAGAAGGAGGTAATTGCCTTCCACAGGAACTTCTGTTGTGCTTGTCCTGTTCTCTTTCTTGATCTGAAGAGTGGCTCTAAGGGTGTGATGACTTACAAAAAGTCACCAAGCACTCACTTTAAGTAGATAGTGGTTGCCTCAACTATACTGTATTTCAATCCTTTTGGAAATATTTTATAGATATCTTTCCTTACATTGGTTTTTGTTCAAAATTTAAAACAATAGAAAGCATAAAACTAGAAATGGCAGGTATTGGTTATTGGCATTAGAGTTGGAAAAATTATTTTAATTATATTCTCTGAAACTGTCATATGGACAAAAATGACTTATTTAAGTGTACATATATACAGGATGTGTGTGTATATATAACAAGATTCATATTATCTATGGAAGAATGAATATTACAAAAAACTCTTACAAACTATGAGAAAATGTTATCTATCAATCCTATGAGAACAGACCATTTTTTATTTTTTTTAATTTTTTTAATTTAATGGTAAATAGGAAATAATTGAAGTGGTTTTCAATGAATTTATTTTATTCTAGTTCTTCTAAGATATAAAAATAGAGAAGAAGTTAAGTTTGAGGATAACCAATTTCAAATCTGATGAAATTTTTTCTTTGATATAACTGATAAAAATTATACTATGAAGAGGTTAATATTTAGTTAACTGGGAACTATAGACAAAATAGTCTGCTGAAAATGTTTTCCATACTGTTGTGAAATTTAAAACAATGATAGAAATAAAGAGATAAAGTGTTCTAGAAAAAACAGTAAGAACAGTGAATGATTATAAGTTTAGAATAAATTCACTAGAGTTACACAATTTTATGTATTCACTAAAAACAATCTGGAGATTACTTTTTGCAATCTTTGTCTTCTTATATGTTATATGATGAAGCTGTGTTTATTTGTAATTTTCTATGTTAACTCAAATATAAACATGTAGTTGAGTAATTTCCCAGATTGAACATTATGTAATACTTTATACTAGGTCCTTTCACTATTTAAAAACACATAAAGTAAAAACCCATTTTGTAATATACTTATAGAAGCTCTGTGTTAATAATAAAATAATAAAAACTTTTATTATTACTTCAGTGATATGTCAGATAATATTTATACCTCCAGCTAGTTTTTAATTAAAGAAAATTCTAGGGGAACATGACAAATGCTGTGAACCTTAGAAACCAGAAAAACAAGAAATTTGGGGTAAATTTGCATAATTACTAAATTCCATTCATTTTATAAAATGTTTTTAATTAGAGACTTTAACTTAAGTCTTATTTGATTCAGAGCCCTGTGAAAACTCTTCATTGTAAGTTTCATGAATGTTGACACTTTTTAGAAAATTGCATTACTGTTTATTTCCTTTTGGCTTCTCATCTGTTTCCTGTTCCTCTGAGATTCACCCTCACAATATTTCCTTACCCTGGAAGTCAGTCGTTTTCTGTAGCAACAATTTTTTTTAACATCAGTGTATTGGCATCCCGTAAATAAACTGACGTTCCACAGAGGCTCTTTGGAGTCTGACTTTTACCTCCACTGAATTGCTTTCTTGGACTTCTAAGTTTTAATAATGCCAAATCTTTCCTTTTTTTTTTTCCCTGCCCTAAGTTTGATAGCTGCTATAAGTTTGGGGATGTAACGGGACTCTTTTTTTTTTTTCTTTTCTCTAAGTCAAATTAACTAATTAATAACCTTAAAACTAGTTAAGAATTCTTTTTATTAAATTTTCCATTAAAATATCTTAAGTGATTTCATTCTCCTGACTGGACCCTGACCAATAAACATAGCATATATTTCCATTTTATTTTGTTGTGTTCTTTATGTCTGTGTGCTTATATTTAAATGTGTTTCCTTTAAGCAAGTTAGAGTTTAGTTTTAATTATGTAAAATTAAATATAAAATTTAAATTTTTTAATTTTCAACCTGAAAATAATTAAAATAATTTAAATTTAATAATTGTTAAAATTATTTTCAGGCTGAAAATCATTTTTATGGAATTATTCATCAATTTGTAGTTAATTTTATTGTGCTTTATGCCGTGAGTGATGTATTTTAGTTTAACATTTATCTTCTGAATAAATATTAGGCAAAAGGTTATGGAAAGAAAGATGGGGTGCCTGGGTGACTCAGGCAGTTAAGTTTCTGTCTTGATTTCAGCTCAATCATGATCTCAGTCTTTGGTTCATAGCATCAGCCCTGCATTGGGCTCTGCTCTGACAGCACAGAGCCTGCTTGGGGTTCTCTCTCCCTCTCTGTTTGCATCCCACCTGTGCTCTTTCCCTCTCTCTCTCAAAATAAATTTTAAAAAACATTGAGAAAGAAAAAAAAACAGGGGTGCCTACGTACATCATTGGATTGAGCATCCAACACTTGGTTTTGGCTCAAGTCATGATCTCAGTTCGGTTAGTGAGTTCAAGTCCAGCATTGGGCTCTGTGCTGACAGCATGGAGCCTGCTTAGGATTCTCTGTCTCCTTCGCTGCCCCTCTCCCACTCATTCTCTCTCAAAATAAACTTTAACAACAACAACAAAAAGATATACAGATAATAAGATGATAGAGATATGTAACATTAGATATATTACATATAAATAATACATTATTTTATAAAGATATAGTTATTTACCAGC
Source organism: Panthera tigris (assembly GCF_018350195.1). Lineage (NCBI taxonomy): Eukaryota > Metazoa > Chordata > Mammalia > Carnivora > Felidae > Panthera > Panthera tigris. The sequence goes on from NC_056660.1 coordinate 219,250,177, forward strand.
TTGGAAAAAAGTTTCAATTTGCTTAAGCTCCAATTTCTTCATCAACTTAAGTAGATAATTTTAACTTCATTTTTTTTTTAACATTTATTTATTTTTGAGACAGAGAGAGACAGAGCATGAACGGGGGAGGGGCAGAGAGAGAGGGAGACACAGAATCCGAAGCAGGCTCCAGGCTCCGAGCCATCAGCCCAGAGCCTGACGCGGGGCTCGAACTCACGGACCGCGAGATCATGACCTGAGCTGAAGTTGGATGCTCAACCGACTGAGCCACCCAGGCGCCCCGATAATATTAACTTCAAAGGGTGTTGTTTGATTTTAAAAGAGATGCTCATAAAGTGTATACTAGTGCTCAGAATATACTCAGAAATTTCACACATATTAGTCCTATATTTAATTTTTGTATTTTTTCCTTTCCCTACATTTTTTATATCATATATAAAATTACATTAACATCAAAAAAATTAAAAATACTTTTCTATGGCAACTAAAATGTAAATGTTACTCATTTCAATACCCACTGCAACATCATACATCTAGAGGAAAGAGAAAACACAGATAATGTTTTTAAATCCATGATCTATCTCCCAAATAAACCCATATTTAAATCTCTTTATCTATATAAATAAGTGAAATTTCTACAAAAATTTTCTTAAATATTTGTATTTACTATATCATGAAAATTTTCTGGTAATAGAATTTATGGAGGTTTTTGAATGGCTGCATGCATCACAGTTAATATACACATTTTAAATTATCCTAAAGCTTTTATATTGTACAAAGACAAAATTATGAGTTTATACATCTAAAAAAACTTGAGTCACTTATTTTGCGCAATATTTCTGAATAATAATTGCTGAATAAAGACTGTAAATGTTTAAGATTTTTTTTCATTTATTCAGTCAGTAATTTTATTGGTGAGGATCCAGCAATGAATTAAACAGCTGATGTTTCTGTGCTCTTAGAGTTACCATATGAAGGTAAATGTAAAATATATCAGGTGATATTAAGTACTATAAAACTATGGCAGGGTATGGGAAAGAGAGTAAAGCAATGGTTGGGGTCATAGAAATCATTTTAGTTATTAAATTATTACCATCTACAAAGCTCTTGCTAACATTTTCATAATTGGTATAAAGGATCAAAATTTTCATAATCTGAGGAAAGAGGATTCTGACAGAAGTAGCAATTATAAAGCACTCAGAAGGGAGCATCCTTGATAATTTTGAAGCACTGACAGGTTCTTAGTGGAGGTGAGCTGTATGGTAGGCATCCTTCTAAAAGGACTTCCAAGGATCCCAGACTCTCAGTACTCATTACCCTGCACAATCCCCTCCACTTAGGTCAGAATTGGGCCTAGTGACTTGGCTTCCAAGAATACCAAGTGGCAAAAGTGATGGGATGTAATTTTCAAGATTAGCTTATAAATGATTGTTTTGCTCTCTGTCCATCTTGTCTCTTCCTTCTTCCCACTTCTGTTTCTCCCCCCTTCTTTTCTTCCTCCTCATTTTCTTGCCTCCTCCCCTTCTTGCTCCTTCTTCCTTTCTCTCTCTCTTAGCTTTGCTTTGATGGTACAATCTGTCATATTGTGAGTAGGCCTATAGGGAAGGCCATGCGGCAAGGAACTAAGTGTGGCTTTTGGCTAACGGCCAAAAGGGAGCTGACCTCTACAATTTGACAGCCTCAAAGAAGTGAATTCTATGAAAAAACACATGAGTCAACTTGGAAGTGGATCCTTCCTCAGTCAAGCCTCACCCCTGGCCAACATCTGGATTGTAGTCTGGTGAAAGGACCTGAAACAGAGGACAGCTACATTGTAGACTTCTAGACCGGAAACTCTGAAAGCATATATGTGCATTGTTTAAAGCCATTGAATTTGGGGGAAATTAGTCACTCAGCAGCAGTAGTAGTAGTAGTAACTAATATAAGGTGAATAAGTAAGAAAAACAGTGTAGAGGGTGGTAGATAATGTCATAGAAATGTCATTGGATACAGATCTAGAGAAGGTAGAGGTATTGCGTTTTACTGAGTTCACAACCATTGTAGAATTTTAGCAAACGATTTTCCCAATATGACATACATTTAATAATAATGTCTTTTCTGACTTATGTACTAGATATGGACTATACATTTGAAACTGAGATATCAAAAAGGAGAGTCAATTATCCTACAATACATGGTAGGATCATTGACCATGATGATAATGGTGGGCAAAGTGACAAGTGGTCAGACTATTATTTGTTTTAATTTTAAGGGAGGGATATTTATTTTTTTAATTTTCATTCCTTTAAAGTTTATTTGTTTATTCTTAGAGAGAGACAGGGAGAGAGCATGAGTGGCAGGGTGTAGAGAGAGAGGGAGAGAGAGAGAATCCCAAGCAGGCTTTGCACTGTGAGTGTGGAGCCTGATGTGGGGCTTGAACCCCTAAATCGTGAGATCATGGCTTGAGCCAAAATCAAGAGTCAGATGCTTAACTGACTGAGCCATTCAGGTGCCCCTAGACTCTTGATTTATTTTGAAAAAGAGTCCTCAAGATTTGTTTATGGATTCAGAGAAAGAGAGGAGTTCATAAGAACTCCAAAGTCTGGTACTAATCTATTAGAAGAAAATTGCCATTTAGTGAAATACAGAAGGCAGTGTGAAGAACAGAGTTAGATAGGATTAAAAAGTTAAATTTGGACACAGTAAGTTAAAGATCATTTTGTGGAATCCAAAATGGGAATTGGATATACAATTCTGTTATTCAGAGGGGAGGCCTAGGTTGGCCGCAGCTATATATGTTTGGAAGTTGAACTTATATTGATGTCATTTGAAAACATGGAATCCAGGAACTCAGTGTAGACATAGAAGAGAATGGAACAACCAAGTGTTCAAATATCTCAAGTAAAATGAGGGAAGACTATAGAATAGATTTTAGAAACAGGGAGGTCAACTCTGTTTTGGCTTTTGACAAAGCCAAAAGATAATATTCTATGGATAATAAAATCATCAAGAATTAAATTACAAGTAGTGTTAGAGAGAGAGAATATTCTAGACACCTTAGAAATGGATTGAAAAACTGTGTTTAAAAAATGTTACTATTTTAGTATTGCATTTTTATTTAAACATTTGTTAAATCCAGCAAGAGACAGATTTTCAGCTAAAATAGAATTTTTTTTTACATACATACTGTTAACTCACTTTGGTGATAGACTATTTCACTATTTTTCAGTGTATGATAGTGTTCCCCATATAGCACTAGTGAATGTTCATAGCATTCCAAAATGAAGTTCTCTGTGTTCATACAAGTTTGGAAACTGAGGCATATTATGTCCCCTATAGTAGAAACATTAAGAAATTCTCTACCAAAAACAATTACTTAAGATAAATTTACCCCATAATTCTTAAACTTCTTGACACAACAAACTTTTTTTTAACAGACATTTAAAATATAATATAGAATAGTGTCTGGGGAACCCTTTATTTATGAAATCCTTTTGCAAAGGTATAATCCTGCTACAATAATAATCTTGGTTCATAGACAGAATAATTATGGCAAAGACTAATTATTGACTTCTCGTGCATGGGTAAAGAAGGAAATGAGCAAATATTGGCTGTCATAAGTATTGTTTGATTAGTCCTCCCTCTATTATTGAGTTGTAATCTAAACTACAGGGATTTATGAACTGCAGATTTACAGAGTGTCAGAATAACCTTTGTCAAGGAACTGCATCCACCATTATAATTAGTTTGTCATTGTGAATTTACAGAGCTTTGTATATTGAGAATTCTCTTGTTACTTTAACAGCTATATTATCTTGAAATTAAATATGTCAAGCAAGAAATTCCCTCTCTAATACAGAGTAAAACTTAATTTAGACATTTTTATTGCATGAGAACTATGAACATCATAGAGTTAAGATTTATATATTTGACATAATTGCCCATTAAAGTGAGAAGGAGACATATTGTTCATTTTAAATAAAGAAAAATCACTGAATCTAATTGTAAAACGTATGCTGAGGTGTAATCCATTCCAGTGTATTTCCTAGACATTTGCACTAATACAATTTACCCTACTAAGCGTCCCTTGTACAAGGTTAATGATTTCTTGACATGGCTCTGATGGGATTTTTGTTTGTCTTGACAATTATTTCAATATCCATTATTGATTTACTCAATTAGCTTAAAATTTATTATTTTTTTAATCAATTTATAAACACTAAGTGCTCTTCTAAGTGTTCATATATTAACTTTTGTAATTCTCAGAATAATCTTTTTGGGTAGATATTACTCTCATTATGATTCATTTTGAACAGTTAAGTAAATTGAGTTATAGAATAAATAAATAATTTATCCAAGATGGAACAGCTACTTATTTCCAAACTCTGAGTTTTCACCCAGTTGTCTGACTTCAAAACCCGTCCCCATAATGACTACACTACAATCCTGGTTTTGTTTATAATTTAATCAATTAAATTAACAATTACCCCAGTGATTAGTCATTTTTAGATGAAAAACAAAAATTCAAAAAGGATGGCAGGACTCATTTCACAAAACTCCCACGGATAAAGTAAAATATATGAGGATTATACTGAAACTTCAAAAGATGGAAAATGTTTACTAAATAATAGTTTCCAAAGTAGTCTTGCATTTTAGCACAGAAATATTATTCAATAATATTTGTAAATTAATAACTTCACTAGGAAGTAGAATTTTATCTATCTATCTATCTATCTATCTATCTATCTATCTATCTATCTATCTATATCTCTCTCTATATATATATTGCTATAGATACTGCTCTCTCTCCAACTATAAGCCAAATTATACCATACAACGTCAGTGATGCATGAGCTAAAGAGATGGAAAATATTTCAAAGAGCTCAGAGTGGAGATTAGAAAAGAACATTTTTACATTTCTACTTAGAACTTTGATTTTTTAAAATTCTGACACGTAGTCTAGTTTTGTGTGATCTAAAACTAATTTTTGAAGAAATAATAAGATATATCTGATACTAGTATTTTTAAAAAAATGTTTAATGATTTTTTGAGATAGAGAGCATGAGCAGGGGAGGGCCAGAGGGAGAGGGGGACAGAGGATCTAAAGCAGGCTCTGAGCTGACAGCAGGGAGTCGGATATGGCACGCAAACCCCTGAACCACGAGATCATGACCTGAGTCAAACTGGACAGTCAATGAACTGAGCCACCCAGGTGCCCCTGATAATTAGTAATTTTATCAACTAACACTAATTTATGTTAAAAATATTAGAGAATAGTTTGATGGTTTCAAAATTTATTTTCATGTTTTAGTTAACGTTAATTACAAATATATTGCAATACCATTTTTGTTAGAAAGAATATAAATCTAAGGATTTAAACAATTAATTATAATATTCACAAAATCTAAAATAGCACTTTGCACATGGTACAAATTCAAGAACCATTAAAATTTTTTTTAACGTTTATTTATTCTTGAGAGAGAAATTCTCTCAACACTGTTGAGAGCACAACTGTGGGGGGTGGGGGGCAGAGAGAGAGGGAGACACAGAATCCAAAGCAGGCTCCAGGCTCCAAGCTGTCAGCACAGAACCCAATGTGGGGCTCATACCCACAAATCATGAGATCATGACCTGAGCTGAAGTCGGATGCTTAACTGACTGAGCCACCCAGGTGCCCCAAGAACTATTTTTTAAATACATGAATGGGGCAATATTATGTATAAAATCCCATGTCATGTAAAAATTTTGATAATGTGCCACATAAATAATCTTGTATTCTGTAGTTTTTACATTTGGTCTAATCTTACTCTCCACCAAATTGTTATGGAGACAAAATTAATGACATGCCACATCCTATCTCTGATAACGTCACCTTATTTTGAAAATGACATTTGAAAGTTTACAGTGTATTTGATACCAACAGACAAACCTCAGGATGAATAAAATCACTGTTTGTATATTAATGGTAGTTTAATATTATAAATACTAATTATAGTTGGCTATTGAATAATGCAGGGTTAGGGACACCCACCCCCACATCTGAAAATCTGCATATAACTTTTGACTCCCCAAAACTTTATTTTCTTATTTTATTTTTTATTTTAAATTCCAGTATAGTTAACCTACTATGTTATATTGGTTTCAGGTAAATTTAAGATTTAAGAATTTATACAGCAATCAGTGCTCATCACCTATTTCCCCCAACCCCTACCCACTTCCCCTCTGGTAACCATCAGTTTGTTCTCTACAGTCAAGAATGCGTTTCTTGGCTTCTCTCTCTTTTTCCACTGTGCTCTTTTGTTTTGTTTCTTAAATTCCACATGTGAATTAAATCATATGGTATGTGTCTTGTTCTTACATATTTTGCTTAGCATTATACTCTCTGGTTCCATCCATGTTATTGCAAATGGCAATATTTCATTTTTTCTGGCTGAATAATATTCCATTGTGTGCATATATTTCATATCTTCTCTATCCATTCATCTATCAATAGACATTCTGACTGCTTCCATAATTTGACTATTGTAAATAATAGCACAGGGGTGCTACAAACACAGGGGTGCATGTATCCTTTTGAAAAAGAACTTAAATAACTACACACACACACACACACACACACACTAATCCAATTAAACATGTGCAGAAGACAGAAACAGACATTTCTCCAAAGAAGATATACAGATGGATAACAAACACATGAAAATATATTCAACATCACTCATCATCAGGGAATTGCAAATCAAAACTACAATGAGATATCACCTCACACCTGTCAGAATGGTTAAAATCACCAACACAAGAAACAACAAGTATTAGCAAGGAAGTGGAGAAAAAGGAATCCTCTTGCACTGTTAGTGAGAATGCCAACTAGTGTATCCACTCTGGAAAACAGTATAGCATTTTCTCAAAAAGTTAAAAATAGAACTGCCCTATAATCAGGTAATTGCACTACTGGATATTTACTCCCAAAATACACTGACTCTCCCAAATCTTAATTATTAATAGCCTACTGTTGACCATAAGCTTTACTGATAACATAGTCAATTAGCACGTATTTTGTATGTTACTCTTATAATAAAGTAGGCTAGAAGAAAGAAAATATTATTAAGAAAATCATAAGGAAGACAAAATATGCCTACAGCACTGTACTGTATTTATTGGAAAATATTCACATATAAGGAGATCAGCATAGTTCAGATTCATGAAATTCAAGGGTCACCTGCATATGTATAATATTCTAAGTAAGTTACATTAATCCTCCAATTCAAAATCTTTCAAATTTGTGTAACAAGTAAATTGAAACATGATGAAATAGATTTAACTAAATAATAGTAGAGTGAATGAAGAAATAGAGATTTGGAAAGGCTTCAGTGGTAATGTTTTAAAGAAACAAGTATTACTAATGTCAATTCTGGAAAGTCATAAAGAGAAGTACATTATTTAGGATTAATATCATTTCTTTACTGCACTCAATCACCCAAAGAAAGGTAGATCATTTCCATTAATTGATAAATGTGTATACAAAAAATGCTTCAAACTTAATAATACCCTGCTTGTTTATTAAACCGGGGCCATGAATAGAAAAGTTGGCATTATTATCTATGCTTTACAAATTATTAATATGTTTTAAAAAGTATTTAAGCCATTTTTAATACCTAGCTTCTCAGGCCATTTAATTTTAAAAATTAATCCTTAAAATTGGGTTCTTTTTTTCCCTAGCTTCAATTATTTTTTTAATTTTTCTTTTAATTCCAATATAGTTAACCTACAGTGTTATATTAGATTGGGGTGTGCAACACAGTGGTTCAACACTTCCATACGTCACCCTATGCTCCTCACAACTGCACTCCTTAATCCACATCACCCATTTACCCACCCCCCACCCACCTCACCTCTGGTAATCATTATGTTCCTTATGGTTATGAGTCTGTTTTATGATTTCTCTCTCCCTCTCTCTCTCTCTCTTTTCTTTGTGTTTTTTCTTAAATAGCCCTTAAAATTTTGAAAGAAAATTTCTTCTGTTATTCCCATTAGCTCTGTAATACTACCATTTTTGTGTTCCAGGTATAAGTATGTGCAGTTGATGGGCCGCCTGGGTCGCTCAGTCGTTGAGAGCCCGACTTCGGCTCAGGTCATGATCTCACGGTTCATGGGTTCAAGCCCCGCATGGGGCTCTGTGCTGACAGCTCAGAGCCTAGAGCCTGCTTCGGATTCTGTGTCTCCCTCTCTCTCTGCCCCTCCCCTACTCATACTCTGTCTGTCTCAAAAATAAACAAACATTAAAAAAAATAAAATAAGTATGTGCAGATGACTCAAACTGTGCAAATAACCCTTAGTCTCATTAAGATGGGAAAGTTCAATTTAAAAAAAAAAGACAATAAAAAACAGAAGGGAATGTTCAAGGTTGAAAACAATCCCCTCACTTCTTTTCTGCCTTCATTTTTACTGACTTCTTTCTTGAAAATGACCTATGCTATAAATGGTGTGTGCCTGTTAGTAGCATCTAATTCTACTTGTGGTATTTTAAGACCAAATAGAGAAAATAGTCATGATTCAATGAAAAAGAACCTAACTAATATGATAAATAGAAGTTGGGCTGTGGCACATATTAAAGGAATTATTTATAAAGAAGAGAAGCTTAGATGTGACAAATTTGAGAAATTTCTGTGAAAAGATGTATCACTGTTTCTCTCTGGAGATATGTTACCAGATGTGAGAAAAGAGAATAATATGGGAGAAATTTAATGTGTAAAATAAATGAATTAATTGACCAAAATTATATTTAAAAACTGACTACAAAGGACATTTTAGAAAATTCAACTTTTCCACAAAACTGAAGAAAACTCCCAAGGAGTTTAAGTGTGTGAGATAATGTAATGCTATTCATGCTGGTGTTGTTCCTAATTTAGATAATGAGAGTGATCACTACCATTACTCCTTTGAAGTTGACCCCAAATGTTTGCTTTTAGTAGTTTATAATAAAATTATAATAAAAATAGTAGTAGTACATGAGGATATATATCTGTTAATTATCAAATAATATAAGTTTTCTGTCTAGTAAACTTCAACATAGGAACCTGAAATTCCAAGTGAGTTAATTATGCAGGTAGGAATGGGCCTTGAAAAAAGAGCCCCTGCAAGTCTGGTGAACATTTTTAGTCATTTATTGAAAACACATCCATTTATATACAGCCATTCTTCCTTTTGAAGTTACACTACTTCTCATAAATATAGACATGGAAAGAAATATTAAAAAGTATTCAGAGTCCCACAGGATCACATTCATTTCAATCAAATAATTACTGTTTTCCTTGGAACCACAACTGATTTAAGTGATTCTCTAAGAAAAACTGTAAACAACTGATAAATAAATCCAAGTAACTTTACAAGAAGAATTTTAACCTATAGAAATGGGTTTATCTTCATATCAGTTTATATTTCATCTTTCCCCAAGGAATACATGGATCTTTTTGCTCTTTGCTATCTCAATTGGATTAAATATTTATTGCTATTGTGAGATAGCTAAGTTGCACAAAACTGTATTAATTAAAACTTAAAATAGCATCTCATATATTGATGAATTCCTCTTTCAAACATAGGCCTCCAGAAACAGATGAAAGGTTGATGTTTTACTATTGAAGGAAGTGTAATCACTGCTGCTCATTTGTAATGAGCAGTACCAGAAATGCAGCGATACTATGGAAGCGATCTCACCTAAAAAAAAGGTTAGTGCTATTAAGAACATTATATTAAATATTAAAATGAGTTATCACATTATTCCCGGTGTATCCTCTCAACTTAAACTCATCACTACCAAAAACTTTAATCTTCAAAATTCCCCAATAACGTTAGATCTTTCCCAAGTAGTAGTCCAAACAGAGAAAGCTGTTAATTAATTAACCAATGAGAGAGAGAAAGAAAAACATTGAAAACATGATGAATATATGAGACAAATAATTGGTAAAATAGAGAAAGAGACGTTTAACAACTAAGAAGCAACACATGTTAAATTATCTGTATGAGTAACTTTTGCTTGGAAAAAAATAACAAAGTTTAAATGTCTTTCTATAAAAACTATTTTCCACACACAGGCCTGAAGTTCAGTTGTGGTTTGACTGATTTTGGTAGGCTAGGTATACTGACATGCACAGCATCAATGGGACAGAGATAATACTCTGCCTACAGTTGGAGTCACTGAAAAATTCATACCTCTGATGAAGGGGTGTGCTATTATAAAGAAGTAAAACAAAAGGGAGTAATAATCCAATCTAGTACATCACAACTATAACTCAAAGGATAGCATGGAACTAAGAGATTTCTAATTCTTTTGTATGATTCTTTCTTTAGTTTCAAAATGTACAAAGTACGTAATTCTGTGTGTTCTGGAGTAAATGCATTTTAACTAATTCATGACCTAAAAATCAAATTAATGCCTTAGCTTATCAACTGACCATATATTTCTTCAGAACAAAGAAATTAGTCATTTCTGTTCACATCACCTACATTGGTCATCATTGTAAAGAATTCCTCTCCATAATTATTTAACTGTAAGTATGAATAATGATTCTGTTTAAGTATATGCATTTAAATCCCCAGAGAGTAAAACAATGATTTATGTCTTGCTGTATCTTGTGTAGTAACTGTAAATAGCTACAGAAACTTTAGGTATGGACAGGTGGGTGTTTGTCATGGATGAATGTCTTGCTCAACAGACCATAAGAACAAATTAAAAACTACATTTTACAGTTTTAGTTATCATATCGATTTTCCAGGCTTGCAGCTAACAACACCCAGAGGAATCAAATACTCTTGTGTGTATTGTGCTTAAAAAAAAATACTCAAAAAACAAAAACCAAAAGTCCCACTTTCAGTAATGCTGGCCCAAAATTGCCAAATGCCAATTAATCTTCTATGCAGATGAGATGGAGAAATTATCTGTTAGTTTTAGGATTTGGCATATAGTTTTTTGAAATCTTCTAGAAAAAAAATGTAAGACGATGTGTTTCACAATTTACAATTAGGATGACCCTGCCAGTACCCAAAGTTGTCGTATTAAAAACTGAACCCACCCACTTAGAACAGTTCATTGTACTTAAGGGTCAAAGTCTGCCATTATACACATATGAATTTGGGGCCCAGGTAACCCAATTATTCATTAAGAAAAACTAGGACAGTTATATTACTTCTGTTTCACTTACAGCTGAAAGAGTCCCATTGATAGTAAACAGAGGTGAGGATGAAGAGAAAATATATTGAATAATGTAAAGATTTAACATGGTGTCTGGTGCATACAAAGGTCACTATTTATTGCTCGATTATTTTGCTCGTTGAGGTCTTACTGAAGATTTATCACATAGTAGGCCCTGTCTAAGTATGGAAAGGTGTATTCTTCACAAATCCCTTTGAATTAGCTACAGTAACCATCCCTATTTTAAATATTTTGGAGATGAAGCATGAGGCTCACACATTTGTATATAGACACACCAAAACTGAACCCAGCAATCTGTCTTTAACCACTAATTATCCGTTCTTGTTGCCTAGAATAAAATATTATCACTGAATATTCTCTTTCAGCAATTATGACATATATACCTATATAGTTTTTATCCATTGTATACAAGTAGCCATTATGCATTTAGTGTAGGCAATAAACTCTTTGTGTGGTTTTGTGTTTAGTGTGTGATTATTCCAGAAGATATGCATTGGCTTAACTTTATAAACGAGTAAAATTTTCAATTAGGTGACAAATCATATGTAAGCTAACTAAGTAGCCACAGATATTGCTGATCAGAACTCATTCATCTGACATAGTACCTGCTTTCTAAATTTAGACATTCAGCATTTTTGAAGGAATAATATGTAGTTATTATTTGTTTTCACAAAATTCATTTGTAAGTTTTACTCCATGTGTTATAACCCATTAGTATCATTATTCTTTTTGAGGCTCAAATTGTCTCAAATTTGGCCAATGTAAGCTCCTTCCAGCTGGTGCCAGAGTTCCTCTGTCATGTTCCCATCTGGCATTTTCAGAATACTTAGCAGGCTAAATTTGAAACTCTGTGGAGAAAAAATGATATTTTCTAACACATTTATTACACTAAAGGACTCAAAATGTCAAAAAAAAAAAAAAGAAAAACAAACCCCACACTATTGAGGTGTCTGGATGGGTCCATTGGGTAAGCGTCGGACTCTTGATTTTGGCTCAGGTCATGATCTCACGGTTCATGAGTACAAACCCTGCATCAGCCTGTTAGTGACAGCACAGAGCCTGCTTAGGAGCCTCTCTCTTCCTCTCCTTCTATCCCTCCCCTGCTCGTAATTGATCTCTCTAAATAAATAAACAAGTAAATAAACAAAAAAAAACCAAAATAAATAAACATTTAAAAAAGCACATTATTGCCATAGAAAGTAAGACTCTGAATTAATTGCCCTAGTTACTATATATTCTTAATATTGCTGCAGTGATGTGAAGAAAACATTACTACTGATGATGATAAATAATACAAGTTTAGGTGAAATATTACTCTTATTTCACTTCTCCACCTAAAAATATGAATTATTATTTCCAGCAGAAAATATTGAAATATTGAAGAAAGAATGATCTCTTTTTAAAAATCAGAGATAATATTTAGGTTAACATTGCTTCTACAGAAAAAATATATTTGCATTCTTGTTTTTCAAAAAATCAAGGTTGATTGGGATGCCTGAGTGGCTTAGTAGGTTAAGCATCTGACTCGGTTTCAGTTCAGGTCATGATCTCAGGGTCGTGGGCTCCATGCTGAGCTTGGATCCTGCTTAACATTCTCTCTCTTCCTCTGCCCTTTTCCCCTGCTCCTGCTCATTCTAAAATTAAAAAAAGAAAAAAAAAACTAAGGTTGATTATAATAACTATACCTTATCATATTATATTATGCTATAAGAAAAATTTCCACTGATAATTTGAAAGTGTGTATTGTTATCAATACTATTTACCATGTACACATTATTTAAAGTAGGACTTTCATCCTTGGCCTGCTTAAAAACAAAATAAATAAAAAAGGTTCAATGGAATTGCAAATATATGTGTATTTTTTTCTCTATAAATCATAGTTCGTACCATGAGTAAAATATCACAAATATTTTATTTTCCAAACTTTGTCCATTGTCTGGGAGACTGCTCTGCCAGAATCACCTAGGTTCACATGTGCAGCCACATTCATCTGGTGGATATGCCAGAGCTGGAGGGTCGAAGGTGACCTCACCCATAAGCATCATAAACCATAAAATATGAGATTCCAGGGGACAAATTTGTTACATCATCCCTGCTGTCTATATACTCCATGCTTCTCAATTTCCTGTAGAACATATATGAAATTCTTACAAAGAAGAGTAAACCCTATAGTGTTTTGTCTTCTATTGCACTCTTTCCTATTGTTTTGTTGTTATTGTTGTTGTTGTTGTTGTTGTTTTACTGTGCTATGTTCTTTTCTATTCTGTTATGCTCTATGTCCTTATTTACAAAAACAAGTTCTAGGTGCAATCCAGTAACTTGGTCTCCTGTCTCACTAACCGGAAAAAAGAAAAAAATATATAAATCTAACAAATGTTAACATTAAGGAGGTAGACGTCCTTCATATTCTTGTACATATCCTCATTAAAGGTGTATGCTATCTTTGAAAAGGCCTGGTGACATATAAGTTTTACGGAGGCACTGAAGAAAGAGCAAAATGAAATCATATCAGGCAATGGTATATTCATTTAATATTATCCCATTATAACAGCTCAAGTTGATAGTGGAGAGAAGGTAAAAAATTGAAGAATTCTTAGGAGGTCATTTACTATTCTATTTCATTATGAGATCCCTGAGCACGTACTTATATGATACCTGTATATTATACAAAACCATCTATTAATACCTTAACATGTTAATGATTCTCCTTTTTCCCTATTTTGGAAGGCCCAACTCTTGCTTGAATGTGCTCAGGTTTATTCTTAATAACTCATCACTGAGTAGGAATCACACATGAGACATGTAATTGCACTTCTTTCTTTTAGGTAATAATCAGGCTTCTGTATACATATTTTTCTACTGGTATGCCATTGTTATATGTGGACAGGTAACCTTTTCTTAGTATTTGCTCTGTTCTTTGATAATCACCTTAATACCCATCAGTTTGTGTCCAAGTGTGTGAAAATATTATATGTGCTTTGGATGATAAAATTATGTAAAACTGCAGGTATTTGTTAATATATATTATAAGGTGATTCATTTTCTTATGTACATTTCATTGTACATTTCTCATGCCTTATGTATGACTGAATATTAAAAATATATTTAGAGCTACATTTATATATTTTATTCTCCATAAAATAATAGCTACTCTTTTTATTTATTTCATTTTTTTAAGTTTTTTTTTAAATTTTAGATAGAGCATGCAAGCAGGGGTAGAGGATGGGGAGAGAGAGAGAGAGACAGAGAGAGAGAGAGAGAGAAGCTCAAGCAGATTCCATGCTCAGTGCAAGACCGATGTGCTCTGATTCCACACCCTAGAATTATGACCTGAGCCAGATTCAAGAGTTGGATGCTCAACTGACTAAGCCACCCAGGCACCCCACAGCTACCCTTTTTTAAATGAAGAGTCTGCATCTAGAACAGAGAATATAGGCTTAATAAAACATTGATGCGTCTTTTGTGATAGATGTTTGAGGGGGTAGATGTTAAGGTGACTTACCAAGTGATGGACTTTGAAAGGACTGTGGATATATCATAAAAATGGCAGGCCCACCAGTGTAGCCCAAACAATCTCGTATGAAGTCACACTTCACATGAAGTGAATTAAATAATAAGAAATGAAGTCAGTAAATAATAAGAGAAAAATATTAAGTAATACTTTTCTTTATTTATTTCAAATATCTACCTGAAAACATAACCATATGAATCACAAAGTTTTACTTTACTATAGGAATTTGTTTACCTTTTTGTCATCACGTTTCTATAGAAAAAGAGGAGTTCTAATCAGTCCACAGTGGGAAGTACCAAAGTTCTTTTTTTGGCCCCATTTCTCCTTAATTCCTGGCCTATACACATGATGGGGAATATGATGGGTGAGCCTGCTTAGAAAATGACATCAATTAAGCTATTACATTGAGCCAGTAAATGAGGGAAACATGGGATCTAATTGTCACGTATGAAATGTGGGATCTAATGGAGATCTAAGAGATGCTTCTGAATATGCAGAGAAATTTCACACACACACACACACACACACACACACACACACACACTCACATATTCATTTCTTTGGGTGGAGTGAATACATTCATATTTCCTATAGATTTAACCAAAACATGTAATATTTTTAGCTTAAGCTTTAACATTCCCACACCCATGTTAAACAAGTCTGAATTTGAATAAATAATAGACAGAGGAAGACCAAATATTATATATAAGTGCAATCCTTTTCTGTAATATAACCAAAACTCCTGGATTTGGGACTTTTGAAAACACTTGTCTTGTTTCAAAAATGGTAGTTATTAGGATCACTAAACTCTCAAATTCTGTGTTAGTCTCTAATACAAGAAAGTGAAATGCTTAATTTTTTTTCAAAATATTTAAATTGTATAGTATTTATAGGAATACCAATTTTATTAGTAGAAAAGAAATAAATATGACTTTAACTCTTAAATATATCCATTCCTATGATTAACAGGAATATCTGTGAAACTTATTTTGGTAGGTGGGTTAGCAAAATCGGAGTTAACATACTATAATTATAATCAGCAAGGAAGCAGATAAAGGTAATTTGCAATTTATCTCTCTGAACGGTACAGGTGTACAAATTTTAATTATTATAATTGGAATTAATTTAGAACTGAGCAATTGTATATCTTCTTATTGATATGAAATAATTCATATGGAAATTTTTATCTGCTATAAAAATCACAGATTGATCTCATATTTACAACTTTCTTTTCTTTTTAGCGATCAAAAAACATTTGTATGGGGATACATAATAGTGTTACTTAATTAGTACTTTCACTAATTCACTGAGAACGAAAGAAATGTATTATATGGCACAAAAGTTCAGAGGAAAAGGCTGACTTTGAAAGTAGATGTGTTTGTGTGTGTGTGTGTGTTTGTGTTTGTGCATATGTGTGTGTGTTTTCATGTTCCTTTTTTATTATTTAAATCCAAGTTAGTTAACATATAGTGTAATAATGATTTCAGGAGTATAAGTTAGTGATTCATCACTTACATATAACACCCTCCTTAATGCCCATCATCTATTTAGCCCATCTCTCCACCCCAAATCCCTCCAAACCTCAGTTTGTTCTCTGTATTTAACAGTCTCTTATGGTTTGTCTCACTCTCTGTTTTTATTTTTGCTTCTTTTCCCCTATGTTCATCTGTTTTGTTGCTTAAATTCTACCTATGAGTGAAATCATATATTGTCTTTCTCTGACTTATCTTACTTAGCATAATATACTCTAGTTCCATCCATGTTGTTGCAAATGGCGAGATTTCATTCTTTTGAATGCTGAGTAATATTCCATTGTGTGTGTGTGTGTGTATGGATATATATATATATATATTTTTTCTTTACTCATCAATCAATGGACATTTGGACTCCTCCAATAATTTGGCTATTGTCGATAATACTGCTATAAACATTGGAGTGCATGTGCCTCTTCAAATAAACATTTTGTATCCTTTGGATAAATACCTAGTAGTGCAATTGCTGGGTCATAGGGTAGTTCTATTTTTTAATTTTTTGAGGACTCTCCATACTGTTGTCCAGAGTGACTACACCAGTTTGCATTCCCACCAACAGCGTGAAAGGGTTCCCCTTTCTCTGCATCCTCACCAACATCTGTTATTTCCTGAGTTGTTAATATTAGCCATTCTGACAGGTGTGAGGTGGTATCTCATTGTGGTTTTGATTTGTATTTCCCTGATGATTGAGTGATAGTGAGCATCTTTTCATGTGTCTGTTAGCCACCTGGATGTCTTCTTTGGAAAAGTGTCTATTCTTGCCTTCTTCCCATTTCTTCACTGGATTATTTGGTTTTGGGATGTTGAGTTGGATGAATTCTTTATAGATTTTGGATACTAACCCTTTATCTGATATCTCATTTGCAAATATCTTCTCCCATTCTCTTGGTTGCCTTTTAGTTTTTCTGATTGTTTCCTTCACTGTGCAGAAGCTTTTTATCTTGATGAGGTCCCAATAGTTCATTTTTGCTTTTATTTCCCTGGCCTCCAGGGACATGTCAAGTAGGGAGCTGCTGTGTCTGAGGCCAAAGGGGTTGCTGCTGTTTCCTCCTCTAGAATTTTGATGGCTTCCTGTCTTAGTTCTTTCATCTATGTTGAGTTTATTGTTGTGTGTGGTATAGGAAACTAGTCCAGGTTCATTCTTCTGCATGTGACTGTCCAGTTTTCCCAATACCATTTGCTGAGAAGACTGTCTTTTCCATTGGATACTCTTTCCTTCTTTGTCAAAGGTTAGTTGGCTATACATTTGTGGGTCCATTTCTGGGTTCTCTATTCTGTTCCACTGATCTATGTGTCTGTTTTTGTGTCAGTACCATACTGTCTTGATTACTACAGCTTTGCAGTACAGCTTGAAGTCTGGAATTGTGATACCTCCGGCTTTGGTTTTCTTTTTCAACATTACTTTGGCTATGCAGGGTCTTTTCTTTTCCATACAAATTTTAGAATTGTTTATTCTAGTTCTGTGAAAAATTATGGTAGTACTTTGATAGAGATTGCATGAATACACACATTGCTTTGGGTAGTATTGACATTTTAACAATATTTGTTCTTCCTAACCATGAGCATGGAATATTTTTCTATTTGTGTGTGTGTGTGTGTATGTGTGTGTGTGTGTGTGTGTGTGTGTGTATGTGTGTCCTCTTCATATTTTTTCATGGGCTTTCTATAGTTTTCACTTTGTAGATTTTTCACCTCTTTGGTGAATTGGTTAGATTTATTCCTAGGTATTTTACGGGTTTTGGTGCAATGGTAAATGAGATAGATCCCTTGCTTTCTGCTGCTTCATTATTGGTGTGGTGGTGCATTTCTAATGCAACAAATTTCTGTACATTGATTTTATATCCTGCAAGTGCTGAATTCATGTATCAGCTCTACCATTTTTTTTTTTTGGTGTAATGTTTTGGGTTTTCCACATAGAGTATCATGTTTTCTGTGAAGAGTGAAAGTTTGACTTGCTCCTTGTCGATGTGGATGCCTTTTATTTCTTTTTGTTGTCTGATTGCTGAGGAGAGGATCTCCAACAATATGTTGAATAACAGTGGTGAGAATGTGCATCCCTGTTTCATTCCTGACCTTTGGGGGAAAGCTGTCAGTTTTTCCCACTGAGGATGACATCAACTGTGAGTCTTTCATATATGGCCTTTATGATGTTGAGGTATGGTCCTTCTAACCCTACTTTCTTCAGGGTGTTTATCCAGAAAGGATGCTGTATTTTTTCAAATGCTTTTTCTGCATCTAGTGAGGGGATCATGTGGTTCCTTTCCTTTCCTTTATTAATGTGATATATCCCCCTGATTGATTTGTAGATATTGAACCAGCCCTGCAACCCAGGAATAAATCCCACTAAATCATGGTGAATAATTCTTTTAATGTATTGTTGGATCTGTTTTGCCAGAATCTTGTTGAGAATTTTTGCATCCATGTTAATCAGGGAAGTTGGTCTGTAGTTCTCTTTCTTGGTGGGATCTCTTTCTGGTTTTGTAATCAATGTAACGCTGGCCTTGTAGAATGAGTTTGGAAGTTTTCCTTTCATTTCTATATTTTGGAACAACTTCAAAAGAATAGGTGTTAACTCTTCTTTAAAAGTTTGGTATAATTGCCCTGGAAAGCCACCTGGCCCTGGACTCTGGTTTGTAGGGAGATTTTTTTATTGTTAATTAAATTTCTATATTGGTTATGGGTCTGTTCAAATTTTCTATTTCTTCCTCTTTTAGTTTTGGTGGATTATATGTTTGGAATTTGTCCATTTCTTCCAGATTGCCCAATTTTTTTTGCATATAATTGCTCATAATATTGTCTTATCATTGTATCTATTTCTGTGGTATTGGTTGTGATCTCTCCTATTTTATACACGATTTAATTTAGTTGGGTTCTTTCCTTTTTCTTTTTGATCAATGTGGCTAGGGGTAATCAATTTTATGAAGGGAGCAGGGGGGAAAATATCCTTAACCAACATGGGAAGACAGAAGAGGTTCACAGCAGATCTGTCCACAGAAACTTGGCCAGCCAGAGAGGAGTGGCAGGATATATTCAATGTGCTGAATTGGAAAATATGCAGTCAAGGCTGCAATTCTTTATCCAGCAAGGCTGTCATTCAAAATAGAAGGAGAAACAAAGAGTTTCCCAGACAAAAAGTAAAGGAGTTTGTGATCACTAAACCAGCCCTGCAAGAAATTTTAAGCGGACTCTGAGTAGAGAAAAGACAAAACAAAACAAAAATGACCAAAAGCAACAAAGACTAGAAAGGACCAGAGAACATCAACAGAAACAACAACTCTACAGGTAACACAATAGCATTAAATTCATGTCTTTCAATAGACACTTTAAATATAAGTGGACTAAATGCCCCAACAAAAGTCATAGGGTATCAGACTGGATAAGAAAATAAGACCTATCTATATGCTGCCTTCAAGAGACTTACTTTAGACCTAAAGACAACTGCAGATTGAAAGTAAGGGGATGGAGAACCACCTATCATGCTAATGGATGTCAAAAGAAAGCTAGAGTAGACATACTTATATCAGACAAACTGGATTTTAAAATAAAGACTCTAACAAGAGATGAAGAAGGGCATTATATCATAATTAAGGTGTCTATCCACCAAGATCTAACAATGGTAAACATTTAGGCCCCCAACTTGAAAGCACCCAAATATAAATTAATTTATCACATACATAAAAAACTCATTGAGGGGTGCCTGGGTAGCTCAGTCGGTTGAGCATCCGACTTCAGCTCAGGTCATAATTTCATGGTTCGTGAGTTCAAGCCCCACATCAGGCTCTGTGCTGACAGCTCAGAGCCTGGAGTCTGCTTCAGATTCTGTGTCTCCCTCTCTCACTGCCCCTCCCCTGCTTGCTCTCTGCCTCTCTCTCTCTCTCTCAAAAAAAATAAACATTAAAAAGTTAAAAAAAAAAAAAACCTCACTGATAATAATACAACAATAGTAAGGGACTTCAAAACCTCACTTACAACAATCATCTAAGTAGAAAATCAACAAATAAACAATGGCTTTGAATGACAAACTGGACCAGATAGACTTAACAGATATAGTCAGAACATTTCATCCTAATGCAACAGAATATACATTCTCCTCCAGTGCACATGGAAATTTCTCCAGAATAGATCACATGCTGGGTCATAAATCAGCCCTCACTAAATGCAAAAAAGATCAAGATCATACCATGCATATTTTCAAACCACGACACTATAAAACTTGAAATCAACCACAAGAAAATAATTTGGAAAGACCATGAATACTTGGAGATAAAAAACTATTTTACTAAAGAATGAATGAGTTAACCAAGAAATTGAAGAGGAAATTGAAAAGTACATGGAAGACAATGAAAATGAAAACATGACAGTAGATATGTGTTTTTAATTGATGACCCTCCAATATTCTTAGCAGAATGAATTACAAGATTCATAAGAAAGTCCTAAATTTATTGTTTTTCAAGGGCCAGGAAGTGAGAAAGAAGGAATACAACTTCTGTGAGTGATATTGTTGACATTATTTTTATATTGTTTGAGTAGACATACACAAATTAATAGATTTACAAATAAACACACACACTTGTACTGCCTTAACTTATGCAGCTTTCTGTGAGTCCACCCTCCTCTACCAGTCAACACTGACAAATCTCCTTATGGATACTGAAGATTAAATATCCTCCCCTTGAAGTAAGCCTGGGAATATATGCAAATGGAATAAGATTTTTTGATACACAATGATGCAAAAATAGATGAGTTAATAAAAAGGACACGCACTGAACAAAAAATAAAGAGAAAAAGACAAAAATATATTCACAAATATAGGGCATACATTTTCTCACTGTGCTCCTGACCAGACACTCTGGAATTAAAACAGAATAAGACTTTTAGAGATTTTTTTTGCTTTTATTTAAATTCCAGTAGACTAACACACAGTGTAATGTTAGCTTCCTGTGCACAACACAATGATTCAGCACTTCTGTGCAATACTCCGTGTTCATCACAAGTGCACTCCTTCTTCCCCATCATCTATCCAACCCATCCCCCCACCCATCTATCCTCTGGAAATCATCAGTTTGTTCTCTGTAGTTAAGAGTCTGTTTCTTTGTTTGCCTATCTCTTTCTCTTTTGTTTTGCTTATTTGTTTTGTTTCTTAATTCAACATGAGTGCAATCATATGATGTTTACTTTCTCTGACTTATTTCATGTAGCATTGTACTGTCTAGTTCCATCCATCTTGTTCTAAATGGCAAGACTTCATTCTTTTTATGGCTTAATAATATTCCAATGTATGGATATATCACATCTTCTTTATCCATTCATCTGTCGATGGATTCTTTGGCTGCTTCCATAATTTAGCTATTATAAATAATGCTGCAATAAACATAGGGGTACAAGTATACCTTTGAATTGGTGAACAAGCTTGTATTTTTAAGTTTCATAACAGGTGTCCTTAGTTTGGCCATTTGCTTGGGAATTTAGAACTGATCTATTCTGGATAATTAGCCTTAGGAAATAGTTAATACAAAGTGCACCGGTAGAAAACATTTTTTATTCTATTTAAACTCTCTTTTTTTGTTCTTGATATTCCTTAAGTAAAGAAAAAGACCTGAAATGATTCCAGAAAATGAATCTTAATTTACCTGCTATAAAATAAGTTAAGTCTCTAGGAGACGCTTTCTTTTATCCTGACTTGACAATGATTTTAAATTTACTGTAAGCAAGATAATTCCAAGGATTTTCTGACACACATAAAGAGAATGGCTACACAATCCTAATGGACTTATATTTTTGATGATTCAGCTATGGAATATTTCAAAGTCTTAATATTCATGAAGTAGAACTAAATAGAGTTTTATCATTCACTCCTTTACTCATTCAAGAAATATTTATTGAGCATCACCACAAAAATTTCAGGATATTAGATATTTGAAAATATTGGACTCTAAAAAGCATACCCACAGGAAAAATAATTAAAGGCAAAATATAAGGAACAGAAATAAAAAGAGGGATGCCTGAATAGCTGTCAGTTGAGTGTCCCAATCTTGATTTTAGCTCAGGTGATGATCTCACGGTCATGGGATCTATCCTCGCGTCAGGCTCTGTGCTGAGCATGGAATCTGCTTGGTAATGTCTCTCTCCCTCTGCCTCTCTCTTTTTCTTAAGTAAATAAGTAAATAATTAATTAGTTAATTAATAAAAGAGAGTGCCAGCAAACATTAAGGGGTTTCATCAATCCGCCAGTCGCAAAACACCAGTATTCTTATTCTGACATTGACCATCAAGATCTATACAATTTGACTCTAGGAAATCTCAAAGAGTGGAATTTTTCATGTGCCTTTGGTGATGTGGTGAAGCCAGGGCTTCCTAACTAGTAAGCTAGTTTAAAACTATTAGTAAACCAACTGTTTCCCGAGTGTTTTGGAGTTTAAACAGCATGTGATAAAAAAGCTCATCATTCTTATATTAGCCAAGGATTAAAGCCAAATATCCAAGAGACCCAGAGACATGAATTACAGCTCCATAAATTGACTCTCTCGCATTCCCACAATGAGTGAGGCACCATTTTCAACCCAGATGATACAGCAATAAACAAAAAGATAAACTTCCTTGTCTACCAGGAGAACACAAAATAAATAAGTTAAATAAGTAAGTATATATTAAACTAGATACTAGGAATGCTATGTTTAATAATACAAGAGGAATAAATATGTATTGTCACAAGTGATGCAATTGTTATTTTAGATCTGGTGACCGGAAAGACCCAACTTGCAAATAGTGAGTAAAAACATGAAGAAAGTGAGGGAGTAAGGCTTGCTTTTGTTGGGAGGAAGAACATTCCAGGTTGAGGAAACACCAACTCTAAAGACCTTGAAATGGGACATACTGGCTTGTTCCAAGAACTATGTGCAAGCCAGTATAAGCAGAAGCACCTATGCAATCAGGAGATGACGAAGCATTGAAGTAAGAGAGGGAACTGGAGACAGATAACAAGGGCCTTCACAGACCCTTGTAAAGACCTGGTTTTCCTGAGTGAGTTGGGAACTCACTGCAGGGCTTTGAGCAGAATAATGTTATATTATGACACATTGGTTGTTGTGCTGAAAAACAGAATAAAGGAAAGCAGTGACAGAAGCAGGCAAATTTTTGTGTGGGCAACTCTAATAATTCAGACACTGGATAATACTTGTTTGGACTTGCAATTCATCTGTTTATCTCAAAAACGACATACAGAGTCTAGCCCTAAATCTCCTCCAAGGAAGTTTCAAACTTTAACTAGCACGTTGTAAATCACTAGTACCCTACCTTATCCTTATCTTGGTTAAGAGCCAGTCAGTAGTGGACTTCTGGTATCTCTAGAGATAATCATACAGCTATGCCAGCAAGATATGAAATAGCTCTTTCCTATACAGTCCAATTTTCTCACTATTGGGCAAGACCTTTTATAAATTGCCAATAGTATTTTTTTCTGTATGTTTTGAACCATTTACAAAGGAGAAAAAGTGAAAAGAAAAAATACAAAATACTATCTATGTATATCATCCAATGAACTACTGTTTTAAAGAAATATTCCAGTTAACCAAACAGTCCAGAACAAATTTGTTTAGAAGCATGAGCAATCTTGACATTTTACCTTTTTTTTTTTTTTAGCAGAGCTCCTTTTTCTTCAAAATTATGTTGGTTTTTTTTTGCATCTATTGAAGTGATCATGTTTTTTGTTTTCTGTTTTTTTTAACCCTTCTCCTGATGTGAAGTATCAGATTGATAGATTTTCAAATATTGAACCACTCCCCATCCCAGGATTAAATCCCACTTGATTGTGGTGAATGATTTTTTAAATGTATTTTTGTATTCAGTTTGCTAATATTTTGCTGAGGAATTTTGCATATATGTTCATCAGAGATATTGGCCTATAGTTCTTGTTTGTAGTGTCTTTATCTGGTTTTGGTATGAGGGCAATGCTGGCCTCATAGAATGAGTTTGAAATCTTTCCTTCCCCCCCACCTTTTTTTTTTTTTTTTTTTTTTTTTTTTTTTTTTTTTTTTTTAACCTTTGGAACAATTTGAGAACAGCTATTAACTCTTCTCTAAATGTTTGGTAGAATTCACCTGTGAAGCCATCTGGTCCAGGAATTTTGTTCTTTGGAAGTTTTTTTATTACTGGTTCAATCTCTCTTCCATATATCCCAGGCATTTTTCAAACTGCTATTTGTATGATGTATCCCATGGGGCTGTTTCTTGTGCCTCCTCTTTAAGGACAAGGACTCAGCTTCCTATCACCCTGCAGGTTCTCCCAGAGCCAAGCCTACTGATTTTAAAGTTCCAGGTTTTAAGCCCCACTGGTTGTAAGAACTTGGCTCTCTGGTTTTCAAAGCCAAATGTTATGGGGATTCATCCTCCATGTGGGCTCCCTGGTGTGAGAATCAGTTTCTCTTTCTGTTCTGAGCCACTCCCTCCCTGTGTGAACAGTCACAGGTCCATGTAGTCACCATGTCTCCACCCTTCTTACCCTCTTCGATGCAGTCTCTTCATTTAGCAATGGAGAGTTTGTTTTGCTAATCTTCAGGTTGTTTTCTGAGTTATTGACACCAATGTGGCTGTTATGTAATTGTATCCATGGAACGAGGTGAGCTTAGGACCCTCCTATTCCACCATCTTCCCCAGAAGGCAAATTGTTTCAATTCTTTATTTTAATAAATGCAGTTCTAAAATTGGTGTCCATAGAAATTATTTTCTATTGTTTCTCTACCTACTTTCTATATAAAAATCATTTTTAACATCAAAATATATGAGGATCATCTCATAATGAGAATTTCACTAATTGGCATATATACACACATTGCTTCCACAAACTTAACACTTTGAATTTCTACAAAATTTATTAACACTACAAATGTATTAACACTTATTACAAATTTGTTAATTCTTATTCATTTTCTTCATAACATCATTTTACATAGACTAAGATATCTGTGGATCATATTATTTGGGGGGACTATGTGCTATGTCCTATGAACTTATAGGTTTATATTCTGCTTATAATAAAATTGAACATCCAGGGTCTTCCAATTCACATGGCATGAGTGATTCCATCAGTTTATCTACAATCAGAATTAACTAAAAATAGGTACTAAAACAAAACCAAATTAATCCATTAGAACTTAAGGAAATGGCAAGTGTGCTATAAGACAAAATATTTGAGAAGTTTCTTGGAAAGAGAGAAAAATAGTAGAAACTGGCTGATGACAATATAATTAAGCCTAAAATCTCTTAATCCCCCAAAAAATTAGATGATATTTTTTGGGTTAAAGATCCCTTCTCAAAGAAACTGCAAGAGCTCTGAGATTTACGAAGCTGAGGGAGAGTTATAAAATTAAATAGGTCATAGGGTGCTTTATAGAACCATAAGCGATAACCAGGCTGGCCATCCAGTCATCTTTCCCCATGGATTTAAAGCCACTTGCTGCAAAAATTCACCCCAGGGAAGAATTAATACAAAACAGTGACATCTAATTTTCCCCAGCTCTGATGACAGCTCCTAGCCAAAACATACCTAAAATAAATCTCTTTGTCTATGCCCTAGTGACTCATACAGAGATTCTTATATTTATTCTTCCAATTATTTACTAAAGCACACATATACATTCAGTGCTTACTATGTATAGGGTGCTCTAAGATCTTGTAAATAACAGCAAGTAATAGTAGTGTTTTAAAAGACGTTTTTGGTGTGCAACAATTGATAGTAGGATGCCATATTAAATAAGGTGGTCAGGTTAGGTCTCATGGAGATTTTGAAATATTACAAAAACATGATGATGATGGAGAAAGCCAAACAGATGTGACAGTTACACCACACTGTAAATTTATTTAATGCCATTGAATTATATACTTACAAATTGTTAGATATATTTAGATATATTTAACCACTTTTTTTTAAGAAAAAGAGCTATCAACCCACAAAAAAGGCATGGATAAATCTTAAATGCATGTTAATTAATTTATATAAATTGAAGAAACCAGTCTGAAAAGGCTACATGCATGATTATTTTCAATACGTGACATTCTGGAAAAGGCAAAGTATAAAGACGGTAGAAACACTAGTGGTAAGTACGGGCTTAGGGTAGGGAAAAAGAAGGGATTTAATAGACCAACATGGGATTTATTTTAAGGGTGGTAAAACTATTCTATATGATACTATAAGTTTGGATATACAACACCGCATTTTCCAAAATGCTTTATAATACAAAGAGTGTATCTTAATTATAAAAGATTTAAAAAATCATTCAGGAGGTTGAAGGAATTCCAGGGTACATTGTAAAATATTGCAAATATATACCTACCTCAGTGAGGTAGATGGGGAGAAAAGTCGCTGACCTAAGGAACTTTACAAATAAGTAGAATTTAAAACTAAAGACAAGAGAAGCTATATATAAGCAATAAAGTTGCATCACAAATGGTGTGGGTTGAAAATGCTGATGCTGCTGTGCATGTATATTGGAAGTGAACAAGTAAGTGAATGGATAGGGTGTGGTGGGAGCCAAGTTTCTTACAGCTTGAGTGGAAATTCACAGACAAGGAGAGGAAGCTTGAATGATGTATACAGTAATAGATTAAAGTTGGAGACATTATTATGAACTCAGGTCTAGCTTAATACAGATAGTTACATATAGAAATATTTATAGGTCTATGTATATAATACCATTAATATACACACATATATTTCCTTTCTCTGTCAGCAGAGAGAACATAGAACACAAATATACCAGTGAGTAAAGTCCTGTTCATTATTTGTAATATAATTTTCCAATAAAAGGGAGTAGGACTCTGTGGACACATGACTAATTCTAAAGTGAGACAAGAAGTGTGCCAAATGAGTCTGAAACATCTTTCTGCACCACAGTAAGAAATTGCTCAAAAATAAACAAACTAATATAGGGATATGTCAAAGGAGAACAAGAGTCAACTGAAAGAACTCCCAAAAGTTTAAAGCCATTTGAGCAAAAAAAGAAATAAAGTTGTACTGAGTTATAAATCAAAGTGTAAAACAGATATCCATAAGTCTATAATAATGTAAATAAATAATGAAGAAGTATATAAGAAGAAGAGACATATGTTCTGCTCAGAAGAATTTTATACATATGCTGCTCTCTGTCAGAAATTAATATGGCTATTACTGTTTTCTTTCTTCTAATTATTGTCTTCTACTCTTTGTCTTTTGTTGTTTTAGTTGAGCATTTTATCTCTTTTTTAAGCATATCAGTTGTACTTCTTTTGACATTTTAGATGTTGCCTTTGAGTTTACAACATACTTTTAAAACTAATCCACGTCCACTTTAAAATAACATTATTCTACTTCACAAATGATACAAGTCCCTTATAATAATAAAATAATCCAATTCTTCCTTCTTATCCCTTGTATCCTTGCTGTCATTCACTTACTTACACATATACATATACATATATGGCCTATATAATCAAATACATTGTTATTATAATTTTGAAAAAATATATAGATTTAGACCAATTAATTTAAGAAAAATAAAAATCACTATTCTTTCCTGATGCTTTTCCTTTATGTGGATCAACGTTTCTGAGCTATGTCAGTTTTTTCTCTCCTAAGAACTTCTTTTACTCTTTGTTGCAAGGCATATCTACTGGTTTATCCAGTTTGAATAATGGAATTGGGAGATAACAGATCATATATGGGTTTTCAAATGTAGAAGTGGAAGCAGTAACTAGCTGGGTAGCAACTCAGTTATACTATCTGATGCCTAATAATTTTCTGTGCAAATGTTGATATAATTTTATTTTGCGACAATATAAAAACTGAAAGAGATTATATGAAGTACTTGGTTTTCAGACTATACTAAGTGGCACATGTATAAGAATTTTAGTTATAAGTAATATCATTATTTCAAACGGTTAGACTGATGTCATTCAATCCAATGAAAACTGAAGACAAAATGAACCTTGAATATTCAGAGTCCTTTCTAAAACCACAATTAAAATTTTGCATTTAAAAACAAAAGTTAAACTATACTAAACACAGAGCACACTTCCTAACAATAGGTGCTAGAAACATTTTATTATTGTTGCCTATGAAAGCAAAATGCATTCAAAATAAATAATGTATTTAAAATAAAATGTTGGGGCACCTGGGTATATATAAATATTCCTGTGTGTGTATACACACACACACACACACACACACACGCAGTTTAATGTGACAATGTAGCCAAGGTATATACACGAAGTTAGCAAGGCAAAAGGAGAGTAAACCAATGATTTAAGGAGAATAGCCATGACATATCAAGGATTTTGTTAGATGATCATAATGCACAGGAAAAAGTAAAAGAGAAAAAGTTTTCTCAAATGAGGATAAATAAGACATATAAACATTAATTAAAACATGGTTCACAGCTACAAAAAATAAATATTCAATTGAGCTGGATATTATCTTTATCTCCTTCTCACCAAAAAGTTCAACAACATCTTGGTAAGATAGCGAAATGCCTTTGGGAGACTACTTTTCATCATGGAACTATTGCTCAAATGTTAACATGTGAATCAAAAGAAATCTGTCCCCTCCCCATGTAAATGTGCTTTATTTTTTCCCAAATCAAAACTATCAGTTTTTTTTTAAAGTGACTCCTGTAAAATGTGGAACCAACTATTATATCAAATTAATTCACAATACGGCAACAAGAATAGTCTGCAATAGTTACAGACAATTTAACATTTGCCTCCTTTATTACCTAAGAAATGCTTGTTCTTTGCATGAGTGGCATCGGCCATATGTGGTTATAATTAATTACAAATTACCTACTCAATTGATGATACCTGGTACAGCTGGGTTTTTTTTCCTGAAACTATTGTTTAAGCATTGAAATATTCATTAATTTCTGGAGCCATATGTACGTTCACATTTTTGTAATGCACTAGTTTAATTACACATTGAAAATTTATTCCTTGTTAATTATCATAAGCATTAATATTTAATCAATGAAACTTGAAGTCTTCGGCAGAAGTGCTGCAATTGCTTTTGTTTACTATAATATTAGGGAAATTTCACGCCTATCGCACTTCCTATCCATGTGGGCTTGCAAACTTGTTAGGTACCGTAATCAAAAAATTTTATGCCAGCAGAGCCAACCCTGAGAGTCAATATTTGCCTTAATGTATTTCATTATTTTTCCTTCCCTGAAAAATATGACATTGTGCAGCAGGTAAAATTCCATGGAGCATGTCACTAGAAATAAAACTTCTCTGATGATTATTAACAAAGCAAGTGAATCATGTTTTTCAAAAGTAGAGTTAAAAAGAGATAGAGATTGATTCAAAAAGGTTGAATAAGATCTAATCTGGAAAACAAGTATGTGCAATGGGATATTCCCAGAAACTCCTAAAAGCGGTATTTGAAAAATCAACATGTTAAGAAGCAAAAAAGAAATAAATAGTAAAATTGTCCCCTAATAACAGCATATAGACTTTCAAGGTGGAAGGCCAACATATACTTACAAAAGATGTACATGTTACACACTTCCTAATAGATTCAACACATTCTGTGCCTTCCAGAAAATGTACACCAAAGAATTTTATTTCAAGTAAATAAAGTCTTACCCTTCGGCTTGAATATGATATATCATTTCATAAAGCAGGGAAAATTGTATTTTATACACTTTTATTACAAATGAAAAATATATTCTTCATTGGTGTCAAATGTATAAGGAATTAAATTAATACTTATAATAAAATATATACATGTAATATATATGATATACACACAAGCACACACATATGTATATAAACATACATAAATATACATCGATCATGTAACTAATCAATACAATAAGAACTCCACTAAGAAGTTAACTATAGATTGACTGCACATCCAAGGAAACTAGTCTTTCGTCTTATGGTTCCTCTGGGATCTTTGGAAGCAGTTAAGGTTCAGCATAGATCCATATAACGATAATAGAAACTGAATTCTGTGTCAAATATCTACAGATGAAAACTGAAATGACTGAGGATTTTTTTTAAAAGCTACTCCAAGTGGAATTAATGGCAGATGTGACAGATTGGACTTTGCAGAAAAGACTAGTTAACTTGAAGACATAATAATAGTAACTGTTAAAAATGAAATATGGATAAGAGTCAAGAGAAAGGTGGAGGAGAAAGATACAAAACATAATTGGACAAACTCTAGTGGACTAGTATAAATTTTTGGAGACTTTCCAGGAGAATAGAAGGAAGAGAGAGCAGAGAAAACAATTATTTGAATAAAATATGGCTGAAAACTTTCCACACTGATTAAAGAAAGCTATAATTTCATCAATTCAACAAGCTCACTGAATCATAAACACAAGATATGGACAAAATAATTAAATTGATCAAAACCAGTAGTCAACAGAAAATCTTAAAAGCAGAGAGAGGAAAAAAAGACATATGTAAGGGAAAGGAACAGAGATAAGAACGAGAAATTTCATTTTAGAAAAAAATATAAGCAAGAAGACAGTGGAAGGACATATTTAACATTCTGGAAGAAAACAAAAAACAAAACCTAGGATTCTGTACCCAGTGAATATTTCTTTAAAAAATCAAGGTAAAATATAGACATTTCAAACATACACACACACACACACACACACACACACACACACACACACACAAAGCTAAAAGAATTCATCACCATCATACTGCATGAAAAGTTAAAAGAAGTCCTTCAGAATGAAATAATGATATTAGATATATCAGATGTAAATATAGATCAAACCAATGGAATTAGAGCACCAAAAATGATAATTACATTAAAAATACATAAAATATTTCTTATTAATATTTTTGTTTTATAATTCAGATAACAATGCTTAAATCAAATAATAATGTATTTTGAAATTTATAATGTATGCCAAAGTAAAATATGACAATGAACTAAAATAACAGATTGAAAAAATAGAAATATGCTATTATGAGTTTTTTTAATATACATAAATTAATATCATATGAAGGTAGACTCTAGTAAGTTAAAGTTGTATACTATAAATCCTAAAATCACCAGTAAAATTGCAGTACAAGAATTATAGAATTATAATAATCAAAAAAAAAAGAGAAAATGGAATCCTAAAAAAATAATCAGTTCAGAAGAAGGCATAAAAATGTTTTAAAAGTTCACACTTACCAGAGTATAAGCAGATGAGTGGGAGCCTCCACAGAAGCTAGTGCCAAGGGGCACTAGGGTTGCTCAGTCGGTTCAGTGTCTGATTCTTGGTTCTGGCTCACAGTTCATGGGTTTGAGCCCTGCATGGGGCTCTGCACTGACAGCATGGAGCCTGCTTGGGATTCTCTCTTCCTCTCTCTCTGCCCCTTCCCCCCCAAAATAAATAAATAAATAATTTTTTAAAAAATCTAGTGCCAAGCCAGGAAAATCTGAGATGTAATTTACAAATTGCTGAAGGCTCAGAGTGAATAAGTCTCACTGAAAAACGCTAGGAGAATCCAGTTATATGGCAGCTCCCACAATTTTGTGAGATTCACCTCCAAGAGCTCAACCTGGTTCCTACACTGAATACCAGAGACCAATCTCCTTGTTCTCCCTGAAAGGGAAGGAGGGAAGCAACCTTTCTGAAACAAGTCAGAGTACTCTGTTCTTCTTAAGTAAAGCCTCCCCTCAGGAGAAACCAATTAAGTAATGCCTAGCTTGCTTGGGTATTATCTGAACTTATCTCACCTGGGGGAAGGGACCTACCCAACTCAGCTCTAGCCTCATCTTTTCCCCCTTATGTTCTGGGGATTAGAACATGGACATCTTTAGTGGGACCATTATTATATCTATCACAGCATCAGAAATCAGAAATTATGCATATATTTGGGATGTTGTTTGATAAAATAACATTGTTATTTACATTTATTATATTTATAGCATTTTAATTAGAAGATGCTAGTTATTGTTTGTTTATAATTTATTTAAATAAATATGCATATACCCAAACTCATACAAACACACATACACAGGTGGTAGATATGCAACCTCTAACGAGGGCCCCAAAGATCACTGGGTCCTTGTATTCACACTTTTGTGGAATCTCCCTCTCTTGCTTGTGGGCTATAATTAGTGACTGACTTTTACTAAATGGACTATGGTGGTAGTAATGGGTTCTCCTATCTGAGATTAGATTATGAAGAATTTGGTTGTCATTGGAGGTACTTTTTCTTATTCTCTCTTGGATCATTTACTCTGTGGGAAGCCAGATGACATACCATGAAGCCAGTGTGTGGAAAGAGGCATGTGCATCTTGGAAGTTTAACTTCTATTGTCTGCCAAAAGCCAAGTGAGGGATCTTGGAAATAAACCCTCCCCCAGTTGAGCCTTGAAACAACTGCAATCCCAGATGACACCTTGATTGTAGCGTCACTGGAGATTCTGAACCTCAAACACCAAGCATATGCTCTGCTGCTCCTGGAAACTGTGAGATGATAAATGTTTGTTGTTTTAAGCCACTAAAGTTGGGGTGATTTGCTATGTATCAGTAGATAACTAATGTGACAGCTGTACATAAAAGTCTAAAATTATAGAAAAAATAATAGAATTTGTTTCTGCTTAATTGATTTATATATATCTTCTTTACTTTGATTTTCTTTCTCCCCAAAATAAAAATAATGATCTGAATAATAGAAATTATTTTAAAAATAAAGTTGTCTTGTTGCAATCAAAGATAAATATATTTTACAATATTAAATTAAGTCCAATCAGATTTTTTTCTTAAGACCATCTTCACTATTGAAAGGTTCTACTGTCAATGAACACAGACATATATACAATCGAAAATAAGAAATTGTAATATACAGGGGCGCCTGGGTGGCGCAGTCGGTTAAGCGTCCGACTTCAGCCAGGTCACGATCTCGCGGTCTGTGAGTTCGAGCCCCGCGTCAGGCTCTGGCCTGATGGCTCGGAGCCTGGAGCCTGTTTCCAATTCTGTGTGTCTCCCTCTCTCTCTGCCCCTCCCCCGTTCATGCTCTGTCTCTCTCTGTCCCAAAAATAAATAAAAAAACGTTGAAAAAAAAAATTTAAAAAAGAAATTGTAATATACAAATATGAAGGCTAATAATATTACTGTTTTACCTTTCAAAATAAAGAAACACTAGGACCCCTTGGAGAAAATATAAATGACATGAATCCTGGAAATTGGTATTATATATTTATATACATTGATCGTGTTTTTTTTTGGAAGTTTTAAAATATTACTATATTATTGAAAATGTACCACTTATGAACTTGAAAAAAATAATCTTCCTTATCAGTAAGCAAGAATGATTTTTCATGCTTGATATGTAACAAGGTGTGATAACCTTAGATTAGAAGAAAAGGATGACAGTGAGAGAGACCTATATTTAAAAATAATAAATTTTTAATTGAGACAATTTCAGCTAATAGTATGTGTCTACTCTCTCTGGTTTATAAATGTAACCTTTTCCTATAGTTTTCTTTTTGACAATGTAACAAAATACACAGACATTTCTACATCAAAAAAAAAAAGTCCCTGTATTGATATAAACTTCCCACGAAAAGCTTTTTTATTTTTATTTATTTTTTGAAAGTTTTTTTAGAATAAACGTGATGCCATATTCTTTATTGTGACACCATTTAATTCTATTTGACAACGTCGACATTCTGTATACTTTGCTCTTCTCCATGAAGCAAGTTATGCTCTTTCTTGAGCTCCACCTCACAATGACTTGTTCCATACGTGGATTTTGCTTTTTCTCTCTTCTACTCTTTGCCCAACACTTGTAACCAATTTTATCACTTTCCCAAAAGTCTTCTTGCCTTATGACAGAAGCTCCATTCTATTGGCAGTGACCAGTAATTCTCTTGTTACCTAAAGAACACATTTTATTCCAGGATAACATTACATTTGTGGCAGCTTTTTAAACCTTTAGTGACAGTAATTATCCTCAGAGTGTATACATTACAGAATTAGAGTTTCAGATTGAAAATATGAATCCCATACCATTTTTTTCACCTTTCAACAAAATAAGACATTATCTAAATTGCTGGAGAAAATATTTGTGTTTCAAAATTGCATCTGTGATTTCAATTGATGCAATTTATAGTGAAATTTGATATTATAACTAACCACTGGTCAGAATAAATTTGAAAGCAATATGCCTAATCACAGTCTGCCTGAGTTAGAATGGCTGAAAACCATTCTATGTTACATGTAAACTTTTAAAAATCAATTTGAAACAAGAGGATAGGGAAAACATAAGTGATAAATGAGGATTCTTTCCATTACCGAGTGGCTAAATAAAGAGATTTCATACTTGGTTGTTATCACTATAAATGTGAAAACACTATTTTGGAGGGATATATTATACCAATTTAAGAGAATGTGATACACCATGAGATAGTATATGACCATTAGATAAGCATGAAAGACTTTGCTATTGGACATTAAAAAAAAAAAATGCTGAAGGAACTGAGCTGTGCTGATGATGTGGAGGTACTCCATAAGGGTAAACAATAAATGGTAGGTCTATTTATACGCAGTGATAGTCCTCTAAGGTCATTGTCAGGTACATTTTAATGGAAATTTATTTGCTTTATTTATGTGCCACAGAGTTCTTTCTAAGCAAAAGAAGAAAGCCATTTTTCCATTACTGGTAGCATAAGCTGCCAACAGGTCCCCTGCAACCTTCATGTTGAATGAGGCAGAAACACAGCGGCACATCACTTAAATGATTCGCTGAGGGGGATACGTTCTGTTTATATTTATCACCGTTATTTCTCTAAAATGACCTAACTTATTATTCACTGGAGAGAAAGCCCCTAATCAGTTTAAAATTGCCTTGATGTACAAGAGTACTTTCTATATGAGCAGCAGGCGTAGAAGTCAGAATGATTGAGAAAATCCGTTTCAAAAACAGCAGGACGAGAAATTAGGTGGCAGGAATCATGCTTAATTTCCTCACCATGCTCATGAAACTGTTTTTTAATGGTTTCAGCCAAGGTATGAAAGCATCGGCTACTAGAAAATGAACATGAAACATCTTTTTATACATGGAAGTATAAGAAGAAAATATTTAAGAAATTCTATGCAACAGAAGTACAGATGGCCATGCGAGTTCTCAATGGGCGTGTAATCATTCTCGCGGTAGTCAGAGAAAGCTAAAGAGAGTAAGTGATAGCTAACTAGGTTAATAAACGTTGAACACGGTTTGGCCAACATTGAAAGGTAGGTTGAAGAAACAGCCTTTGGAAAGGTTAAGGAAGTGAGAGACGGAATGGCATATGTAACCATTCAAGGGTGTTTGGAGGGATTGGAAAAAAGTCTATGGGAATGGTGAAATGGGGCTGTGCATTATGACTTGGATTTTTAACCGAAGGTAACTGGAACTCACTGAAAGGTTTTCATTAGGAAGGTAAATTAATGATATATATATGATTAATATATATATATATTTAACGTTTATTTATTATTGAGAGACAGACACAGAGCGTGAGCAGGGGAGGGGTAGAGAGAAGGGGGAGACACAGAATCTGAAACAGGCTCCAGGCTCTGAGCTGTCAGCACAGAGTCTGACTCTGGGCTCGAACTCACAAACTGCCAGATCATGACCTGAGCCGAAGTCCGTCGCCCAACCGACTGAGCCGCCCAGGCACCCCTATATATATATTATATATATAATTAATGAATAATGTATCTAACTAACATTGGAAACTAGATTAAAGTGGGCAAGGCTGGGTACAGGGAAAACCAAACAGGAGAATGTTACTATTAAGTTTGGGGAATGAAGAAGTGAGACCAGTTGCACTCAGCAATAAAATGTCTGCTTTGCACAACATGTGCCAGTAACAGGAAAAGGGAATAAGAAGAGGAGCCGAGCAGTTTTGGAAGTCAGGATTAGAGGGAAGAAACGCTAAGTATGTTTTTGACATGTTTAATTTAGCATCATTGTAAAATATCTAAATGACGATATAAGTAGGTATCTGATGATATGGAAGCTCAAGAGGGAGCTCAAAGATGGAGATATAAATTATGGTGTCATCGGAATATAAATAGATTTAGATAAATATATATGATGATTGGATGGATTATTAAAGAACGTTTGATATTATTAAGCTGAAGTAATAATTTATACATATAAATGAAAATTAGTCTCTGAGGATTAAGGTTAGGATGGAATTTAGATAATTAAAATAACTAGTTTGACACACAAGGGAGAAAAACATCTGTTCCATGGAAACAGAAAGAGCATATGTAGAAAAGACAAGAATGCAAATAAAGCTCTAGTGTAGGTAACAAATAGTCATAGGCGTTTCCACTTCATAGTGTTTAGCTTTGTTTAAAGTCACAGAAGTCATCTATAACACTAAGGAGAGAAAGGAAAGTAAATTTCGGGGGGGGGATGTAGATAGAGGTTGAAATAACTACATGAAGAAGAGACAAGATAGAATTTACTGTTTTTTGTAATTTGAATCCAAGAGTCATTAAAGACCATGAATCAACTGTGACATTTATCTGTTTTTATTGTCACACCAAAAGGATTTCCTCCAGCAATTCTTAAATACTAGCATGCAGTAGCATAAAAATATATGAAGTTGTTTTGACAGGAGTTTGCAACGTTGAAAGAGAGTTGAGAATACTAGTAACTGAAAGAAAGATCAGGAAGTTTCTGGAACACTGACTTTCAATTATATTTTTTTCATACATCCATATCACCCACTCTTAGAGTTGCCTGACAGACCCTGTAGGCACCAACCACTGGAATCGTCACATGTTCATGCTAAGTCTGCCCTTCCTACCATGGCCTCGATGTTGGTAGGTAATTTACTCAACCAGTTTCTGCAAGCAAACAACAAAAACAAAATGATATTAACACTTTCAACCTACAAATTTTTCTCTTTTCTCCACCTGTGCCAAACTTCCCTTCCCTTCTTTCTCCACATAGAGTTACTCTTCCTTAAACTCTTAATGTTATTTCCTGTGGTGTGGACTCTGCTTGAAACTCAGAATTGTCTCGCATGTTTTGTACTTTCTAATTATACTCTAATTATACTCTGTACATTTCTCATCGGGAGTTATTCCTGAAAACTATTACCAGTCATATCATTATGGAGCAAATTACAGGGGTTTGAAGAGTTTCTGGCTAAAACTTCAGAACCATTAGTTGACATGCACATGTTCTCTAGGAATATTATTATAACTGAATATGGTAACATTTTCTAGTACACTTTTGATGTATTTCATTTGGTGCAATGTTTCTACCATATATACTTTTGAATGCGATACGACATAATAATGAATGAATCAGTTTTCTTATTGAAGAATCGTTATGAACTCATCAGACTTCAATGATTGGCTTCATTTTTTGACTAGATCCTTAATGCCTCTTCCAGTACCTGAATATTTTATGCTTCCTCAGGATATGCATATGGTGGGGAACAACTGCTTTTATGAAAATCTTGTGGAAGACTCTATGTACATACTCTTAACTTCCACTAGCCATGCTAAGTGCATAAAGAACTATGTTGTTGGAATGATGCTTTTTGGAGAGACAACCTGAAATCTCAGACAAAGGCAAATCCATTTGACAAAATGGATATGTCAGGTTATATTTTTAATGATCAGTGTTTCGCAACAAAATGTACATATGTTTCAAGATTATTTAGTATATTGAGCAGCTATGTAAAATATTTTGGTCTTTTTAGAATGTTATGCCTTATTTTAGAAGTAAATTTCTGGGGGTGCCTGAGTGGCTCAGTCAGTTAAGCGTCCGACTTCGGCTCAGGTCATGATCTCACAGTTCATGGGTTCAAGCCCCGTGTCAGGCTCTGTGCAGATAGCTCAGAGCCTGGAGCCCGCTTCAGATTCTGTGTCTCCCTCTCTCTTCCCCTCTCCCTCTCGCACTCTGTCTCTTTCTGTCTCTCAAAAATCAATAAATGTTAATTTTTTTTTTAAAACAAAGAAAGAAATTTCTGGCTTTGAGCTCCTAGATGACCTCCTACCAACAGGATAGAGAAACTGATAACAATGTTCCAGGTTCATTTTACTGGTGCAAAAGGGGAGAAAGTATCTCACAACCATTAAGTTTAATCCATTCTTGTAACAAAACAAGGAAAGCAAATGTACAACGTACATGAAAAGAAAACATGAACACTATTTGTACCTCGATGTAGAATTCTGCCTTTGACTTACGGAGATATTTGAAAACAAAACTGAGGCCTTTTGGTTTATGCTACAATCTGTATAGCATACCATGATCTGTCACTGCAAGGAAACACCCCTGAAGACACAACAAAGAATATTGCTGCCAGGGACTGACATAAATTGCTATAAATTATAAATTCCACTGAACTGAATCTTCAGGGAAATAAATTATAACCAATGTCATCCAAAATAGTTTATCTCATTAACTCAACAG
Source organism: Panthera tigris (assembly GCF_018350195.1). Taxonomy (NCBI): domain Eukaryota; kingdom Metazoa; phylum Chordata; class Mammalia; order Carnivora; family Felidae; genus Panthera; species Panthera tigris. The sequence continues at coordinate 219,288,817 of NC_056660.1, forward strand.
TCCATTTCCTGCAATGGTAAATTGATTCTTATTCCTTCTTCAATTTGGCTCATAAAAAAATTTATACCAACAAAATTGTCAAACTCTCATCCTCTCTGCAGGCATATGGTAATATCTGCTTTCCTTTCATCTGCAATTTTCATGTTTTTAAAAGTTGTTTATAGGGACGCCTGGGTGGCTTGGTTTGTTAAGCGTCCGACTTCGGCTCAGGTCATGATCTCACGGTTGGAGAGTTCAAGCCCCGCGTCGGGCTCTGTGCTGACAGCTCAGAGCCTGGAGCCTGTTTCAGATTCTGTGTCTCCCTCTCTCTCTGACCCTCCCCCATTCATGTTGTGTCTCTCTCTGTCTCAAAAATAAATAAACCTTAAAAAAAAAGGGGGCGTCTGAGTGGCTCAGTTGGTTGAGCATCCGACTTCAGCTCAGGTCATGATCTCGCAGTCCATGTGTTCGAGCCCCACGTCTGGCTCTCTGCTGACCGCTCAGAGCCTGGAGCCTGTTTCGGATTCGTGTCTCCCTCTCTCTCTGCTCCTCCCCTGTTCGTGCTCTGTCTCTCTCTGTCTCAAAAAATAAATAAACGTTAAAAAAATTTTTTTAAAAAAGTTGTTTATATCCCAGTTATGTGGGAGGATCAGGCAAAACAGGGCAAGGAAATAAAAAGAACAAAAAAAGGAGAGGTAAGAAAGTGTGACCTAAATGGTACATATTTCAGAACCCAGAGTCTAACCTATGATTACCAAATAATTCCAGGTTTCAAGTCTGATTTAATAACTCGTAGTTCTGTTTACTTACAGAAGTTAATTAACCTCTGTACACATCAGTTTTCTTCTCTAGAACATGGAAATAATAATAGCTACTCCATAGATTCATCCCATGAAACAAGATAATGAATATGAGCTATCTAATATAATGCTTTGCACACAATAAGCATTTATTATTGGTGGATAACTTCTGTCACTCAAAAGATATGTACCAATAACAAATACAAATCAAAACAAATAAGGGAAGAAAACAGACATTTTGTTGCAAAGATGATGATCATTGAAGCAAGTTTTATTTAAAGTTAAATCAAAATGTTTATTCAGGATTGAAACATAGAAAGAAAATTTGGAAATTAAACTTTGAAAAGCCTAATAATGCATAATAAAAGCAATAATGTAGCATTGATAATATTTATCCAAAATCTTATTTATATAAAGAAAAAAGTAAGAAGTAGTGGGACAGGAAAGACAATGAAATATGTAACAATATGTTGCATCTAAAGATCTGATCTGAAGTAAATACTTTCTCTGATTATCATAATCGAATGACTTTGAACTAATGCATTTAGAATTCTTAATGATTTTATGACCTGCTTATAGCTCTCTAACTGGCTAATTCCTGCACACCCACTGATATGTTCTTAAAATGATAAAATTGATTAAATTGATAAGTTGCAGAATTATAGTGTCTTCTTCCAACTACATATTTTGTGATATTTCTGTTATGTATTATATAACAACTTAGTTGGGACAGTATCTATTAGAAGAAATCAACAACTTTCATTTTTAAACTCCCTTTCTAAATGTAACTGAACAGAGGAAAAATACAAGCTAAATTTTTGGTGGCCATTGGGAGAATATGAGAGGCTATTACTTAGACTTCCTTTTGACCTTTAAATAAATGAAATGCATGTAATTTATAATTCTGTGTTTCTACACCTGTAATTGGTAAGAGCTTTTAAAGCTCTGCAAATCTCCTTTATCGTAGATATCATTAGCTAGGAAGAAGGATCATAGGCTTACCCAGTTCCTTTCATGAGTTATAATAAATAAATTAGATTTATTATCCAAATCAAATAGTAATTTAAGATTTTTGTTGAGTAATAAGTATTCTATAATTGAATACATTTTCTGAAGTCAAAAAAGTAACTTTGGCTTTGATTGTTATTTGAAGCTTTGAAATTTTACAACTTAACATACCCCCCATAACCTATAAATTTAAAACTAGAAACAGTATTATTGAACAAGGACAAATAATTCACTTAAAAATTAGATGGATTTAAAAAACAATTCACATGAGCTAATAAACTCTATTTTTCACACATTTTTTGTTTCAAAACTTTCCTGTTTCTGAAAAATCTGTAATTAAAGGTTTACTAAAATTATATAACATGGCAAAGTTATGACCCAAAAGATTCTTAAGCTCAGTCTTTAATTATTTAAAACATAAGAAAAAAGGGACCAAATAACCAAATAATTTTTATAAATGTACCTATGAGTAATTTATGATGTGAGTTATAATAATTACATTAATGCAGAGCATAGTAACTGTGATGTAAAATAGGATAACATTTAAAGCACAGAGATCCATGATGCTAGAAACAAATAATGCAGAGAAAGTTTAGCTAGCATAATAGCTCACACTGCATTCCCAAATGCTATTAGCAACATCTGTGTATGTAAACAAAATGTTACCTTCTTAGTATTCTACAGATAAAAGTGTGCAAAGTAAGCAATAATCCCAAACTATATATATACTTGAAATACAGCTTGAATTTTTAAACATGAGTTATGATATATACCATTTAAATAAATTCTACTTTCTTGTAAATATGAATATGTTCTGAGCATACCTATCTTCTTCACTAATTAAACAGCAGTGTTTGGATTTTTTTCAGATTTGTAAATTATAATAAATCTTCTCTTTTATTTAATTGCCAAAACTTGTTCAAAGATATTCAGGACATAGTACTTAGTAACATGAAACTTAAGAAAACACTCAAAGACAATCTTTTTTTTTTTTTTTTGAGAAAAAATTTTTAGGTTTCCCTATTCTACATTTTTTTGGGGTTTTATAGGAATTTACATTTCTAAAAGAACAGCCTATTGTCTCTTTAGGGACAAAATAATAGCCTTCTAATTGTTTTTCCTGTTCTCACTTTTGTCACCCTATGTTCATTCTCTGCATAGGAGTCAACATGGCCCTTTAAGGAGGTCCACACTCCCAATGGAGGTATCCAAACGCCTCCGCAATCAGATTCCTCGTGACCTCAGACCACTCTATAGCTCAGTATATTCTAGTTACATTCACTTTGCTTGTGTTCCTTGAACAGTGGATGTTTGTACTACCTCCCTGGAATATTCTTTCCCAAATCTTCATGAGGGTGCTTGTTTCTTGGTGCTTGATCTCAACTCAGAAGATCACAAGAGAGGCCTCCCCTGACACCCACGATAAGGTGGTGGGTGCTATAAGGGCACTATAAGGACGCTCAGGTTAGGCCCTCCATTATGCTCTTTCACATTCCTATAATGGATTTTTCCTCATAGAATTTGTCACTATGTGAAATTATTCATTAGTTCCTCTACCTCTATCAGAGTAGAACCATCTACACCAGTGACAGTCCTCAGCATGTAGAAACCTCTCAGTAAATATTTCCTCACCAAGTGAATGAAAATAAATGAAATGAAGAAGAATTGGATGGGGAATTAGCTCTGTGTACATATTAGCTGTGTGAATAAGAAGTTGAAAAAATAATTTAGTCTTGCTTGATTTCTCTTCGCTTTTTGGTTTTAAATTAAGTAACATGAAAATACATTCTATACAGTTGTCAGTTAACAAGTCTTGAGTACGTATTCCTGTAAAAGTTTAATACTAGACAATTTTAGGTTGGTAGTAATTCTTTTGGTTAAAGTACAGCCATATGTCATTCCTTCTGTAGAATGTGGTTGGATGATATAAAAGAAGCATAAAATAGTTTTTGAGAAAATTATTACATCTTACATCTAAAGCACATATGCAGTGCTCACTCTGACCACACATACTAGTTAAGTCATGTTTCATAGACAGTTGTCTAAGTGACAACTTTAGTAAATGATTTACAGCATTCCTTTACAGATGTAGTTTTAAATAAAATATATGAACTTGTTAAGTAGGTATTTAAAAATTTTTCTTTAGTTGTTTTAACTATCCCTACTTTTTCACCTTTCATTCATCAAATTTTAATTCTTTTTTTTTGGTTGAACATGCAGAAAGAATTCATATTTTTAGAACACCTTTTAAAGAGTCTTACATATGATTTTAAGCAGAAAGGGTTAAGCATTATTTGAAAATGTAGAAAGAGGGGGAGGGAATTCTCTAGTTTTCTCCAGAAAAAAATAAACTTGATTACAAATGATGAATTTGGGGTGAGACCTACCCCCATTACAGTTTCTGACATTTATAACCTGCAATTATGAGTATTACTCTCTCTATCAAAAGCAGATATTGGAATACAACTGAGACTGGAGCCTACATATCTCCACATGCTCCAGCCTTCATTGCCTGTTTATTCTGTCACTTTCTATACCCCCTCGCTTTTGAGTCTTCTTGCAGTTTATCAGGTGCACCCTGTTTTCTTTTTCCCAGGCACACATCATAACAAGTGCGGTTCTCTCTGTGTGGAATGTGTTGTACCTCCTTCTCCACCTCCCCACAAAGCAGATCCACTGAGTAGGCTATTATCCTGTTCCAAGCACGGATGAAATACCACTTTCTCTGGAAAAGGAAAAGGAGAGGCATCCCGTACCCTTCTTCCCTCCACACTGGATCGGGTTCCTTCAGCTACAAACTGTCAATATAATATATGCTTTTCACTCACAGCACTTCCCACAAGTATCTTAGGGTGATGATTTGATTTCTATTAATATCCCCGAGTAGGCAAGCAATGTAAATAGAAGAGAATTGATGACTCCATTTTCCATTTATTCCTCAAAACAAAACCAATGCCTGCTACATAGTAAGCGTTCAATAAAATATTTGGAAAATATTTGAATTAAATTGCTAACTTAATAAATAAATAAATGACTTCCGGTGTTTCTCTGTACCCAACTATTTATTAAGCATTAAATTTACTAAGCATATAAGTCTGCTATACAAGTATTTGAAACAACTAATGCTTACATACCTCCTCTTTTTTTAAATTCTATTTCTAGAAAATATTGTCCGAGTGGTTAGCCATGATGGAAACATGGATCGTACTTCATTATACCTTTCCTTTATTTTCCATACCTAATTGGTCTCAAAATTCTGTTGATTCCTATACTTCCTGCATTTTGAGATTACTACCCACCTTTCACCCTTACTTACTCACACTTATCTTACATACTGCATTCTTATCTTAGAGCAATAATAATTTATTTCTCAATTCATTCAAGATGTTCCACAATATGGCATTTGTAATCTAAGGCTTTTGATATTTAGGTCTGAGAGTCATATTTTTTCTCGTCTTTAGAAGAAATTTCCAGCTTTAGCTGACAGGACAGATTTAGAAGGTAATAATTTGAAGGATATTTATTATATTTATATACTCTGCCTTCTGAGGACACTGTTACAAAAGAGATGAAAAGAATGGTCTAAAATCTCCCTTTCCTGGTGTGCCCATCCTTCCTCTCCCAACGTAGTACACTAAGAGCATTATCCTGCCTTTGCTCTTGCAAGAAGAGTAATTCTTCTAGGACACACAGAAATGGAGATGAGGAAAAACAGATATTTCAGTCAGCTCATAGCAGTTGCAGGAAAACCGAGCTACTAGAAGCTTACTCTCATGTAAATGAAAGTTACATAAAAACAATACACAAGCCATGTTTGCCAACACCACTTTGCACAAATTCACTTAAATGCAGCAGGATTTTTATAAAATGTATTGAAATTTAATCTAAAAATTTTTCAGTTTTTAAAACTTGAACCTCACATATAAACTAGTAGCAATTATAAGCATGAAAGCACGGTTACTCTTCATTTGAAAAACTAAAGGCAGTTAACTGAAGCGTTTAATTACTGTTTTATTTAAATATATTATTTCACCTAGTGAATAGTATGTTAAGGATATGATGTCTCCTTTATTTTTTGTTTCCCCAACAGTCCTTAAAATAACACTTTGTTTACAGCAGGTTCTCACTAAATTGGCATAGAATTTGCATTTAAAGAGAGATTGAATTCAGATTCACTATACACTAAAACTTTTAAAAATAGTGGAATATTTATGAATTATAATTTGCTTCAGATATCAGTCAGCTCACAATTGACAACTAAGACTTTGAAGTATGGTCATGGTAGATACATATATTCCCCTGCCGACCTGGCCAAAGGTAAAAGAACTTTTCCTAAAACACACACGTATACTTGCAGCAAAATAAGATAAAGGTATTCCTTTTGTGCTTGCCTATTTATGGTTACTTTATTTGTAAGGCTCACTCATTTGGACTAATCAACATGATGAATAATCCCTTACTTAAATTCTCTTCCCAGATCAACAAGCATATCTCCAGTGGAGTCTGGTATCTTATCTGGCAGCTCCGTCGTCATATAAAATAAATCAGAACACAGATCTTTCACCCTCCTTTACCACATCCATTTTTTTTCTCATAAATACTTATTTATTTACAAAGTATTACCTCATTTGTATCTCTACATGATTATACCTTTCTGATTGAGAAATACAATTTTAAAAAGTAAATTATTTCTTCTTTTAATGTTTTATTTATTTTTGAGAGAGAGAGAGCATGAGCTGGGAAGGGGCAGAGAGAGAAGGAGAGGTAGGAGCCCAAACAGGCCCCACACGGTCAGCAATCCCACGTGGGGCTGGAACTCACAAAACTGAAACATAGTCGGACGCTCCACCGACTGAGCCACCCAGGAGCCCCAAGAGTAAATTATTTCTTAAGGCCAAAGGTACACGTGCATGTTCTCATACTCTCATAACCCATTTAAGGGTGGGAACTAAAGGGCAGTGTGAACACACCCCATCAATTCCAATGCTACCTGAAGTTAGCGGCCATCTTCCCTTAATCTAAGACTGTGTCACAAATACTTTGAATAAGTGCATTATTTTTTTATATATTTGATTGAATGCTGAGATTGTATGTTCTCTGTTTAATAAAATAGACATATTTCAATATTAATAACTTTATAAGGTGTATGATAATACGTCTATGTGGAGATACCTACTCAAAAAAAATGTATCATTTTGGGGCGCCTGGGTGGCTCAGTTACGTGGCCGACTTCGGCTCAGGTCATGATCTCGCGGTCCGTGAGTTCAAGCCCCGCGTCGGGCTCTGTGCTGACAGCTCAGAGCCTGGAGCCTGTTTCAGATTCTGTGTCTCCCTCTCTCTGACCCTCCCCCGTTCATGCTCTGTCTCTCTCTGTCTCAAAAATAAATAAACATTAAAAAAAAATGTATCATTTTATAATCTCTTTGCAATGTGTGTTTTCCCACTGGATTTTTTTATCCAGTTCAAATTTTACTAGTGAGTTGGAGAGTTTGTTGTGTTCCTTATGTCAACAGTTAGCTCTTTTTTTTTTTTAACTTTTTTAAAGTTTATTTATTTATTTTGGGATAGAGACAGTGCAAGTGGGGGAGGGGCAGAGAGAGCAGAGAGAGAGAATCCCAAGCAGGCTCCATGCTGCCAGTGCAGAGACTGACACAGGGCTCGAACTCATGAAACCCTGAGGCCATGATCTGAGTCAAATAAAACCAAGAGTCGGATGCTTGACAGACTGAGTCACGCAAGCATTCCTCAGCTCTTAGCTCTTAATTCATGATTTATAGGTCATCCATGGAAACTAGAAAGCCACTCATTAAAATTAGCTATCATCATCCCCCACTGATTTTTGTCAGGTACATAATGTGTTGGTGAGAAAGACTCCTGATTCTTGTCAATGCGTATTTGTAAAGCTGAGCAATAAATGGGGCAGAAAGTGAGACTATCTCTGGGATAAAAAACAAATATAAAATTCTTGTTTTCTTAGCTTAATGAAGAATGGCAATAATAACACCTCTAGATAATCACTATATCCAGCCTCTCAAAACATTTGATCATATTGAATAACTAATTCCAAGATGGCTAAAAAAAAGAATTGTATAATAAGAGGTAAAAATAAGATTAAAAAATGTTGATAGAAGAGTTATCAGTGAGCATAAATAACCCGTAAGTTAATAATAATAATAAAACCTTGGTTCCAAAAGACCCAACCTCCCTTCTGTCCGTTTTTCACCATTTTGCTCCAAATATCTAGAGCAATAGCTGACTCATGGTAGATTCTAGTGAATATTTATCATTGTTTCACTATTTATTCTGGGTATTTTTCTGAAATATAAAGTATTCTTTCCTGAATGCAAGCATAATTTATATCACAATATACAAAGGAGAATAAACTGAGAAGTTATGCACCTACCCTCACCTTTTTCTCTCCTTTTCTGTTCACTCACTCCCATGGGCATAGTATTTATCATTTCTTTTACTTTCCTTAAATATCACAAGCAAATGAAAGTATGTGTTTTTTCACCTACCCTTTTAAAATAAAGTAGTACCCTGTATATAATACAATAAAACCTTGGACTGCAAGTAACTTGTTCCATGAGTGTTCCACAAGACTAGCAAACATTTCTAATAAATTTTAACTTGATAAATGAGCGATGTCTTGCAATACAAGTAGTCCGTGATGCTGAACGTCACATGATCATAGCTGAGCAATGGTTCTTCTCTCTCAGACTCTCTCTCTCTTTCACTGAGAGATTGTGGGTGATTGTCTCCCATGCTCAGATGCTCGGTCTCAGGCCACAGTGTTTGGCAGAAATCAGTGATTTTTCAGAATGTCGGAAGGTGCTGACATCTGGCACTAGTGTATTTATTGTTACTTCAGAGCACCTATGGACAGCCCTTTGCTTTTCCACACAAGGGTGAGCTTAGGAAAGCTTTGCTTTCTAGGTCATTGGATAGGTTCCTTGTTAAAATCGCACAAAAAGAAAAAGATTCCATTGAGCCAGTAGATAGCAGTGATTCCATTAGTGTTAGCGAAAGTCATCCTACACAGTAACACTCCTCTCTCGTCTCCCTCACACCAGCTTGAAGATTTTCAAAGGTAAATGCAGGTTAATTCATTTATTTTTCCTTATATATTGTATCTTCTTTACTATTTTGTATTAGTTACTGTATTGGAATCATTTTTATATGAATATTTTTGGGTTGTGGAATGAATCATCTGAATTTCCATGATTTCTTATGGGGAAATTCACCTTGATATACAAGTGCTTTGGATTACAAGCATGTTTCCAAAACAAATTTTGCTCACAAACCAAGATTTCACTGTATTCAGAACCTGATCATTCGGTTTATTGTGTGTTTTGGTGAGTTTTTCTTGTCAGTAAAAGAGACCCAGGATAGTTTACCATGCCAAGATCCTTAATATAATCATGTCTGCCAAGAATTTTCTCTTTATTAGATGATATTTACAGATTTCAGTGGTTAAGACCTAGTATCTTTGGATAGCTATTATTCAACTTACAATATAAAGTTTTATTTTATTTTTATTTGAGAGAGAGAAACAGAGAGACAGAGAGACAGAGAGGAGGATGGGCCAGGGGTCGGGGGGAGACAGAGAATGAGAATCCCAAGCAGGCTCCATGTTTAATGTTTAGTGCAGAGCCTGATGCAAGGCTCGATCTCACGACCTTGGGATCATACCTGAGCCGAAATCAAGAGTGAGACACTCAACTGCCTGAGCCACTCAGACCCCCCACAACATAAAGTTTAATCATGAGTAAAACATAGACAAACACCAACTCAGGAACATTTTACCAGTAATCTACTAATCATCAAGGTCACAAATAACAAGATAAGGCTGAGAAACTGTCACAACAAAGAGGATCAAGGTCACATGAGTACTGAATGTAATGTGGTACCCTGAATAAGATCCAAGTGGGAAAGAAAAGAAATTAAGGAAAAGGTGAGGAAACTTGTGTAAGGTATGGACTTCAGTTAATAGTAAAGTGGTGTTATTGGCTCATTAGTTATGGCAAATTTACCATAATTAGTTAAATGATTATAATAGGTGAAACTGAGTATTGGTTATACAGGAACTATTTATACTATCTTTGCAATAATTCTGTAAATCTAAAACTTGTCTAAAAATTGGGGGCATTGAGGAGGGCACCTTTTGGGATGAGCACTGGGTGTTGTATGGAAACCAATTTGACAATAAATTTCATATATTGAAAAAAAAATAAAAATAAAAATAAAAATTGGGGGCACCTGGGTGACTCAGTCAGCTGAGCATTAAGCTTCAGCTCAGATCATGATTTCATGGTTCATGAGTTCAAGTCCTGCATCAGGCTCTGTGCTGACAGCTCAGAGCCTAGAGCCCGCTTTGGGATTTTGTTTCCCTCTTTCTCTGCCCCTCCCCCACTCACCCTCTGTTTCTCTCTCAAACATAAACATTATTTTTTTTAATTTAAAACCGTTCTAAAAATTGTATTAAAGTAAAGTTTAATAAAGGAATCATCATTAATAAGTATACTGACCCCTTCTTTCAGAGCTGCTACTCTATACATTGTGTGGAACTCTAGCGTGTTTTAGATGGCCTGCTTCCCTCTTGCTTTCTGACTACTGGACTGGTTCTCAGTCAGGTGTGACAGTAGGAGTTGTGGCGATTACAGTCTTACTCTCCTCATCTAGCCTCCTGAACACAGGAAAACATAATGAACAATGATACTGAAAAGAAGAGAAAGGAAAAGAGCTAAGAGAATAAATCATCTCAAATTGAACTGTTGGTCAATGAAAATGGAGAAATAAGTACAACTTTCTTTTGTCAGTAGTACAGGTGGTGTGATTATTTTAATACAGGAATTATAAATATACTCTACAGAATAAAATCATCAAATTTATTTTTTAAGTTTTTTAAGGTTTTTTTTGTTTTTTTTTTTTTTGAAAGAGAAACAGAGAAAGTGAGCAGGGAGGGGCAGAAAGAGAGAAGAGAGAAAATCCCAAGCAGGCTCTTAACTGTCATCACAGAACCCGATGCAGGGCTCGAACTCAACAACCTTGAGATCATGACCTGAGGTGAAACCAAGAGTCGGGCTCTTAACTGACTGAGCCATCCAGGGGTCCCCAAATCATCAAATTTAACTGTTAGACTCTTGGTTGCAAAATAGTCATGATGCATCGCACATAAGCTAAGAATGAGTATTAGATTTATTTATTTTTCTCAATGTTATAAAAGTATAAATTCTAATTTTGTCAATATTTATGCAAGAATTGAGGTTTTTTTTCCCCATATCTGCAAACTAACAAGTTATCTTTCTACAATATCATAGATTCTGACAGAATACTTGGAACTCCTAGGTCAGAGACAAATGACTTTATTATTCCCTGAAATAGCAGTAGACACAGTATCAGTATTTGTATCAGTTCCTCAAGTTCTCAGTCCCTCAGGGAGACATGAAGAGGACCAAATGATCCTGTATACACACAATGAAGGGAATTCCAGGAGACAAACCCCAAGTTTAGGGAACATGAATCTTTTAAAAATGAACTGTATATTCATCAGAGTTCCCTAGAAAAACAAAACCAATAGGAGATTAGATATAGGTATAGACAGAGTGACTTATGATTTATTGTAAAGATTGACTCACATAATTATGGTGGCTGACAAATCCCAAGACTTACAGGAAGACCAAGGCAGGTGTTACTTCCTCTCAAGAGGCACAGAGGCCATGAAGACCATAGAGACCAAAAGACCGTGGAGAACTGTTACCAACAAATTTGGAGAGTATTTGTAGCCACATGTTACTTGAAATATTTAAACAAAATGTGTATTCACATCTTTAATGTATTGCTTTCAGAGTTTGACATGATGAGACTTGAATTACAAACCTAAACAGTTAGGAAAGATTGTGTAAAATGCTAACTACACATCCAAGTAAAAACGACAAGTTAAAAAAGTTTTAAAACTTACCAGTAATTATGTGTATAAATGTGCATATGGCACTAAAGTTATGGAGAAGTGATTTACTAGGGCATTTCAGATCTTAATTTTGAAAACCAATTTTAGGTAAAATGTTCCCATAGTGTGCTATAAAAACACTTCATCTTCTTTATTTGTATATAGTTTTCATAGAGAGAGTATTCAGTTAATATTACATAAATGTTTCATGTGTCACTTGTATCATATAAATAACAAATTAGGTCATGAAGTTCCATGTGGATGAATAGCCATTTCTCCAAGTTATCTGAAATATAATGTATAATCAAGTGATATGCTTTCTTTTAATAATGCCCAAATTAAAAATATTAAGGATTACATCCTTTAAGGAATACAAGTTTTCCTACCATCTTTCAACAGCTATGGGAGGGTCTCATAGCCCAGTCACATTATAGGAAATTTTTTGTTTGGGTTTATTTGAAGACTTACTTTGGGGAAGACTGAACATCAACTCTGTTCTTCAACTTCATATTTAATATTCTTATCTGCAATATATTTTCCTTCCCAAACAATGAAGATGTTTTTATTTCCATATAAGTCTATTCTCCAATAAAAATTTCAGGAAAACTGAATATGCTAATCATAAGGAAGTTTGTTTCTGAGGATATTAAGTCTCAGGTTCCAAGTTGTGTTTTCCTGTGCAATGAGTAGTTTTCCATGGGTTCAAAGAAAGCCCTGTGACAAAATGTGAAAAGACGCATGGAGTGTAGTTGAGGCAAGATTGTCAATGTGAGGCTGAACTTGCAGGAACTGACCACAGTAGCCACAGCTAGCATCAGTTAAGCCAAATGGATGTGACTACGGTGACCAGAAGACAAAGTTATAGTTTACTTTTGCACTAAATTTGCTCCACAGTTACATTCACTTTGTTACTGGGTCCGCAAGAATGTAGTTAACTGTAATCTAAAAATAACTTCATAAAATAAGTTTTTCAGAACTAAGTTTCTTTTCTCATGAAAGTTAGATGGGAATAGGTGGGTACTAATCAAATACATATACTATGTGTAATATTCATTCTGGTGGTAGGTGAGAATAGGCATTCTGATGAATATACTGCATATATATGGAGAGAAAATAATGGTGGTATTGGCATGGATGGTGGTGAGGTTTTGCAAATCTAGCCTGAATAGAATGATCTGTTTTATGCTGCAGGTTTGACTTATTACTTTTTCAATCCTTAGATCTGGAACAACTACAAACAAAAAACTCAGTAATTGTGTATTTCATAAAGAGGTTAGGATATAATGAAACTCACTCAGTGTTATGGAAATAGCAAGTCCTCGGTACATTTTGAAGGTATATTTGTCTTCTCCAAATGCAAAGTGACATTTTCATTTTTAGCTTAGAAAATTTATGTTTATAGTTTTTCCTAAGGAAAAAAAAAAAAACAGAAAATGCACTCTGACATGTACACTTGATCATATGTTAGCATAGCTGAAAAAATATGTAAATAGAATAGGTTGATTGCATACATTAGTACTCAGTCTCTTCTTACTCCACTTCCATACCATCAATAAAACAGAGGAGCTTTTGAGAATTGAAATATCTCAGTTTGCTCTTGGTTTCATACTTTCATCATTGATGAAACAGTATTACAAAGTACCTGCATATTTCCTAAATGTTTCCTTTACAGTTTGATATAGACTGTAAGAATGTGTGCATATGTTATGGCCACAGATAACAAGATGCAATAAAGGGAAAGAGAACAATGCAATGAATTATTATTAGTGATTTCTCAGCTGAGTTTCATATATATGATATCATACATCCTGTCACTATAGAAGAGTGGGTAAGAGTTTATTTAATACCTGAAGTGTTTTCAGTAGCATTTTGGGAGAGAACTGTTGCCAGGGAATAATGAAGCAACTGTCATCTAGATAACCTTGGGGAAACAATGTTTTCATTGGGTATGTAAATCTCCCTTACATCAATGAATTGTTTTTACACAGCTAAGAAGTTGTCACTTTTTAAAGAAATAAAGGAATTTTCTGTTACCAATTTTATAAGGGAAATCACTCACCTGAAATAAATGATAATTTACATTTAGTGCCTGGTAAAGAAGAGAAATTTCAGTTTTGTCTTCTGTGTCAGAGTCAAATTAAGAAAAAACACACAATAGTGTCGCCTGGGTGGCTCAGTTAGTTAAACATCCGACTCTTGATTTCAGCTCAGGTCATGATCTCATGGTTCATGAGATCTGGCCCTGAGTCCTGCTGACGGCCTGCTTGGGAATCACTCTCTCCCTTTCTCTCTGCGAATCCCACCTGTGGTCACTCACCCTCTATCTCTCTCTCAAAATCAATAAATAAACTTATCAATCAATCAATCACAACAATAAAAGCAAAGCTCAGAAATAACACCAAAGCCAAACAATTGATGTAGAATGGCAATCTAAGAAGATAAATCATCGAATACATACCTGCATACACACTGGCTTCAGCCCATTATTTGAAAACACTGTCCTTTATTTTTCTGGCTAACAGAAGTAGGTTAAACAATGGTTAGCCAATTCCTGTGGAGAAATATGTATATTAAGACAAAAAGAAGAATGAGTAAACCCACAAGTTACTAAAATCAGTAAAAAAATAAATTCCTGTGGATCTTCCTCAAAATTTACTTATCTGGCTTTATCTTACATAAACATTTAGCATCTCTAGTCTTAGACATTTACATATTAGTTTTGGCACCATTTTGGATACTCATATTATTTTCTAATGATCATCTTTATATAACAAATTATGCTTTTGTTTTTTACAGGGTTTCCACCTTTCATATTCTTTAGTTTATTATTCAAAATGATTCGACTCTCAAACTCTTTCTGAAATTAGATATATTTGCTTTTCATATAATAAAGGACATATGCATTATGTATTTTATATTTCATATTTATGTATTAAGTATCCTTGAATTAGGTTTTTCTTCTTTCACTCTCTCAATGCCAGGTTTATATACATATATATACATGTGTATATATACACACACATGTATATATATGTATATTTATGTATATATATGCATGTATGTATACATATGTATATATACAATGTTTATTTATTTATTTTGAGAGAGACAGAGCACAACTGGGAGAGGGGCAGAGAGAGAGAGAGAGAAGGAGAGAGAGAATCCTAAGCAGGCTCTGTGCTCTCACCACAGAGCCCAACACAAGGCTCAATCTTACAGCTGTGAGATCATGACCTGAGCTGAAATTAAGAGTCAATGCTTAAACAACTGAGCCACCCAGGCATCCCTCAGTGCCAGCTTTTGAGGAAACAGCCCCCATAGAAAAAATGTGACGAACCTGAGAACCCCAGACTGTGAGAAGCTCAAGCCCCTGAACAAGGCATGGAATAGCAGACACCATGTGGATAGAAAGATCAGTGGACACTCAGTTTCTACCAAGAAAGTGAAGAAGCCGTTTCGGATGAGGAAACTCCAACCCTAACCGCCTCAGTGATGGCAGGTCAATCGGAGATTAATGGCGAAAAAATCCCTTCCTAAATTTTGCTGTATGGTGAACAAAATTAAATGGTTGTTTTAATCCCTGTCTTAGGATGGTTTATTAAGCAGCAACATATAAACGAAACATTCCATGCCTGATATAATGAGCACACACGGAACTCTCTGTCCCAGATTTCACTGTGTTCACTTTCTGTTTTACCCACGGGACTGAAGCCACTTTCTTCCCCACTGTGTCATCAGAACCTAAGTCCTGGGTCTGTACAAACATCCTGACAAGTCTTGAGCCTGTAGCAAAAATAAGAAACAAAAAAACACATATTTTGCTCCCTCCTAACACACATATTGGGGATTGAATTAAATGCTTACCCTTTAGGCATTTAAATTAGAGGCCAATTTATATGGGTGTCGTGTCCAGAAACATGTAAATTCTCCCCTCTCCCTGGACCCAACTTTGGCTGCTCTGGGAACCCTGGCCTTGCTAGAAACATTAAGTGGCTCCGTCTTAAACCCCTTTGTGAGGAAATACTAAGTAAATTGTTGACACGCTGTGCACTCTGCGTAAAAGCGTTTAAATGCTTGACTTAAATGTTTCAAAGGAACCTCAAATTAATCATGTTCTAAACTAGATAAACCGTGTCTCTAAATCTGCCTACACTTTTCCTTTTTTTTTTCAATATATGAAGTTTATTGTCAAATTGGTTTCCATACAACACCCAGTGCTCATCCCAAAAGGTGCCCTTCTCAATACCCATCACCCACCCTCCCCTCCCTCCCACCCCCCATCAACCCTCAGTTTGTTCTCAGTTTTTAAGAGTCTCTTATGCTTTGGCTTGCCTACACTTTTCCAATTTTTGTCTTATTTACAAGTTAAGTAAACTAGGGCTAATTTCTTTCTCTCCTTGTCTTGATAATTCAATAACTATCCACTCTGTCATCAATTTTTTTCCTCATTATTTCCTCAATGCCTTCTTTCTTCTCCATTCCTACTATCACTGACTTCATTCTAGGACACATCTCCTGATATATAAATTATTAAAGTAGATTAATCCCTGATCTTTAGTAATCTATCATTTCACAGCTATCTGCAGCTACATTAGTAAGAGAATTTATTTTGTTGTATATAGATTTACAATCCACTAATAATTCTTCCTAACATGGAGAGTTCATTAAAACAAGCAACACATGCCAAAATAACATCTAAAAATATTATTATTGTTTATGGTAAGACCTACATTCCTTAAAATTATTTACAAGACCTTTTATAATCTTGTCTTGGTGTGTTTTTTTATTTTGTTTTATTTTCGTTTTTTCCTTTGAGTATTCTTGTATTCAAAACTTTTCAATGTTTTTATTTATTTTTGAGACAGAGAGACAGAGCATGGGGGGGGTGGGCAGAGAGAGGGGGAGACACAGAATCTGAAGTGGGCTCCAGGCTCTGAGCTGTCAGCACAGAGCCGCGGGGCTCGAACTCACTGAGTGTGAGATCATGACCTGAGCTGAAGTTGGACGCTCAACCCACTGAGCCACCCAGGCACCCCAGTATTCTTCTATTCTAGTTGTTTGCTCAAATCAAAGGGAGCAGTGAGTTCTTACTTTTACAAAGTTCACTTATAACTGAGAACTTTAGGGTATCGGCTTCCCCTGGTGTGAAATCTCCCTCATGCTCCCCAGTGCCCCATTTTTATTTTGTACATTTTCATTGATCAGCCTGCATTTAGAAAGCCTTCTTTGGTTCCCTGCATCTCCACTGAGTGCTCATCCAACGTATTACCCGCTGTAAATAATCACAATAAAGATGGAGGTGACTGCTTATCTGCTGGTCTGTCTTTATCATCTAGCTTGTGTGATAAATATTTAAATATTTGCTAAATCACACTATAATCAAATTAATTTACTACCATCTTAATTAATCACATAGTTAATGCTGTTCCAATAATCTACTAATCTACTAATTAATCTACTAATACTTGGAAATGCACACTACTTGGAAAATGCTTGCCTGCCTTAAATGTGACAATGTTTCTCTCTCTTCTTTCCTTTTCTCTCTTTCTTTCTTCCTTTCTTCTTCTTCTTTTTTTAATCTCAAAGAATGTTTAAGTCTTTAAGGGATTTGGAAACTTCTCTTGTAAAAACTTTTTTTACACCTGGAGAAATTAAATCTCTTGCTTAAGGCCACATAAGCGGTGAAAATCAAATTATCACATTCCAGGAAGATTTTTTCCACTGAATAGCATGACTATTTCTGTTTTAAAAAGTGGGGACATTTCATTTGTCTTGCTGCTTAACTAATTACCATGAATTTAACATCTTACAGCAATATACATATATTCCTATCCCTCAATTTCCCTGATCCCCTGCTCAGGATCTCACAGGATTGTATTCAAGATGTTAGCTGAGTTTGGGTCTCACCCTGGGTTCAGGATCCTCTCGGTTGGCAGAATTTAGTTCCTTGAAGCTGTGGAACTCCTAATGACTCTTCCTTTAAGGACAAGAGGAGATCAATTCTGTTGCTTCCAGGCTATTCTTTTTCAATGCTCAACTGATTAGGTCAGAGCTAGTTGGGCCCAAAGCACTTTTGATTAATTTATCCTTAACTGACTAGGGACTTTAATTGCATATGCAAAAACCCTTTGCCTGATAAGATAACACAATGGTGGGAGTGATAGCTCAGCAAATACTCAGGCTGCTTCCCCACTCAGGAAGTTGAATGACTGGCACAGTCCCAGCTGAGGATGAACAGGGTGATATTCTGCCTTCTTGGTTCAGTTTCATACAGAGAGGACTTGGCAATGAAGACGGGAGGAAACAAGTGGTGGAGGGCAAGAAGCTCCACTTTGTTAGTTGGAAAGGATTTAAATCACAACTCCGGCAGCTATTAGTGAGAAATCCTCAGGTAAATCACGTATCACTTCTGAACTTCATTTTCTCTTTCGCAAAACAAACAGCAATAGGATGAGTTGTTTTGGGGATGTAATATCACAATCTGAGTAAGATATGTGCATATATATCTACAGGTTTTTTTCATATATATCCACACACATTCTCTAGGACATATAGCTTATTATTCCCTAATTCAGTGTTCGTGAAAATTTTATATAACACCGAGAACCAAGAGACTATTGTCAATTGTGAATTGTAAATATTTTTTTACCCAAGCTGTAAAAATACTAGCTTACATTTTTTTCTAATATTCATTTTGCAACACCGAGAAAATATCAATGTACTATAGCAATGGGTATGTAAGGGGTGGAATTATTTCAATAATTCTGATTTTCTTAAATCATATGGAAAAGATTCTGAAAGGAGCTGATAGGACACATTATTTTTTGTGTAGGCAAATGTATGTCTTGTTTGTTTATTAACACATACCATTGTAATCTTTTGGAAGGATGGGCACATCATGTTATTAACAAGAATAGTAATTTTTGCAAATACCTTTTTGTAAACAAGGAAAAAATAGTTTCATTCAACTTCCATATATGCCCAAGAGATAAGTTACTAGACAAGTCTCATGGGCCACTTTTAAGGAATTTCCTGAACTAAGAATAAAAATTATTACATATATATTTTTTTTCTTCCACAAAGCATTCTGTAAGTAGCTCTGGGTGTTTCATATGTATAAAAAGTTTTAGGGTTAAATCATAATTTAAATATTTTCTCAACATTTGTTACTTCTTCCTTGCATAGCTCTTCTGTTTTTGCATTAATTTGTCTCTGATAGACAGCATAGAAATTCATTTACCTATCAAACATATCTACCATTTTAATTGGCAAAATACATACATTTAAATTTATTGTAATTACATATATTTTTTATAATTCCTCCATGCTTTGTTTGTTTACAATGGTTAATATTTGCTAATTCATCTTGCTTTTTTTTCTTAATGAGTTTTCATATTCTGGTAAATGTTTTTTGACTTTATTCTGCTTCTGTCAAGTTATAAGTTACATTATACCCATGCTTTTCAAAAAATGCTACTACGTATTTTAACCCTTATTGTTTTGATCATTTGGTTTGCAGCGTCTTCCGTGGGGAAAGAGGAAGGTGTGCAGAGTACATGTAAAATTATTTGTTGCATTTTCTGTGCAAATAATTAAATAATACTTACACTTCAAGAAAATATTGAACATATAAAATATGAAAACTTGTAATGACAATGATGATACTAGAGTTACCTTTTTTCTGGATGACATATTTTGAATTAAAGCAACCCTAGATTTTACAGACGATAAAGATGAAGAGTGTGATTCAGTTTCTTATCACTTCAGTGCCTTTAATAATGGTCTACAAATATTGATGTCTTTCCAATGAGTTGTATCAATGTTAACATTCATTTACTTTTAGAGACAGAAAGTTGTTGGAATTTAACATGAAACAGCATTTCATCTTTTAAAAAAAAGTTTTTTTAATGTTTATTTATTTCTGAGAGAAGACAGAGTGCTAGCAAGGGGAGGGCAGAGAAAGAGAAGGAGACTGTTTCAGAATCTGAAACAGGCTCCAGACTGAGCTGTCAGAACAGAGCCTGATGCAGGGCTTGGACTAGGGAATGGCGAGATCATGACCTGAACAGAAGTCGGATGCTTAACCACCTGAGCCACCCAGGCACCCCTGTTATTTCCTCTTATAACACTGTTTTCATTTCTAGTAGCTTATGCAATTATTTCTAATCATTTCTAAAAATAATATATTACTTTTGAGAGAGAGAGAGAGAGAGAGAGAGAGAGCAAGTAGGGGAAGGGCAGAGAGAGAGAGAGAGAGAGAGAGAGAGAGAGACAGAAAATCCCAAGCAGGCTCTTCACTGTCAGTGCAGAACTACACATGGGGTTCAAACTCACTGTGAGATCATGACCTGAGTAGAGATCAAGAGTCAAACGCTTAACCGACTGAGCCACCCAGCCCCCCCCCGATCATTTATTTTATTAACTAAATATTAATATAGTTCAATATAATTCATATCAGTAGGATAAAGGTGAGTATTTGGGAACATGGATTGTTGATAATAAAGGGTTGGGAAATGAAAAAATATATATTTTCAACTTTCTACAGTTATTTCAATCCTCATTCTCTGATTCCAGTAACTTCTAATTTGGGGATTTAACTGGGTTAAAATATTGAAAATCAAATATTGTACTGTATAGTTATCTTTAAGAAAAAAATCTCATAGGCATGTGGATTCTATAATATAAAATTTGGAAGATAATTTTAAAATATTTCAAATTCTGTATTTTACTCTTCTTGCCATATTTTGGAATCAAAAACTTACAGCCTTTTCTTTCTTAGACATCCAGTATTTGAATCTGAAACCATTCTCACATATTTCATTGACAACTCCAGCGTCTCACGTGAAATAATTTGCTGCTGCAGATTGTTTATATTTAACACTTACAATATGAACCATTTATTATTTGCCTCTTGAAACCTGTAATCTGCGATGGTATTTCCTACGGTAGTGGAAATGCAACATGTTGTACTTACTATGATTCATCTCTCAGTGAACTTAAAGACAAAAGAATCCAGGGGCACCTGGGTGGCACAGTTGGTTAAGCATCTGACTCTTGATTTTGGCTCACTCAGATCATGATCCCAGGATCCTAGGGTCTGGCCCACGTAGGATCTCTCATTATAGGACTCCTTGCTAAGCCCAAGGAGCCTGCTTGAGATTCTCTCTCCCTCCGCCCGTGTCCCCTGCTCATGCTCTCTCTCTCTCTCAAAAATAATTAAAAAAAAGACAAAAGAATCTAACTGTTTTAAACTTTTGTCTCTAATGTTCTTGTACTACTTAGGTATTCTTTGTCAATGATGTAGAGATGGAAAATGTCATTATGTAATATTACATCATTATACTTTAGAAGAATATAATGATTGTATTATATTCATTATTAATCCTTATTTGCTTTTTCTTAGATACATTCACCTTTCATTGTCCTGCAGAGAAAGGGAATTTTGACTTTTTCAAAGAGCATCAGCCCATATATCTTTGCCCATTGGCTTATTCTTAAGGTTCACTCAAGGGGAGTTACAGATCAGAGAGCATAGGTGACAACTACCAGAATTTGTCCTCTCATTTCTCTCTTGCCCCCACAAACCTATGGGTGGTATAAAATGCTTTGCATTCTTGATAGGTCCTGGCTATTGAAATATCCTTGCTGGTCACCTTGATGTTGCCAGACCTCCTTGAACAGACCCTTCATTAAATGTTATTCAAATTTCTAGCCAGGTAGGCCTTCAAGTCCTTACCAGCAAACTGAGTTAATAGATTTCACAGAGTCCCCTGTTACTCCTTCCATCCTCTGTTATCAGGAATAAAATAATCTCCACCAAGTCGTCCTTGATGGCCTTAGATGTAAATACTTACATTCTGTTTCTTAACGTTACTTTTAATCAAGATATACTTTGCACTTTGAACAGAGTCCAAATCAAATATTCATCTGTGCCTAATTTTGTGCTATGCTTAATATGGAGAATACTCCATAATGACTTATATTTCCATAACTTATTATTCTCTGTTTTCCTGCTCTTTTTTCCCAATAGACACGTGTGATTTCTTATGTGATGATTTCTATAACTGAATAAGTAACGTGATTATTTTTTCTAGGCTCTGGGGAAGACAGTACACCTTGCCATGTCATTTGGCATTAGTTTAACCTTAAAACTACAAACCTATTATAAGCCATTCTAACATGATAATCAACTGGGTGAATCACCAAGTTTCAAAAGATGCTCTTCAAAATACATGCTGCCAAACACTGAAACGGTGTGAGACCACTGTTACTCTAGATAGCGTTTCAAAATGGTATAGAGAGATTGGGTTTAAATTATGAAAAAAAATATTTTTTTACAATAATATGTATGCACTACTGCAATTCCTTTTGAGTTCATATTACTCTCAGCTCAGTACATCTCCAGCTGAATGAAACATGACTGCACAAGACAGCAATATGGAGATCAGGTTTTCATTAAGATGATGGTGTGCCACTCCAAAGGTCAACACAAAATTGGATCCTTTCATTCAAAGCATGAAAAATCTACCCGAACTGCAGAGCAATACTTGATCCTCATCTTCTTCAATACTGCTTCACCGTCAGATTGTTTTCCAAGTCAACACGTGGAAGAAGAGATCGCTGTGTTTGAAATTAGACCGTCACAGGTGGTAGCACAGGTGGTTGCATTAACCTTAATCTCAGCTATACTTAAGAATGCTCTTCAAATTTTGATTTCTAAAAATGTCTACATAAGACTTTTTAAAAATATGGTAAAAGCACAAAACATAAAATTTACCCTCTTAATCACTTTTTGTTTATTGATTTATTTTGAGAGAGAGAGAGAGCACAAGTTGGGGAGGTGCAGAGAGAGGGAGAGAGAGAATCCCAAGCAGTCTCCGTCCTCAGTGAGGGCCCTATGCGGGGCTCCATCCCATGAACCGTGAGATCCTGACCTAAGCCAAAATTTAGAGTCAGACACTTAACCGACTGAACCATCCGGGCACCCCAGACCATCTTAACCATTTTTAAATGTTAAGTACAGTAGTGTTAACTATTATATTTACACTGTTGTTCAACAGATTTCTAGCACTTTTTCATCTTGTAAAACCTGTAGAACAACTCCCCTTTTTCTTTTCCCAAGTCCCTGGAAACCACAATTATACTTTCTTCAACTATGCGCTTGACTACTTTCGACACATTATAGCATTAGTCACAGTAGCTAAGAGGTGGAAGCAGCCCAAACGTTCATAGGTGGATAACTACAAAATGAAAATATGGTCTATAAATACAATGAAATATTATTCAGCCTTAAGAAAAAAGAAAGTTGGGCGCCTGGGTGGCTCAGTCGGTTAAGCATCCGACTTCAGCTCACGGTTCCTGGGTTTGAGCCCCGCATCGGGCTCTGTGCTGACAGCTCAGAGTCTGGAGCCTGCTTCGGATTCTTTGTCTCCCTCTCTCTCTGCCCCTCCCCCCCTTACATAAATAAACATTTAAAAAAAGAAGAAGCAGAAGAAGAAAAAATGTCATGTCACATGTTATAACAGGGAGGAGCCTTGAGGGCATAATGCTAAGTGAAAAAAGCCAGTCAAAAAAAGACAAATATTGTATAATTCCATATATATGAGACATTAAATTTTCACTATTTTTATTGATTTCTAAATTTGTCAATAAACTAAAAGAATGCATCTGTTCTTCAAGATTTTTGGTATAATTCAAACACTTAGAATTTATTGAACACCTACTAGATACAAGGAATGTCACTTTTTGGGACAAGAATTCATAGAGACAGAGGTGATGTTTACTCTAAATTATAACTACACTCATCTCTCAGTTGTCAAAAGATGTGCTTACATTTGTCAGCGCAAAAATTTTGGAAGAGTTGTATGTGGATTATGCCAGTTAATTAAAATGTTTTAGAAACATTGTATAACCTGCCAAATTCGAATTAGCAGGAAAACCACGGCCTCTAATATGTATCCATATAGGTGAATGCTTATGCCAAAAATACCGATTTTTACTAAAGAAACAAGCTAATATTAAGACAAGTTGCTTTGATATTATCATGAATTATATAGACAACCCTTCAAGATGTGCTATGTTAATATTCCTATCCAAAATAAATTTTAAAGAAACTAAGAAGTAACATGACCCTTCCCAGAGAATTTTCTAAAACTAAAGAAATAAGGCATTTTACTACTAGTTTGATTATTTATATTCTATTTATTTTTATAAGCTGTGTTTCAAATATATAATTTTCTTGCTGATTAATTAGTTAAAGTGGTAACAAGGTACTTGTAATTGGAAAGACCCAAATATTTGGTAGCCTCAGCTTTTTTTATTTTTTTAACAACACAGAAGTGTTGAGTCTCCATAAGGCCCTTAATAACTTCAACTACATATATATGTGCGTGTGTGTGTGTGCATGCGTGTGTGTGTGTGTATGAAAGATCTAAAAGATTCAAATAAAGAAAGATAATTTACCTTCTAGTAAAGTAGGAAATAATTAGAATACACTGTACATTTACTTTCAGTTTTGCTGTGGTAAACACTTTGCCTATGGAATTTTTAGCCAGATGACAGTTTTTCACACTTCTCAGGTAAACAAATGACATGTAGAGAGATATCCAAACATAACTGATCTTTTACCTGTGCCTTTTAATTTCTATTTAGCATTAAGTAAAAAAGAAAAACACTTTTTCATGTTTTTTACTTGAAAAGTCTCTTCTAAAATGATACAACTGAGCAAAATCAGCCAATGCCTATGAAACTGGTTCGTTGACCTTTCCCCTGTGCTGAAGCTATTATAACAAGACATTTCAAGCAAAGCAGACACATGAGATTTTCCTTAATTCTTAAAATCTTTCAGTTTGAACCTGTGGATGTATTTATCTCTTCAAACACAAACTCCTCCAAGCAGGCAGGCAGAAAAACACTCATGCAAACATCACCACCCACAAAATTGACACAAACCCCCCACACGAAAGCCAAACAAAGCAAAGCAATTGCTAAAAACCACTTTGTCTTCAATATTCTGTCTGCCATTACCTGATTTATCTTGTGACTACCGTATTTCACCCTTTGAGTTCTAATTTCTCCGATGTTGTTGAGCAAAGTAAGGACAGCCTACATGAATCAGAACCCATTCATGTGTGTAGAATGCCTAGAAAAAAAAAAACACGAAAAACATTATATCTACTGAAGGCTGTTATTTTTTCCTAACTGAGACATAAGTATAAAGATGGAAAGATAGAAAGTTGGGCGCCTGTGTGGCTCAGTCAGTTAAGCACCCAACTCTTGATTTTGGCTCAGGTCATGATCTCAAGGTTCATGAGTTCGAGCCCCGCATCTGGCTCCGCACTGACAATGCAGAGCCTGTTTGGAATTCTCTCTCTCTCTCTGTCCCTTCCTCTCTCTCTTTCCCTCAAAATAAATAAATAAACTTAAAAAAATACAGTTATTCATGAGTTTTAAACATTTTTATCGATAACAATCATATCCATGCCTGTGTACTCAATGTCCCCTCAAAATAATTTATAGAGGCATCATTTATAATTTGCCTAGACAAGCACCCCCAACTGACAGCCTCCTCCACCAAAGCACATGCCTCTCATTTACATCAAAGGTATTTTATCTCTATAGATAGACACATGGGTAAGAACTCCTTTTTTTTTCCCTGTTAATGAAATTCTAACTCTACTGACAATAAATTAAATTTTAGATAGGTCACTGAATAAACAAAGATAAACTCCTTATAATTAGTATTCATTTTGAAATTAAACTGGGAAAAAAATAAAACAAGTGAGAGGAATAGATAATTGCTTCATTTAATCGAAATCGTCACATTTTAGCACCCTGGTGAGAGCACACAAATACAGCCTTTCCCAGTTTTCTCAGGAAATGCATCATCCTGCAAAACATATTTCCATCAGAGGAATATTAAATAAAAGAACGGATGATTAACAGGATTAGAATATTTACTTTGCAAATTACTGAAATTATAATAATCTGTAGAACACATTGCTATGAGGAATGCAGTTATGCAATCAGAGTGCCGTGTCGAAATTTTAATTCTTGTCCCTTTAATTTCAGCATACTTTATGCTGAAAGGCTGGGTATAACATTTCATTTTGGTCAGCACCATCACACCAGGACCCAAGTAAAGAGTAACATTTCTGTAGGGTTTTCATGTCAATATGAGTCACCTTCTTCTATGTGGCCCATTCTGTGTAGTTCTCAGTGAAGAGAATTTTCAAGTTCAAAGCAATGTAATCCTGCTAAGCCTGGTGCAATTTCTGTACCTTTCACAGGTTCCGAGGTATAGTTGCCCTCAATTAAGAGAACTTTAACAAAATTAATATTAAATTAATATTGAACGTAAAAATTGTGGCACCTGTGTGGCTCAGTCAATTAAGCATTTGACTCTTGGTTTTGGCTCAGGCCATGATCTCACAATTTCATGAGTTCAAGCACCACATTGGGCTCCACGCTGACAGTGTGGAGCCTGCTTGAGATTCTCCCTCACTCTCTCTGCCCCATTCCCACTCACACTGTCTCTCAAAATCAATAAACTTAAAAAAAGTAAAAATTAATGGAAAAAATTAACTAATATTTATATTTTTATTCCTATAGAAAGTAGTATTAATAATTGCTTATGTAAGTTTGATTCTTATGATGGAATGGGAGTTATTCCTCAGTATTCTATATAAACTTTCCTTCTAAACTGACAGAAACCTGGATTTTTAGGTGGATCATAAGGGCACCCAGAATAAACATTATAACTCTCAACATTCCTTGAAGCTAAGCATACCCGAGTGTCCCAGTTATAGCCAATAGATAGAAATTGTGTCATATGGCAGGTTCCAGGAATCTTAAGAGACAACTTATATATGTATCTTCTACTTCTTTTTATGCTTGTACGTAGAATGTGTATGTGGCTGCAGTCTCGTCCTGAATTATATTACAAAGAAAAAGCAGAAACTTGGGGATGTGTCAGTCCCTCAGGACTCTATAGAGCAGAGCTACCAGAACAGTCTTGGAGATTCTCCCTCTATTTTCCAACATGAAAAACAATTTAAAACAAACAAAACAAAACAAAACAAAACTAATCCTATGTTACTTTGATGTCTGCTTCTCATGAGCAAAGCTGGTTCCAAATGATGTAGTTATTTAAATCTTTCTGGTCTAACTTAAACATTTTAAAAATGTACTTATTTCTTCACTTGGCTATTTTGAAAACAAGGAGGATAATACATGAAAAAGTATGTTGTAAAATGTGACATTTCCTAGAAGAACATGAGGGGCTTCTATAATGGCATATAACCTCATCTAGATTCTTTTTCAAACTCTGAGTGCATCCATTGGCTAGCGAGGGAAGGTATATGGAACCGACCTGTATTAGTGAAGAGGTCTGTGTGTAACATTGTACAGGGAGCAATCAGAGTGCAATTATCAGGACACCAGCGGTGCTGTTAAGAATGCAGAGCAGGTACTTGACTATCCTAATGGAGGAATTTTGTAATAATTAAGCTTGCGAAGAAAGTTACCAGCAGTATTCCTTGTATACAAGAATTTCTCTTGAATGTATTGATACAAATATATGTTGATTTCACAACTACATGTAAGCTGATAAACTTTGCTTAAAAAATATCATTCACCTGTGGGTATTTGTATCACAACAGATGATCTATAGCTTCGTTTGTACACAGGATTCCTCTTTGCTTTCCTTGTATACTAAACATATCACAAGTGGAGTGTACCATACCTAAAGTCTTTCTCTCACAAAAGTCCTTTTCTCATGTGCTGGAGTCCCAAGAAGTAACATGAGGTCAGTAACTGACTGAATGAAGATTAACAAATGAACAATGGGGCCAAGAAAATCACAAGGTGGTCTGGATTAAATTGGTCCATCTAAGAGGGATGATGGTAATTAGTTCGGCTAATGAAATTAACTTTCTCTTTAATTAGGAAGGAAGATGAATTGCCTATTTGAAATAAGTGAATTGCCTATTTGAAATAGTAAAGTCATCTACAGAGAAACAGATGCTGAGTGAGAGAGAAAGAAACACTAGGGACTTCTGAGAGTTGGTTAAGATCCCATATGACTTTCCATTCTCAAAACAAATCCTGTATCCTTATGTAGATGTTTTTTTTTTCCTAAAATATTTACTTTCCTTAAAACTAATGAAAACACAGAGAAGCTGCTGTACATAAGGGGGACTTAATAGAATGGTTATGGTAAATAAACATGGACCTTGTTTGCTATGGCTTCAAGATGGGGTATGACAGATCCTCATCCTTATCCTTGAATGGAAAGCTAACTATAGTTTATATTTTTTTTATTTTTTTTTATTTTTCTTTTGAAAGAGAGAGACAGAGAGTGAGCAGGGGAGGAGGAGAGAGAGTGGGAGACACAGAATCTGAAGCAGGTTCCAGGCTGCAAGCTGTCAGCCCAGAGCCCGACGTGGGGCTCGAACTCACTATCCATGAGATCATGACCTGAGCCGAAGTCGGACGCTTAACCGACTGAGCCACCCAGGTGCCTCTATAGTTTATATTGATGATGTTTATCATTTGGGTCCAGAAAATCAGCCTATTGAGAGTGGAAACAGAAAAATGTTTCACTACTTCTCATAAACACTAAAAGAACAGGGATTAAAAATATGATGAGTTATGACTACTTTTCCAAGCATAAGAAATGAAGAAACATTGCAAAACAGCTTGCCTGCCTAGGATCACATAGGGACATTCAGTGATACTATGTGACATACCAGTGTTCTTTTCTGTGGCCTCATCTAGTAACCTGATAATGATACTCAATGTCCAGGCATTTTCTGTTGTCATCACCATTCTTGCCACTGTCTACCTTTGTGATACAGGCCTATTCAGTGTGAGGCACTTGACAGTGCCTCATAGGAGAAATTTCTCATAGGAGAAATTCTGATGTAATCCTTCCATCAGAGAGCAAAATTAGATCTCTCCTGGACCTCAGGCATTTCATTGAGCAAAAAAGTTTTGAAAATAAATTTTTATAATTTTTTTTTTTTTGGTTATAGCTTTCTTCCAAGTCTTCCATTTAAACCTCTGAAGATGATCTCTGTAGATAATCTAATTCACAAGATATTCTCCCTTCTTCTCTATGGACAAATAAGAATGGGGCAATGTATATTTTGTCCACAGACATGTAGCATCAATGTGAGATGTCATGCACCAATTTCTACTGGCAATATTTCTTCTGGTTTCTCCTCTTTCTTCAAATGCCTTCAGTTTCTCCATCTGGCCCTGGAGTTTATTGGTGTTTATTTGTAGGAATTGAGTTGTTTGAGAAAGACTAAGAGCATGCTGCTGTGAGAAATTGCTATCAGCCAACTAGTTTTGGATTTGTTTCTTCCCACTACCTTGCTAGGACATCCAATTGCTGATAAAACA
The DNA here is from genome assembly GCF_018350195.1 of Panthera tigris. NCBI lineage: Eukaryota > Metazoa > Chordata > Mammalia > Carnivora > Felidae > Panthera > Panthera tigris. Next base: position 219,317,959 of record NC_056660.1, read on the forward strand.
GCATGTGGTTCATACATCTGCTAAAGAAGTTCCACCTACTTAGTCAATTACTCAGTTTCCTATAAGTATTCCTGATTGGTTGTTGATTCCTGATTGGTTGTTGACTCCTGAAGGAATTCTGCGCTTCTATGTTTAATTCAGTAATGTGTTTATAAGCTTAATAGCAACCTGGAGACCGGTGTTGGAGATGTTCCGGTCACACCAGTGTTTGTCCTCCAGCTCCTATTCATCCACCAAGTCCACTAGCCTTGCAGCTATATCTTCTAAGGCAGCGGAACATGCCATGTTCTGACACAATGGCTGCCCCATGCTCTTCCCCAACTCTTTAGTGCTCAGAAGACCCCCTCTCTCCCCAGGCTCAAGCTCCTCATCTCCTGCCTCAGGCTGGAGCTTAACCAATTGCAACTATTTTTGCAAACCACCTACCACGATCAGATTAGAAAACACAAAACAAAACTTAATTGTACCAGAAAAATTACAGAATGATCTGAATGCTAGAAATTTAGGACAATGAGCTGGGTCACCTTGAGAAGTAATTGAGATCACTGAGTCTTGTAAGGCATAAGCTCTTATGTGTCACTCTTGCCACTGTCTCCAGCTGGGTGGGGAATATAAGTGATGGCCCTTTTGAGAGAATAGATGTTTGCTGTCCCTTTCTCCATAATCCCCTTGCTGATATAGTCTGTCTCATAAACTTTCTGATTATTCTACACACCAAACTGCCGATTACTAACTGACTTTCATAAGAAAATTTACAATTGAGGTTTGGCAGACTTCCATAGCAAATAATAAATTTATACTTTGATGCATGTTAGATTGCTCCTTTTTTCATAGAACCATCTCTAAAAATTCACGAAGCAGTGAGGGAAAGTGATTTGCAGGAATCCCTGTTTTCTTGACTTTATTGGTGTCAAATCGCACTAAAAATTCACCACGGTTTGTAATCTATTGTATAGTCTCATGAGAAGAGTCAGAGGGACAGTTTGATGGTTGGAATTCAAAAAACAGGCATTTTTGTGACTAAGAAATGGCTCTCAATGCATAAAACAGGGAGGAGAGGCCTAGTTTTGATGGAAATGAAGTCTTCCTTGTTTTGTTTTAGCCTCCGCGGAGACCTTAAATTTCTAGTGCAACACGCTTCTTGTGAACTTCAGAATGAACAATTTTGCTAGCGTCAGGAAAACCTTGTCTCAAACTGTTTTTCTCCTTACAGCGATGAAAATAAGATAGTAAAACTGAAAATAATTTGAGATCTTGGTCCTTTAGATGGTTGGCAGCTGGAAAAATTCTCTGTGCCTATTTCCCTCGATTTGAACAAAGTTTTGCTTGTTTTTCTCTCTAATCTGACTTTTATTTGGGTCTGAGGAAATGATAAGCTTCTGTAGATAAAGTCAGGTCAGAGAAAGGAGAAAAAGCAATGTGGCGGTAATGCGGAATTAACATGCAGTCGTGAAGGTTAATTAATATTCAGGGAATTAAAAGCTGAGGGGAGGCAAGATTTTGTCAAACAGCATATGGCAAAAAGCCCTAGACATCCACTGACTCTTAAGGAGAGCATCCTGGGAATTCCATCAGCAACAGAATAAAGCTAAAGAAAGCTTCATTGTTTTACTAAACACGCATTTAGTAAAAAAAAAAAAAAAAAAAAAAAAAAAAAAAAAAAAAAAAATATCCTTTAAGTCAGAGTTTCTCAACTTTGGTGTCATTGACATTTTGGGTCAAATTATTTTTGTGTAGGGGCTGTTATGTGCATTTTAATGTTTATTTATTTATATGTTTTTTTTTTTTTTTTTTTTATTTTGAGAGAGAGAGAAACAGAATGTGAGTGGGGAAGGGGCCGAGAGTGAGGGAGACACAGAATCTGAAACAGGCTCCAGGCTCTGAGCTGTCTGCACAGAGCCTGAGGCAGGGCTCGAACTCAGGAACCATGAGACCATGACCTGAGGTGAAGTCAGATACTTAACCAGCTGAGCCACCCAGGCGCCCCTGTTATATGCCTTTTAAGATGTTTAGCGACATCACTGGCCTCTACCTGCTGTTTATCAACATCACCTTTCCTTATCCTCCTATGATGGAATAAAAAAAATGACTTTAGGCATTACCAAGTGTCCCTTTGAGGGCTAAATCTCCCTTGGATGAAAGCAGTGGTAAAAATTAAATATATACATATATATTTCTTTTTCTTTTTTTTTTGGAATAGGGCTTTTTCATATAGAGAATAACAGTAACCCTCAGGTTTCTGAAAATATGGAGAAAATCACTTGGCAATACAACTGACCAGTCATTTTTATTTTTATGGCCTTTTGTGGAAGTATAATATACTTACAGAAAAGTACTCATATTTTCAATGTACAGTTTGATAAATTTCACACACTGAACACACCTGGAAAACTTGCACCGAGATCAAGAAATAAACAGAACGCACAAAGGAATTCTCCTTGTGTCCCCTTGCATCCACTGCCTTACAAGGGTAACACCTGTCCTGACTTCTAATTGCCAGAGTGATTTTATCTACCTAGGTACTACTGTGAATGAAATCACATGATCAGTAGTCTTTTACATCTGGGTTTTTCTCCCTCAATAGTATTTTTATGTGATTTGTCCACATTGCTCTGTGTGGTTGTAGATTATTTTCATTAATGTTTGTGTCATATTCTGTAAATATAACTCAATTTGTTTATCTATGAACTGTAAGCATTTGAGTAGTTTCATATTCTTGGACAATTGTGAATAAATCTGCTGTGGATACTTCTGTACAGTGTGTGTGTATGTGTGTGTGTGTGTGTGTGTGTGTGTGTGTGTGAAAATATGTGTTTGTTTTTGTTTTATTGTTTTTCATGTATAGTGCATGCCCAGGGCTAGAATTTTGGGGGGCAAAAGGGCGGGGGTAAGAGGCAGAAATGTGTTTTTCCTTACCTATATTCAATACACCCAATAACATGCATTAAAAAGACCATCCTTGGGGCGCCTGGGTGGCTCAGTCGGTAAGCGTCTGAATTCAGCTCAGGTCATGATTTCATGGTTAGTGAGTTCCAGCCCCGCGTCAGGCTTTGTGCTGACAGCTCAGAGCCTGGAGCCTGCTTCGGATTCTGTGTCTCCCTCTCTCTCTGCTCCTCCCCCCGCTCACACTCTGTCTCTCTCTCAGAAAGAAATAAACATTAAAACAATTTTTTTTAAATAAATAAAATAAATAAATAAATAATAAAAAGACCATCCTTTCCCCATTGTAATAGGCTGTTGTGTTTGTTATATATCAGGTAAGAATGCATATATTGGTCTATTTATGAACTTTAATTTTGTTCCATTACTCAGTTTGATATTTAATATTTTAGCCCTTCTGCTTTGTTCTTTTTTCAGACTGCCTTGACCATTTTTTGCCTTTCAAATTACCATAAGAGCTACAGAATCAGCCTGTCATGTAGTGAAAGCTACATCATTTAATTTTGGCCTTTTTCTCCAATTTAAATGTTTATGGCTATACATTTTTCTATAAGCACTCCTTTAGCTTTATCTTAAAATTTCTGTATAAATATCTTACTATCATTCACTTCGAAAATATGTTCTAATTTTTCATTTTATTTTTTTAGCCCATGGTTTATTTAAAATATGTATTTTGGGGGGCGCCTCGGTGGCTCAGTCGGTTAAGAGTACAACTTTAGCTCAGGTCATAATCTCACAGCTCATAAGTTCGAGCCCCTTGTCAGGCCCTATGCTGACAGCTCAACCTGGAGCCTGCTTCGGATTCTGTGTCTCCCTCTCTCTCTGCCCCTCCCCCACTCAAATGCTGTCTCTCTCCTTGTCTCAAAAATAAACATTAAAAAAACATTTACAAATTTTTTAACTATGTATTTTTGAATATAGGCATTGTGCCTGCGATGCTATAAAATTAAATTATGGATTCAAACATTTGTCTTTAGATTCTTTTGATTTGTACAGAGTATATAATCACATAATTTGTTAAAAATGACAGTTTTAAACTCCATTTCCCAATTCTTATGCCTTTTTCCCCCTTTTTATCCTTATCACAATGGTTAAGCCCTCCATTAGACAGCATGAGGATCAGATTATTTCTACCCTATCATACTTGGGACAGGGTTAGAATGAGTGTCAGCCTTAGTAAAAATCCAGCTACCTCTGGCTTGTTCTGTTCTCTCCAGAATGTCACCTCCTAAGGCTTTTCACTGTGAGTGCAAAGTTATCCTTCACCTTGACCATGAAGGGAGTGCAGCTCTGCACTTTATCATCCCCCATCATTACTCCACTCCCCATTACATGCACTTCAAAATCCAAAAGTCTGGCGAGGAGCACAGAATCCAAATATCTGACTTTGCAATATGCACCAGGCTCAGCAGGTCTTTCTTTTCTTTTTCTTTTTTTTATTTTTTTAACGTTTATTTTTATTTTTGAGACAGAGAGAGACAGAGCATGAACAGGGGAGGAGCAGAGAGAGAGGAAGACACAGAATCTGAAACAGGCTCCAGGCTCTGAGCTGTCAGCACAAAGCCCGACATGGGGCTCGAACTCATGGACCTTGAGATCATGACCTGAGCTGAAGTCGGAAGATTAACAGACCAAGCCACGCAGGCGCCCCAGCAGGTCTTTATTTTCTAGGCGTCTACTGACTGCAGGAGATTTTATTGTGCCCTTTTGAAGCATTGGCCACTCTTGAGCCTTCTGTGTGTTCCAGAAATCAGGAAATTACCGTTGGCAATCCTTATTAGGTCTGTGTGAAAGCTGTTGAGTTTTCCTTCAGCCCTGCTCTACATTTAGAGGTTTGTTGGTTTTTCTTTCCCCTGACAGTGGATCTCTGCCTTGGCTAAGAGTTACTCAGCTTTCTCCCAGCTTTGACCAGTGTCCTAGTTTGGGGAAAAAAAAAAAAAAAAAAAACTAGCCAGCTACACTGCACTCTATCTAGAAAAGTTCTTCTCTGTAGTTTTAGTCCAGCTGGTATTCATAACTGCTGAAGATCTCTGTTAAGTCCCAAAACAATATGTTTTTATTGCTTATCATGTATATGACATTTTTTCTCTGGTTCTTGCAGTAGCTTCCCACCACCTACTGGATCCTACTCGGTAGCACAGCTCGCCCAATTATTTTCTTAAATATTTTTGGGGGATAAAATTCACAGAACATGATTAACCATCTTAAAGAGTACAATTCAGTGGTATTTAGTATGTTTTGAATGTCATGCAATTACCACCTCTATCAAGTCCCAAAATATTTTTATCACCCCAAAACAAACCTCCTATTCTTTAACAAGTCAACCCCCCTTTCCCCTTCCAGTTGGCACCAATCTACTTTTTGTCTTTATGAATTTACCTATTAAGGACATTTCATTTAAATGTAATCACACGATAAGTGACTTTTCATGCCTGGCTTTCTTATCTAACCTAATGTTTTCAAGGTTTATCAATGTAACAAGTATTAGAACTTCATTCCTTTTGGTGCTGAATCCCATCGTATGTATTTGTCACCTTTTATTTATCTATTCTTCTGATGATGGGCATTTGGGTTGTTGGCACCTTTTGGCCGATGTAAATTGTGCTTCCGTGAACATCTGTGTACAGGTATTTGAGTACTTGTTTTCAATTCTTCTGTGTTCATATCTAGGAATGGAGTGGCTAGGTCACATGATAATCCTTTAACTTTTGAGGAGTCAATACTTCTTTTTACATTTTTGGAGGAGAGAGTTGATTTAAAGTCTTTGTTTAGTAAGTTTATCGTCTATGTCTTCTCAGAGACAGTTTCCATTCATTTCTCATGTGAATGGGCATTACTTTCGTATTTCTTCATATGTTTCATTTTTTGCTGGTGTTGACAAAGCATACATTTAAATACCACAACGTGCTAACTCTGGAAATCAGCCTTCCCCCTCCTCAGTGTTTTGTTTTGGTTTGGTTTTTGCTGGCTCTGGGAAATAGTTGTTTGATTGTTTAGCGACTTTCATAAATTGTAGGGACTGTGGTATTTGTCATTATGTGGTCTCTAAAGTCTGTTTCTTTTAATTGTCACCAACTAGTATTGTCAAAGGCAAGTCTGATGTGCAGCCTCAGTTCCTGAGTTCGGTCAAGAATGAATTCAGATCCAAACTTGGGCAAGCAGGGGTTTAATAGCAGTTGCTGTGAAATTACCGTCTCAAATAGGAGAGCCAGCAGGCCCAGAGGTGGCAGCTTCCCGGGGAGTTGGAGGATGACAGAGTTGTCTTTTCTTTTTATGTTTGGATGGGTTATGAGTCATAGCTATGGAGGTGTCTGACTAAGGTTGCAGCCAATCATCTAAGGGACCCCTCCTATAGTTTGGGAGGGGAGTTTTTGGCCTTACATGGTCCTTGTGGGAACTGTCCTGACAGCCATTCTCTGTGGGGTAGAGATGTAAATGTATGTATTATGTACACAATGTAAATGTATTATGATGAAGCTATAGGTTACTGTAGGGCAGCGGTCATAGGTCACGGAGCATACCCCATGGGTCTGTCCTGGTTATTTGGAACTTGGCCTCAGCCCTGTTATCAGGCAGAAAGCACTTGTTCCCTGCTCATATCTAGCTAACTCCCTACACTTGTGGATAGAGATTTCCTTGAATATCTCAAACAAAAAATAACAAATAAAAAATGAAAAAATAAAAACTCTCTCACATCTTTGCAGGTTGGCTCTGTGCTGGGACACTTTTTCAATGCTTAGCTAGGCTATTTACAAATCTGCCTCAGCCTTTATTTCCTGCTTGTATTCAGCATAAAGATCAGCCACAGATGAAAAATTTAGTGTCTTCTCAGGGTTTTGTGTTTGTTGTGGTTTTTTTTTCTTTTTTTTTTTCTTTTTAGCATGCATCTTTTCCTGGGTTATACAAGGCTGTCTAAGTTCCCAGTATACAGCGGTGCTTTACAGGGCCCTAATTCTCCAAAGGATCTCTCTTCACAGCTTTGCCTCCTAGGCTTCCAGTATATTTATTGTTTGCCTCAATTGTAATCTTTGCCCCAGGCAGCCACGGATTATTCTTTTGCTTTTCACTGTTTTTGAAGAATGCCCTGTGCATAGAAAGCTACTTTTCTACCCTGAGAGACTTCTAAGTTAGGTAAAACAAATGTAAGCTCTTTGCTTCAATCCTTCCAGCACTCCCCCAAACTGGTGAAAACACACACATTCAGTTCTTAGAAACCAAGGTCTGCTCTGCTCCCTCTGGAACCAGAGACCATGGTCCCACACAGGAAAAGCCGGCTGCTCTCTTTGATACCACGGCCAACCTGGGAGAAGGATAGGAATAAAGGTACGAAAACATGGTACAAAGCTTTCCTAAGATTTTTAAGTCAACTGATTTCTGATTCAGTACTTGCTTGGTTGCTGTAAACCTTTGACTACTTTCCAAAGTTCTGACATTTTGAATCTGATAGTTTTTGTTCTGTTTTGTTTGTTTGTTTGTTTGTTTCTGGTTGAGGGAGGCATGGGAGTGAGGAAGCATTTCTGTGGAGGGACAGGCTCTTAGAGCTACCACTTTGCCATCATTCACCGATGTTATTAATACCCTCCCTATTCTCACTTATCCCATCCTTGCCCCCAGTTAAAAGCTTTCATCTGGGAAAGCTTCCATTAACTTCTTTTGGAACACTACCCAGAGCTGAAGACACACACACATATACATGTACATATACATGTATACTATATATGACAGGTAACAGCAAAGAGAAATGGTACATGCTATATTACCAAATGTGTTTTGAAATTTTCCAAAGTGACATGCTATCCAGAGTTCTTTTATTTACTCTATTATTTGCAACTTTAGAAACTGGCACATGAGAAGACTTAATTTATAATGTTTTCAGCAATTCCATCCGACTCTATGTACATAGTCTCTGAGTTCCTGAAGGAGCTTTGAGTGTCAAAGCTGTAGACATCAAAGAAGAAACCCAGAGTCACTCCTTCCTTCCTTTGTAGAAAAACAACTGAGGTTAATCTGCTGAGTCCAGGAAGAATACAAAATTGAAGATGCAAAATGGTATATTTCAATTTATTTAGGATTTTTCCAAAAATAGAAGAAAATTTCACATTGATTTAGACATCGCTATGTGAACTTTAACAATGAAAGGGAATTTATATTTAATCTGGAATATAGCTCAATGTATTATCTAGGCTTCGCTCTCACCTAGGGATCTCTGCAAACTTTCTTTCTTAATATAAGTCTCTACTATGAGTAGTTAAATTGTTCAATGTGCCAGAGCATAATGTAAGGAAAGAAGCAGAAAAAAACTCTTCATGATATTGATATACACCAAATTTTGTCTGTGTATGTCTAATTTAGTGGCATCTACACAGAAACTCTTATATAAACCAACATTTTAGGGAAAAATCAATGCAAAAATGTCCGTAATTAGTTTGGTAGCTTCTTTGCATGATACACAAATGCAAACCTAAATTTTAGCAAAACTAATGAATTATTGCAAATTCAGTATTCAAAAGGTAGAAGTTACATTTTAGACTGTAATATTGGAGTGTAGAGAAATAAAGTTCTTGGGGCGTTTGGGTGGCTGAGTTGGTTAAGCGACCAACTTCGGCTCCTGTCATGATCTCACGGTCCGTGGGTTCGAGCCCCACGTCAGGCTTTGTGTTGACAGCTCAGAGCCTGGAGCCTGCTTTGAATTCTTTGTCTCCCTCTTTCATTACCCCTCCCTAGCTCGTTCTCTCTGTCTCTCTCTCTCTCTCTCTCTCTCTCAAGAATAAATAAACGTTAAAAAAATTTAAAAAAGAAACCTTGCTGATTGCTCTCGGTCACTATAATGTGAATACACAGTAATAAGAAAACATTCAGTTTTACATCAGTTTGGCAGAGAATAAAATGACATTTGTCTATTTTTGTCCATAGAGAGCCACAAATTCATAAGCTTTATTTGCTTTCTGATAATAATAAAATTAAAGACTTAAATTGTCTTCAACTTTTGGACTTAGAGACCATGCCCTTGAAGCAACACCATAATCTGAAGCTGGGTACAGTCTAGAAAAAAGGATGCCTTCAGAAGATTTTCAGAAGTAGATTGAATATTGTTATGATCACTCTGTAGGGAATTTTAAATATGGCCTTAAAATTCTTTGGCATTCTTCATTTTGAGAGAGGGGTTTATGCCTTTTGCCATGAATCTAAGTTTCCAGGACTGGTTGGCCACTGTTTGATAAAAATCACTATTGAAGCTATTGAGCTGGTTTTATTTTTGTTGTTCTTTTCTTTGAGAAGGAAGAGAACACTTATGTTTGGGAGAAATTTTAATTTCAAATTAAATTTCTTTCCTTGATGTAAGTCTGCTCATATTTTCTATCTTTTCTTGAATTAGTTTTGTTAATTTCTGTCTTTCTCGGACTTTGGATAAGTGAGACTCAGTATTTGGTTGCAAGCCAATAAAAGTCTGCTGCTCCTATATTAGAGCTCCACTCAGGGGTGGTCCTGAAAATTAAAGGAGAAAAGAAATTCACCCAAATAAGCAAAACTTTGGTCATTCACTTTATGTGGAAAGAAGCACACCAGTGAAAGAATACAAACAGAATCATGAGCAAATAGCTTAGCAAGTTTGTCAGGAGTCTGCCCCCTCTAACCCTGCAAAAAAAAAATGAGATCAAGGACAAGGATGTCTAGGAACATATATGTCACTGAAACTATGGTAATGGATATACTATATGATCTTTGTGGTATATGAATGATAATACCCAGCAAAATGCATGCACCATTGACAGTGCACTGAACAACCAGGGAGATGGAATGACATCACACAGACATCAGGCATTTGACATCAGACAGCCTCTGTCATTGACTACTCTACAGCTGGAATTAAAACTGCATAAATGGAGTAGCTAAGGTGACAGAGTGGAGTCCAGTAATAAACCCAATTACGTAATCTCTAACTAATTAAGGCAGACCTAGCTTCTACCGCAAGCACAGAAGCCCAATACTGAACCTCTGATATGACATCATGTATGGAGACCACCTGTCCTCTGGGCAAGTTAATTACAATGGCATCCTCCCACCCTAGAAGAGGAAACAAGTCTTCTTGGCTAACATCAAAGCTCATTTCAGGGTACAGTTTCTGCCTGAGAGCTTCAATCAGCACTATTACTCAAAGACTTATAAAGTGATACGGGATTGCCTCCGAACCCACTGCAGAGCAAAGCAGGTTGTATTTGCTTTACTATGAAATCAATTGGTCTCATCACACACACACACACACACACACACGCACACGCACATGCACACGCCTATCCTCATGTACATACCACCCACAACCTGTTAACAAAACAAAGTAGCTTGTAAAACAGTTTATGGAAGCTAAATGTAACAGCTTATGGAAGGTCCAACTAATGTGCCATTCTGAAGTTCTGAAGATAACAGCTTGCTAGGGTCAGAGCAATATCCTCTAGTATGTAATTATTCCCTAAATCAACAATCCTTCTATGGTACTGTGATCGCAGAAGTGAGATATATGGATTTGAGAATGGAAGTTTAAAAGCAGAATTGAACCTTAGTCTTACTTCCAATGAACAATTAGGGGATTTTTGCTTATTTCTCTATTTTAACTTTAGAGATCTGAGTTTCTTGAGGGAGAAGCCTTTTGCCAGGGTATGAAGCAAGAGTCCCTTTAAACTTTAAGCTAAAATCAAGGAAATGTGTCACTATCTCTGCAGGAGTTGTTGATCTTGATCATTAGAAGGAGGTTGGAATGCTGTTATGTAATGATGGAAAATGACATGCTTGGAAGCCATGTGATCCTCTGTTGTATATCTTGTTATTTTCTTACCCAATGTTGATTGCAAATGCATGGGTTCAGGAGGCTGAGAGAGCATGTTTTCTAGGAGTTTGGATCCCACTGAAGAGCTTCTGGGTCAAAATACCAGTAAGTCCCGAAGACAGTGGAGATGCTGTGTGAAAGTGAGGAGAATCTAAAATTGGTATTATAAAAAAAAAAAAAGGAGAGAGTTGATTTCAGGTGCATCTTCAAGACCACTTGCAGAGGTGGGGCTAAAGCTTCTTGCACTAAACTTACTGTTGCAATTTAGTTCAGGAAGTGTGGCCAACAAAAATCCTACAGAAAGAGTTTTCACAACTTATTATAGAAAGCATGTGTAACTGAAAGAGAGAAAAAGATGGACGGCAATGGCTGTGCTGTTGTGCTACCAAAATTTACCTGTCATTTCTGAAGTTCTCATTCACCTAACCAGGGTGTTTGGGTGGCTGACATCTTTCTACTGAGTCCCACACTACGAAACTCTCCTCAGTCAAAGAAAGCTGTCTTACCCATGGAGACACTCCTTCCCTGGGACACTCAATAACTGGCTGGTGTGATGGTATAAATGCTTGATCCCTACCTCAAAGGAGGAATATTCTGAAAGGGCCAGCTCAGCAGAGGTGCCGATGGGAGTGGCCAACACCTCCATTTGAGACCACATTGCAGTTCAAATCCTCCCTTAGCTCAATCCTAATTCCTTCCTGACTCCATACTTAATCTTTATAATACCCCTCAACAAAATTCTTACATCTAAACTTCAATCTCCAGGTCTGTTTCCTAGAAAATTCAGTCTATGATATAGACAACACAAGTTTTCATCTAGAAAACAAAACTTAGCCAAAGTTATCACCCTGTTCTAACCAATTACAGGCAATAACAATTGAGTACTTTCCCTGCCAGTGCACCAGATAGGACACAAATGTATTAAGATTAAAGTAATAAAGGTAGGCATCATAATATGATGGTCTCGTAGTTAATTACTCCAAAGTAAGAGGTGTAAATAAACATGTGATTCTGTTGCCTTTATTCTACTTCATAATGCAACTCAGTGATGATGTTTGTCACAGGATAGTAGGAAAGAATAAGCACAATGTGGCTCATTTTCATTGCCGTTACCGAAAAAAAAAATTGGAAAAGTCATACGTGGTGGTTTCTGACTTATGGAAAAGTGGCACACACATTTCTTTTTGGAATTTAAGGGGAAAAATTGTGAAAATACTTTAAGAAACAGAAACACATTAAGGTGTATGAGTTGCAGAAAATGCTTTAAAATAGAACAAAAAAAGTACACATTTCTTTCTTCAACTTATTAAATAGGAACCCAATGTCTTAGTACACCAGGCTTCTCCAGGTACCTAACCCTTTTAATTGTCCCATTGCCTGAAGGAAAAAATAAATAAATAAATAAATAAAATAGAACATTTAGTTCAACTTTTCTTACTTAAAATAATTCTCTCAGCCAATGTTTAGAGGGTTATTGTAGTCAAAAGATATTACTCAAAATTACTGTAGATCTAATAAAATTAGTGATAGTTATACACCCCTTCTATTCTTATTTAATAACTAAATATACAAGTCCCCCCATTTTTTGCTAACTGTGGCTTACTGTTGTTGTTTTCATAACTGGAACATTTTCAGATTGTGATTTCTTTAAAAACTACACAATATTGACAATATCCTTACTGAGTGTATGAATATCGCCACTCAAATCGTCTATTTAGCTATTAGTAATAAGTAGATTCTACAAATTTGATAGAGGAAATACAACCCAAGTTATCTTGGCAGAAAAAAAAATTTTGAGATAATTAGGATTGGATTATGGGGGATTGAGATAATTAGGGTGAAACTGGCAGTGTAGGAGAGGATGCCCGAACTTCAAATCTCTTGGCTGCAGATCACAGATTGGACAGCTGCTGGCCGCAATCCAGGAGGTCAGAATCAGCCAGCTGTATCTTTAACCAGCAGTGTTGAATGGTACTCCATTTCCCCAAGCGCAAAGGACAACAAGAGGTTAGGGAGTCTTCTCTTTTCAACTGAAAGGCATGTGGAAATTTCCCCAGTAGACTCTTGATGTTACACCTTAGGGCAGGCAGATGGTGATTCTGTTAAATAGCTTGCATTAGGGAATTCATTCTTTTGAGAAAAAAATCACAAACTAAAGTCTTAGAGACATAGAGAATGGTCTAGGTTACCATTATTTTAAATGATACATAACTGAGACATGGTTTATGTCAAAACATTTTTTTAAATAAAACCATAAATTATGCAGTCTGGTTGAAAATAATTTGGAAGCACTCTTTTTGAAGATTATGGTAATTGAATGAAAACAACTAAGTTGGCAGATTGCATTGAAAGAGGTTTTCTTTCTGGCAGGTATCTTGAGATAGAGAAAAGCCCTAGTCTATTATTCAATAATTATTAAAATATTTAAGACAGAGCTAAAGTAGTAGCAAAAGGTTCTTAACACCTATGAAATAGTGAAAGAAGGAGGCTTGGTCATGGGGGAGTTGTTGGACTGAAAGCAGTGATATATTTTCAGCCAAGGCCATGGCTGATCACAGGGACTCTAGAGTATGAATGTTCTTCAGAATTATCCCGCCTTGAGGCATATGCTGACCCTCTCTATAACTGCTTATCCTTTAATCACTGGATGTAGGCAGTTGCCTAGAAATGAGCAAGAAGTTGGGCAAGGAAGCACTCTTCAGCTAAGGGAATTTCCTGGAGAGGATTTCATCTGAGAGCTGTCGATTACCAGGAGCCCCAACATGCACTTCCGATAATTTACTTTTGTACAAATCCAGAATCTCCCTTACCACCTCCAATACAATTTGGAATGCAAAATAAAGGATGAAGTACTATTTACTTTTTCAGAAATGCATCATAAAAAAGTTTGTGACAACCCTCAGGCCATACAGCAGAGATACTTTACGATTTATAAAGAATTACTCTTTGATTTATTTTTTAAACTTTTTATGAGAGTTTATTCAATGTGGGGGCACCTGGGTGTCTCGCTTGGGCATCCGACTGCAGCTCAGGTCATGATCTCACGGTTCATGGGTTCGAGCCCCGTATCGGGCTCTGTGCTGACAGCTTGGAGCCTGGAACCTGCTTCAGATTCTGTGTCTCCCTCTCTCTCTGCCTCTCCCCCACTCACGCTCTGTCTCTCAAAAATGATTAAACGTTAAAAAATAAAAAAAAGAAAAGTTTATTCAATGTGATGAGTAAGGACAAAAAGATGATCCATTTTCTCTGTCCATTTTCTTCAATACTAACAGTCTACTTCCAGTTGCATTAGTAGAATATCATATTTTAGGTGCTCATTTTGGTTTGTAATCCACAGATATAATGACTTTTGGACTAACATCTCTAGGGTTAATGGAGTATAAGGGTAACTTAGAGTAGAGCATAGGAATTAGATAATATTTTCTGAGCAGTTTAAGTGTATAGGTAATAAATTCATGATGTAATTTCTAATAGTAACAAAAAGGGATATATTCAGCAGATATTTTTTGGTTATAATTGACAAAAAGAAAAAGCAAAAGAAAAATCCATTTGAAATTTCTGGCTTGGGTGCCTAGATATATTGTGCTTTATCTAACTGATGCATACTGGGGATAAACAAAAGGGTTCGGGCATTTGAGGTGGAAGAATTTAGAAGGATCTATCAAAAAAAAAAAAAAGCAGAAGACTACATAGCGAGATGCAAATCAGTAGTAGAAATAAATCTTGAGGTATGATATTGAAATACATGAGAGCAAATAGCCAACAGGAAAAAAAAAAACTGCACTACGAAAAAGACTGTATTCAAGAGGCTTGGTGGACATTTCATGGCTGGTGAAAGAAAAGTAAAACAAAGAAAATAAAACTTCACATGAGAAACACCACCGCCACCACCAACAACAAAAGTTGGACAAATATGTGGCCAAATAGATATAATTAAATTAGAAAAGTTGCTTTGTGAAAACCAAGAAAGTAAAAGTATAAAAGTTATGGTTTGTCAATACTATATTAAATAATACCGTGAAGTCAAGTAGAATCCTTAGTGAAAAAGAAAAAAAACCCATAAATGTTTGATTTCCAAAGATCGTCACCCCAAATAGGCAGATTTGTTCTAACTGTGGCAGTGCTGTCTTGAAAAAAAGGCTAAAGTGAAATATGTCTAGGACATATTTTAACATCTCCCAGGAGCGAGACAGAAATCAGAAAGTACCCTTGCACACACAGCCAAAAATTTTTAATATAATCCCGGTGAATGTTAATACAATGAATATCATGCTCATGAAAATGTTGCTTTACGTGACCACAGGGGTTTGCCAAATGTAGTTAAGTTTATCATCAGTTGACTTTAAGATTGGAGTCATTACCCTGGCCCAAAGTAATCAAGAGCTTTTTAAAACCAGAGTATTTTCTCCAGCCCATAGCAGAAGGGGAATCAGGAGGGATTTAAAGTGTGAGAAAGACTAAATACACAGTTGCTGGCTTTGAAGATGGAGTGGGCCATGTGAGAAGGGACATAGGAGGCCTCTCATAGTGTAAACAATGTCTGGCTTACAGCCAGCAGAGAAGGTGGGACCTCAGACCTACAGCTGTACTGAACAGGAATCTGCCATCTACTTGAATGAGGCAGGAAGGAAGCAGATTCTTTTCCAGAGCCTCTTGATAATGGTTTAGCCTGGTCAAGACCTTGATGTCAGCTTTGGGATTCTCTGAATTTAGAACTCAGTTGAGAACACCCCCTCCCAACCCCAAATGATTTTAGGTCTACAGAACTGTGAGCTACTAAATGAGTGCTGTTGGAAACCACGAAATTTGTGATAGTTTGTGTTTACAGCAATAGAAAATGAATACACCCTGCATACTTAGGGGGCAAAACTATGCCACATTTGTGGACTAGCATCCCAACCAACACAAACATGATTTCTCCAGAAGTAGACATAATACGTTATTCTCAGCCCTGAATAATGAACCTGTTTCTGATGAGACCCAAATATGTGATCATTAAAGTTAGCACAGTTGAAACTTAGGGATAGAATGTATTACATTCAGTGCTATTGCTTTGGATAAACATTTGCATTTATATATGCTTATGCACATCTACATTTGAAGTCTAATTTCTCACTCATTTCTCATATTCAAGATTAGTGTTATCACTCACTCCTGGAACTTAGTCTGCATTTATTTCCAATTCTTGTTATTTTCTGTTCTATGTTGTACCGATTTGTTTAGAGCTCTGAAACTGGATTCAAATTCCAGCTTCAACAGTACTAACTAAGTACACTGGAAATTAACATTTGGGATCCTCATGGTATGTCAGTTTGCTTCTATTCATTGACAATATTAGTATATGAGGGAAAGGGTTGTAGATCCAAATACATGAGGCAAGGTGTCTGAGATCACTTGGTCTAGCATCTAACACTCAGAGTTTGCAATAATTAAGTAGAGGAATCTGAATCTTACCAAAGATAACGGTGTTGATTTAGTTATTTCTGATTCCTCCCCAGCACTCACCAGGTTTTGTTGTTCAAATTTCAGTTCAGAGATTTTTTTTGGAAAGTTTTTTTGTCTTGTCAACATGTTTGATGAAAATAATTCTCTTATAAAATTTTGTATAAGAGGGGCACCTGGGTGGCTCAGTCATTAAGTGCCCGACTCTTAGTTTCAGCCCAGGTCATGATCTCACAGTTCGTGAGTTCATGCCTCACGTCGGTTCTGCACTGACAGGGTGGAGCCTGCTTGAGATTCTCTCTCTCCCTCTCTCTTTGTTCTCTCCCTGGCTTGCTCTCTCTCTCCCTCAAAAAATAAATAAATAATCATAAATTTTTTTTTAAATAAAATAAAATTTTGTATAAGAGAAATTACCGTAAAATACAAAAATCTTTAAGTGATATCCACTTAATAATTTTTACATATTTTAAAATATATTTTATTCAAAACTTATGGAGACTAAAGAGACCTTACAACCAAACATGCTTGGTTTTTGGCTGAGGAAAAATAAGCATAAATGACTCTTTTGGCAAAGTGTTGAACTTACAGTATGGAGTACATGCTAGTTAACAGTATTTTATATTTCTTTATTTTAATAAGTATAATGTAAATGTGTAAGAGAAAAACCTTGTTCTTATGCACAGCATGCAAAAGTATTTAGGGGTAAAGGGACATGATATCTCCAACTTAATCTCACATATTTCAAGAAAAAAAGTTTCACACAAACACACACACACATGTAAATGGATAAGTAGAGAAACATAAACAGAATAAGGGAAAGCAAGTGGGACAAAATGCAAACAATTAATGTATTTAGGTAAAAGATCACTAATATATTCTTGTACTAATCCTGCAATCTTGTGAAGCTGGAGTTACATTAAAATATTATAAAATAATGAGATGGTTCATGAAAAAATATAGTAGATGTAATAGATGTATAACTTACTAATATATAACAATTATATAAAATAAAATTCTTAGTCATTACTATTAACACCTAACTTAACCAATAAAATGTTTTAAGTGGCATGATTAATTCAAAATATAAAATGTTCATAATACTAAATGCATTTGATACATGGAATAACTATGTCATAATAAAATATACTGTTAGGTGAAGATATAGTAAAATATAAAATCTTGAATCATTTTATTCATGCCTTAAATTTCTCCATCATGTGAGATGTGTAATTACTTAATGGGATAACTAATAATTTGAATGGAATCCTTTGCACTACTAATCACTTTGGAGAAGCCATTTAATGGTGCTGGGACCTCTAGTCAGCCAGCCAGGGGAGTCCCCAGGTCACTAATATTATTAAAAAATATTCACTTAAGTTACATTATATCAGCTTCATTTGCCACTAGTTTTCACATTTAAGTTACTATAGACACACACCCTTAATTCTCCACAGAAATTTTTGTATAATATATACATTTCCAAGGAATATAACTTAAAACTGTCTACTGTCAACTATTATAAAGTTTCTAAGGGGTGAGAGTTGAGAGTTGCAATTATAAATTATATTCATTTTGCAGGTATACCTTCTTATAAATGGATTATGTCAGTCACCAGGAGAATGATATTAAACCATCTCTCTGGCCACTGACTCATTAGCAATGTGCTTTCAAAAATTTTTTTTAATGTGTATTTATTTTTGAGAGACAGAGATAGAGAATGAGCAGGGGAGGAGCAGAGAGAGAGGGAGGTGGGTAGGGAGACACAGAATCCAAAGCTGGCTCTGGGTTCTGAACTGTCAGCATGGAGCCCAATGGGGAACTCGAACTCACGGACCACAGGATTATGACCTGAGTCAAAGTCAGAGTCTTAACCAACTGAGCCACCCAGGTGCCCCTAGCAATGTGCCTTCAATTTGCATTGTTATAACCATTTGAAACTGCTCTTGGATATGAGGGAGTTTTAGTGTTTTTATTCAGCAATTCATATGGAAAACACACTGTTCAAAATTTGTAAATAACAGTTTTTAAATCATTGCTTCAATTAGTTACTAACCTGTTCAGATCCAATTTTACCACATGCTTTTATCAAGAGGGTAGACCTTTAAAATGTACATTGCTGCCTGCAGGTGAACCTCTGCCTTTTATTTACTTGTTAAAATTTCTTCTTTACTTATTTCTGTATCTAATGTATGCATGTTGTTCTCTAAACCCTATAAAATCCATACTATAAAAAGAGTATAAGAGAAATAAGGTCTACCACTGCTTACCTCAGTATGTACCAAGAAGCCAGTTTTCCATAGTCGATTAGCAATGCAACTTTTCAGAGGGACAATGTCCCTTATAAGACCACACAATCACCCCCTCTCCTTATGGAAGCATCAAATTTCCTTAAGTCATGCTTCTATACCCATAATACTTATATCATTTAGTATGCATTCCCAAGAAATGTATGTTCCGTGCTCAGATAGCTACTTAATCATGTTAATAGTAGACAGACGCTATTCTGAACAGAAGTTAAGGTGTGAATGTCAAAGGTAGCCTAGAACATTTATACACAAACAGCACATCACAGTGTATTCAATTTTTACATTGTAAACTTTTATTTCCTTTGAATCTATAATCAGATATGTCTCATATAAGTCATCTACTTACTGTTGGAAACTGCCTCCTTTTTTCAAGAGTCAAAATGCATGCTAAATTTAAATTCCATCATTTTCTCCAATAGAAAGGAGAACATACGTGTATAAAAGCACTATCTTGGGGGGCCTGGGTGGCTCAGTCAGTTGAGCGTACGACTTCGGCTCACGTCATGATCTCACAGTTTGTGGGTTTGAGCCCCACGTGGAGCTCTGTGCTGACAGCTCAGAGCCTGGAGCCTGTTTAAGATTCTGTGTCTCCCTCTCTCCTTGCCCCTCCCCTGTTCACGCTCTGTATCTGTCTCAAGAATAAATAAACACTAGAAAAATTTTTTTTAAAAAAGCACTATTTAACGCTCCTTATAACAGACTAGTCAAATGGCAAGAATAGTAAGAATGGGTTCTAGCTCTCTGAAACTAATGGAAAAATTATTTGGCCCTAAGAGGCTTATTTTAATCAGAAGTTTGATTCATCATCTTTAGCATTGATATGAAGCAAAAGATTAGTCCCATTTCTTTTCCAAGATTCTTGATAAACTAGCTATAAAACTTTTCTATTTCATGCTAATATGTCTCTCTGTTGCAAGCATTGACTTGAAGGTGATTAACTAGAGCTTATTCGATTAGTTGTAGGATAGAACACTAGATTCCAGTCTGGTTTTTCGAACTCAGTGGGACTTCACAATTTTATAAGAGTAGCAAAATATTTTAATATAATAAATTAAAATATCTGTATATAATTATTCCTGTTTGTCTTCAAATTAAACAACTTTAGGGGTGCCTGGGTGGCTCAGTTGGTTAAGCGTCTGACTTTGACTCAGGTCATGATCTCATGTTTCATGGGTTGGAGCCCCGCATCAGGCTCTGTGCTAACAGCTCAGAGCCTGGAGCCTGCTTCAGATTCTCTCTCTCTCTCTCTCTCTCTCTCTGTCTCTCAAAAATAAATAAAACATTAAAAAAAATTGTTTAAACTAAACAATTTTAGTATACTACCAAGCCATTACTCTGTTTAAGGCATAATTTTGATATATAATACAACACTGAAACAAAAATGTGTTCTAAGATTTTAAACACCATTAAAATCTTATTCTTTAGAACAAGATGAATGAATTTATCAACACCCTTTCTTTCCTTCTTAAAAGAATGGAGCTGTGTTATTGTTCTTCATTTTAAATGATAGGCACTTTAGTAGGATATAACACCGTTTTGAGAAAGCTGCTGTCATATTACTCTGCACATTTGGGTTGCATAAATGCTAACTTTAATGATGCAGTATTTCCTTTGTAAAATTATCTTTTATGCTGAATGAGCTGGTCATTAATTTCACTGTAAAGACATAATTTGTACATGTTAATGTATTTTTCAACTAATCTATTTGTGTGAGCGTAACAGCTGGTAGCTCCTGAAAGAAGACAAGATAGTAAAAACGCTACCTGAGTTCCATAATTTCTTTGATTTCTCTTCTTTATCACATAAAATCCAGCTTTAAATTTTATTCCTTTGTTATGCCAGTATCATAGTTATTTTGTGTACGAATACATCCATGGCATATGAGGGTTCTGTTGGTGCTGCAATTACACCAGATTGCACAATAGTTTGTTAATGCTCTATTACTTTTGCATGCAAATAGCTAAAATAAAGAGCCTGAAATTCACTTTCGCTGTACATCTCCGATTTAATTTACTTGTTTTTAAAGTCTGCTCATCTACATTTTTACTACAAATATTTCCCATTTTCTTTTATTTCTCTATCTCAGTTTCAATGGAATATTCTTGAACCCACTGGATCATGAGGATATGAAAAAAAGACATACTATTTTTTCCATCACCTCCAAAAGATTGAAAATACCCTAGATTTTCTGCAAGTTCCACAAATATTTAAATAAAGCCTTTAATATACATGTAGCAAAAATTAAAAAATAACGAATGTATGACAGATATATAATAAAAACGAGTTAACTAAAGGTAATATGTTCCAAAGAAAGTGTATTTTGAATAAAATAAATTGAATTCCAAGATTCAAGAAATTTCCTGGAAGAATACTATCCTCTTTTCTTTGTTTCCTTTATTAGCAAAGCAAAAGGGGAGAACATATTTACCTAACACTGTTGGAAAAAAATTGCTTCTTAAAAGATCCATAGTTATTTACATGCCTTTCAACCTGTTGAAACACATATAACCAAAATAGTCCACGTCAAGTTGAGGAAAAACAAGCATATCTGTATTGTCATCAGGGAAATAGTTACTAGTCAATTCAAGGATACACTTTTACCAGCAGTTCACTCATGCTGAGTACTAAGGTTTCTTAACTCATTGGATCATATCAAATTGCATCGCCAAGGAGCATCTCTGAGCACAAAGTTGTTACACTAAACAAACAGTGATTCTTCTTCAGGATCAAGAATAAAAACACATCTGTTTTAGTTGGTAGGAAAACAATTATTTGTTAATTCTTTCAAGTAAAGTCCTTGGTAATGTAAAAAGTATTTATGAGAAGTAGAAAGAAGGAGTGTGAAACCTAGTATGACATTTAATCATCTTTCCTTTTATTGCCCTTGGCTTTTGGCCTTTTGTGCCCACCTGATAAAATAATAAGTAGGATACTTATTCCACTTATTACTTTATGGTAGCGTCCCTGAGCCATAAATGGCTGGAAGCAGATTGACACTGTTAAGCAGTATAGCGATATTGGAAACCGAATTCACATTTAAATCATCGAATCCAAGTAGAAAATGACTCTACTGCCAAAACAAAGTGGGGAACACACCATTCATCACCACAACAAAGTGTGTATGTATCCAGCAATGATTTCAGACATGGCAGATGGTACACAGATACAGAACACTCAGATCGAGAGGGAGAAAACATGTTGCCCTTCTCATGGTACAGTGAAAACACTCAGAAGTGGATGTTCATAATATGGGAGAAAAGAAATGTGGCTTGGATACAGATAAAAATTTCTCTCTTTTATTTATGATGCCTCTAAATTATCAGCAATTTCTTACTAGCTTCTTTGTACAATGTAGTTGATGTCAAAAACCCATTTATTATTTGCATTCTTCAAACGTATAGATCTAAGCAATGTAGGAAAAAATATTTCCTTTTTCTTTTTTCAAAAATTCCAGAATACTTCTCATAAAGCATCCAGGCATGAAGACAGAGAGTACACCCCACTCTTCCACACTCTTGACCTCATTTCCATAACAACTACCAGAGAGAAATAACATAAAGGTATAGAGCCAATAGACAACCTGCCTAATGCTGGAGTACAAATCAGGAGGCAAGGGCACACTCACCATCTTGCCTCACCATCTGAGCAATTGTGTGGAATTGCATAAGCAGTATAAGAAAGCCCTTAAAATTTCCCCTGGACAAATGTATATAGCGAGTAGGAGATGGGCACTCTTGAAGAAGATGTATTTAGCTTTGGATGCTAACTGTACTGATTGGCAGATAAGAAACTCAATGATTTCATTCTGACTTTCTCTTCAATCTCTTCAGATGTCTTGAAGCATTTAATCAATGCGTGTTCAAAGTTCTTCCGGCTTACGCTCACTCTCTAGCTCCGAAGCCAGCCTTACACATTAAAGTTTTGTTATAGCAGCATGGCACTAAAAGTCCTAAAATCTGCCTTACTTAATCATTGCAGCATCATTATTCCAAACTTTAGCAGCTTGGAAAATAAATACTGAGGTTTCCCATTTCCGTGGGTCAGAAATTCAGGAGTGTGTTAGTTGGATGGGTCTTAGGGAGGATGTTACAAAGTTGCAGCCAAAATGGTAGCTAGCTGCTGCAGATGTCTGAAGGCTTGACTGTAGCTGAAGAAACTGCTTCCAAGATGATTCAAACACATTGACTGCAGGTTACAGTTCTTTGTTGGCTATTTGCAGGAGGCCTCAGTTTCTCTCTGGTGTGTCTTCCCATGGAGCTGCTTGAGTGATCACATAATATGGCAGCCTTCTTTCCCTAGAGAGAGTTATCTGAGAGACAGAGAGAGCAAGCAAGAGAGAGAGCAATAATATCCCTTATTACCTGGCCTCAAAAGTAATATACCAACACTTGTTGTTGTTGTGTTCTGTTGACCAGGCATACTGACCTAAAAACAGTATGTGAAGTGATTACACAAGGGCATGAATACCCAGGGCTGGGGAAGATTGATACCGAAAACTCTTTGATATTTTTGTCCCCTCGGGAAAGACGTGGACCTTTATGGATTCTTACTTTTTCCATAGTACAGTAAGCACTGTCAAATAGAAGCTATGAGCATACTGTGTATTTTTAGCTAAGTTGTTACCAACGGTTCATCTTCCCTTGTCTTTAGTGTCTCTAAGCCTCCTCTCCCAAATTCTTTTCCTGCAGATCAAAAAGTAGAGAGGGGTCTTCTTAAGCAATTGTGTAAATAAAAGTCTGTACACTTTTTTTTTTTTTTTTTTTTACAAAAACTGGTTGGTTACCCAGATGCTGACTGAGTTTATCTATTTCTTTCTTACTGTAATGCAGTCCTTAGACAATATGAAGGTTTTGTTTTTTAGACTTTTGGTCCTATTTCCCTCCATAACATATCTAGCCCTTTTTTTCTTCCTTTGAAATATCTACAGAATCTATTGTTTATTGCCTCTTCCTATGGCCCTAGTCAAATCCTGAACTATTCCCATAGCCTCCCATCTGACCTTTCATACCCACAGCCATTTTGCCCTCTCAGCCCACCAAATGTATCCTTGCTTTGAGACATTCTATTACTGCTACCACTTCCGGGAATCATTTCCACCAAAATATGGCAGTTCATCACTATGTTTATGTCTCTGTCCAACATTAACAGGGAGCCTTCTCTGACCATGCTCTCTTAAATAACATTACATTTCTTCATCCTGACCTTTCCCCTTACCCTGAATTATTTTTCTTCCTAAACTCTTTGGCTACCAGACATATTATATATTCATTTTGTTATTTATTTATTTTGTTTCCTTAATAAAAGCTATGCTCTATGGAAGTAGGGACCTTTGTGTTCTTGTCTATTCTCAACAGTGAGAATAGTGCCCTTAATGCTCAGCCTCAAGTTAAGCAGTATATTCATGAGCTGCCAACAGCAGGGGTGGTTTTCACAGTGAAAGTAGAGAGAAGGCAGAGTCTGAAGCCATGGTGTGATTTTCTGATCCATACATGTGTCATCCCCCCTCCCCACCCAAGTTATTTAAAAGGCAGCAAAACCCAAATGCCGGAAAAGAATGAAAAACAAGTGGCTGTTAGGTATAGGTATCTACTTCAACATGTATTACACACCATGGGTAGCATTACATTGCAACAAATCTTAATTCTTGTCTCTAAACCGACCATAAATATTTCAAATTTTGGCAGTTATATTTTTGAAGCATAAATGAATCAGGTATACTATTAAATTTCATTAAGCAATCTTCTTTCAAAGTATTTTTCTCTGACAAATTCTATTATAACCACAACTTTTCCAAGTTTAATTTTTTATGATTGATTTTCTGTAATATGAATTTGCATTTATATCATTCACCCATGTAATTTTTGCTTCCTATAATGACTAAATCTGGTAACCATTTAGCTATAGGCTAAAACAGATACAAGTTTTTTGAACTACCATCTATAACTTTACATCTTTCTGGTTTAACTTTTAATTCATGTCTAGTATGCTTCTAAGTATTTAAACAGGTTTTTCTCTCTGAATGCTAATTGATCAGCTAAACATAGATTCAGTTAAATTTCTATAACAAGGACCTACCTAGACAGGCTTCCTGTTATCTCCAGTTAAAGTTGTTTCCAATGAAGTAATCTTCTCTTCTCAACACTTATTATTTACGAGACTTTGTTTTCATGGTTCTCCATCCTTATAGAGCATTCTTGCATTGAAGACAGGACTGAGTTTAAATCATCTCAGTCAAAAATGTATGTGGCATCTAAGAAACCAAGTAAATATTTGATGTCAATTTTTTCATTTGTTGAATGAGAAATAGCTCCTGATGTTAATTGGCTCACTG
Source organism: Panthera tigris (assembly GCF_018350195.1). Lineage (NCBI taxonomy): Eukaryota > Metazoa > Chordata > Mammalia > Carnivora > Felidae > Panthera > Panthera tigris. Next base: position 219,342,800 of record NC_056660.1, read on the forward strand.
TCCGGTAGAGGATATAAACATATGCAATAGTTTACATTTAAATATTTATATAACATTTATGGAAATAATATAAAAATCTTCCACTAACAATGTCTATCAGATCCACAGCATTCGTCAGAGATTATATTTCACATTCAAAAGCAGATTGTAGTCAGAGAAAATGCATAATAAAACATGGAAATTTAGCACTTATTTTCATGTAAATATGAATAGATGATATCCCAAGGGGTATTTTTATTCAATAAATACTTCATTTTTTTAATAACCTTATCCAGCACGTTGTAAGTACCAGCTAATTGATAGATATATGGGAAAAAATGGTGACCCTATAGGCCTGATTTATTTCATTTGCTCACTAAAGGTTGGAGTATATGTTGGAAGAAAGTGTCATAGTACATTTAAAATTCTAGATTAACATAATAATTACAATAATAATAACATGAGGTTTAGATTTTCAAGTTTCTGCAAAGATGGTGAATTATCCATTCTGTAGTCTCCCTCAAATAAGATCAACTCTTAAAAATGAAGCGTCCGAGATCCTGGACAACAACAACAAAAACTGTAAAGAAGCATTGAAGAAATTTGTGTGCTTTGTTGGCCAAGGAAGGGGTTGATTCAACCTGGAGCAGAACTCATCCAGAAGTAGTCTCAAAGGACAAATTAGAATTAAAAAATCCATCTCCCTGGGAAAATCAATACCTGTCCCTGGTTGCATAAATCAGCAACACTAGCAAAAACTTGTATTCCGGATAGGTAACCCAGAAATCTTGATCTGTTCAAGTGTTGCTGAAAACCGTTGGTTGATTGACTAGCCTCAGACATTAATCCTGATGCATGTTCCCTTTCCGACACCAAATAGTAGTTCACATTTCACTGCCCCAAACTGCCTCTCCTGGGGAGATGAAGGGGATGCTTTCACCTCAAGGAGAATTTGCTGGAGTTTTAGCAAAGAAAAATGAGTAAATGGTTGTGTGTGTGTGTGTGTGTGTGTGTGTGTGTGTGTGTGTGTGTGTTTATTCTTCATGAAGTCATGTACGAGAGAGGTGATTAAACTAATATAAGGCATTTAGGGGGCACCTGGGTGGTTTAGTCAGTTAAGTGCCCAACTCTTGGTTTCAGCTCAGGTCATGATCTCACTGTTTATGAGTTCCAGCCCCACATTGGGATTTAAGCTTTCAGCACAGAGCCTGCTTGGGATTCTCTCTCTCTCTCTCTCTCTCTCTCTCTCTCTCTCACTGTCTCTCTCTCTTCCTCTCAGAATAAATAAACTTTAAAAAAAATTGAAATAAGGAATTTAGGGTGGGCCCGAATTGAATCTGACTGGTGTCCTTATTAGAAGAGAAAAATTCGAAACAAAGACACCAGGTTGCACACAGGGAAAAAAGCATGCTGGACACTTAGAGAAAGTGGCCATCTATTAGCCAAGGAGAGAGGTCTCTGAAAAAAACAAAACTTGGGGGCACTTTGATCTGGAACTTCTAACCTCTTGAACTATGAGAAATATACTTCTGTTGTTTAAGCCACTCAGTCGGTGGTATTATCACAGCAGCTCTAGTGAACTGTACAGATTGAAGGAACAAATTTAAGTACTTAGAAGAGGATGCATAAAAGGATTAATACATTTAAATAGCAAACAAATACATATTGTTTTAAATAGACACAGAAATACTAGTAACTAGTTTTTTTAAATCAAAGATATAAAGAAAATAATAGTGAAGAGGAAATATTTGAAGAAATAATAGAGATAAATTTCTCAGAAATAAACAGGGACCCATAGAACATCAAGAAAGTGAAAAAAGAAAATGTCCTCACCAAGAAACATTTTGGTGAAATTTTGGACTATCAAAGACATTGAAAAAATTCTTAAAGCTCCCAAAACAAATTCTGATCCCTTAGAAGCAAAAATATCAACACCACTATGTGTATCAGCAAAAACTAAAGGCTGAAAACATATATATTTTAAGCAATTCCAGGCACTGAGAAGAAAAATAAGGTTGAAAAGGATATACAGCAGATATTTTGACTTCTTAAAATATTTTAGCAGTAGTACAATAGAGACTTCAGATACAGAAGCTGACATATATCAAATTTTGATTGATATGTGAGAGGTCTGTGGAAAACAGATGGACCTTTCCACTAATGATGCTGGAAAAACTGGTTATCCACTTTCAAAAAATAAAAATGGATTTTTTAAAATTCATTCCTCCTCACATACACAAATTAATGACTAAAATGTCATTGTCAATGTTAAAACTTTTAAACTGTAAAATAATATCTTTATGACCTAGTTTTAAATAAATGTTTTGTAAAGAAAATACAACAAAAATGATATGCAGTGATACATTCAATCACATTAACATTTTATAAAAGCATACCTTGCAAAGATTAGCCCCAGAATGAGCGAAAATAATTGGAGTGTAAATTGGTATGTATACATTGGAATTGATTTCGACATGTTTATTCAAGTTGAATACACACACACACACACACACACACATATATATATATATATATATATACACACACACACAATATATACACATACACACACACATACACATAATTTTGAATCACATAAAATTTTAAAAGTTGCAAGTTAATAAATGGTAAAATATTGTCAATTCCCCATGTTTTAACATCTATGTTTTATGTATGAGATTTTTTTCTCTTAGGTACTTGCAGTAGAAGAATTGTTGTAATTGTAAAACCACTAGGACCCGTGTGCAAAAATTTTCTTAATATTACTATCTATAAATAAAGATCTAGCAATAACTCAGTAATGTATCAAAAATAAAAAGGAGGGCACTTGGGTGGCTCAGTCGGTTAAACATCTAGCTCTTGATATTCTGCTCAGTTCATGATCTCAAGGTTTGTGAGATTGAACCTTGCATTGGGCTTTATGCTGATAGTTCAGATCCTGCTTGAGATTCTCTCTCTCTCTCTCTCTCTCTCTCTCTCTCTCTCCCCTTATCTCAAAATAAATATATAATTTTTTAAAAAATAAAATGGGAAACTGCATTGTGGTGTATTTATTCAATAAAGGATGTTCATCAAATTAATTAATTAATTAATTAACTATAATTTCATCTAATGAATGAATTGCAAAAACATGATAGTAAATGAATAAAAATCCACTGGAGAACATATACATGTGACTCCACTGGGGAAGACAAAGCTACACAAAATAGACAATTCTGAGCAACACATTTTTACAGACTTGTAAAATGTGGTGAGCCTACAAAGACATGCAAGACGATTGTTAACATGATCATAGTTTTCCGTAGCAGACAGCATAGCCAGGGATGTAAATTGGGAAGAGTATTCAAAAGACTTCATTTGTTCTATTTTAAGTGGAGTGGTGGAAAATAATGTGCTCTCTTTTGTGTATGTATATATTACATGTTTTTAATTTTTTTAAGTAAAAATGGTTAATAAGCATGGTTTGTTATTTCAAGAAGAATCATTTCTTTTGGAGGCCATGGATTGTATAATGTAATAAAAAAGAAGACCATGTGACAAGAGCATTGAGAAAAGATTGAATTATACAAGATCTCTGGACAAAAGTACAGAATTCACAGAAGTTAGATTTTATTGTAATCATAGAGGGGAGCAATAAACCAATTTGGAATGTTTTTATCACTCTGGCTGCTGTAAGAAGATATTTTTTTTGCCAGAGTAAATAATGGAGAAGGAAAACCAATTTGGAAACTCTTATAATAATCCATATGACAGATGTTGGGTTAGACGCATGTGGTTGTCACCAAGCTGGAGAGAAATAGACAGCTTTGAGATATATGTAGGAGTTATAATTTACAGGACTTTATGATGAATTGGATCTACTGGTTTAAGTACAGGTTAGTGTTAAACAATGTTTCTGTGTCTCCAGATTGAGTCACTGGAGGAAGGATAATTTATTAATGTAGAGAACATAATAAAAAGAATTGAATTATGGCTAGGGCTACATCAAGAGTTTCATTTTGGACATGTTATGTTTGGACATATTAGGCTCTGTTTTGTTACTGGAATGCTCTCCTCTATGAACTAGTTGAGTGGAAAAGTTAAGTAATCAGTTTAAAATATGCATCTGGATAGGAAATGAGAAGTATAGCCCATAAACAGTGAGTTATTAACAAGGTGGGGTGTGTAAAATCCTGAGAATTAATAGATTGCCTAGAGAGATGATGTAGAAGAAGAGGCAAGATCTGACACACGAATACTTAGGTAAAAGGTAGTGAAGGAATTATAAACAAAGAATGAGAAGGAATGACTTGAGACATAAAAGGAAAAAGTAGAAGATAATATCAGAGAAGCCAGGAGAAAGGTATTTTTTTTAAAAACAATAATCTTCTGTGACCAATGTTAGAGTAAAATTGAGGAAGATAATGACTAATAACTACACACTGGCAAATTAAGGTCCCAGTTGACGGTAGTAAGGACAATTTTACTTGAGTGATGCAGTCAGTATGGAGTGGTCAGTATGGTCAGTATGAAAGATGCTTGAGGGACAGAAGATGGTGTGTGCAGTTAACCCTTAGAATAAATTTGTATATTGAAACCCAAGTGGAAAAGGAAAGCTACTTATCCACATATACAACGGAAAGTGAGGTTTTCCTTTTATTTTTGACTAATATGTCTTATGAATCCTAACTTCACTGGAGAACATGGAGTCACAAAAGTTGAAAATTGATAGAAGTTTCCTCTGGTTTAGTCCAATAGTTTATCCTCTTTTGAATAAATGCATCCCTCAAATATCCTCTTCTGCCATCAATAAGATAGCAAGTGAAAATAAAGGCTTGTGTGGTGTGGTAGTGGTGACACATCAATCACTTTCTCCGAGTGGAAACAGGAGCCTTGGATCTATTTACGAACATCTTTTTTTCCTGTCCTCTGGGCCAACATTGAAGACGTCACATGACAACCTAGATTTTGGACACTTATTGACATTTCCATCTGAAGTCTGCACCTGGGTACTCACTGCCACTGTCTCATCAGTGAAGTATGAGACAGGTGTCAGTTGTGGAAGACAGGATTGAGCCTATATATATATATACATATGTATACATATACATATGTATACACACATATGTATATACATATATACATATACATATATACACATATATGTATATACATATATACATATACACATATATACATATACATATATATATATTAAAATTGGTGAATGCTGGATAATTAATAAAATAATTGTGGAAGTTAGAAATTAGAAGTTAATTTCTTGTGAACACTAATCCATGCTTTGGAAAGTCAAACAAAACTCAAGATCTATCCACTCAAGTCCATCCTGTGGTGAGTTTCTCTGTCAATAGAGGTAATGCCATTACATTTTCTCAAGTGGTAAACAATGATAACTGAGCCTCATTGCCTACAAATGTAATATGTTTATCTTTTATGTATTTATACATTCATCAATGTATTTATTAAAATATTTTGGATTACTAATATTGCTGGGCTCCATACTGAGAGCTGATGATTGAGAAATAAATCATAATATCCCTCTTCTAAAGAAAGTAACTAGAGAACAAACCTCGAAAGACACTACATGATTACAAATTGAATTAGGAAGTGGCAGATTAAAGGAGAAAAACTTATTTTTTCATCTTATGTTTTGCTGTAATATACGAAGTAAATACATTTAAAAATGAGCTGGAAATAACAAATGCTATATATCATTATGCATTATTCCACTACCTAATAATTCAATAGCTTAGGAATTTGGAGCATTTTGGATTAGTACATATTTAACTTATTTCTTCATTTGTTCCCCATCTAGGAAATGAAGTAGTGTTCAGTCAATAACAGAAAAGTCACCGGTAAACCCACTGATAGACAAAGATACATTTAGACAGGCGAACGTGCTGCTTCTCTTATCTTAGAATCTGCTAAAAACTAATTTTTTCCAATTCCAAAAAGATTCTGCCTTTTCAGCTAAATAAGTTATGGGAAGAAAGCACTTGAGGAAGGTGAAGAACCACCTCTGATATGTTAGGTTATCGAATCCCATCCTATTAAACAACATCCTTCAATGCTTTATTAGTTTTCCTAGAGCTGGCGTAACTAAGGACTACAAACTGGATGGCTTAAAACAACACAAAGTTATTGTTTCACAGTTCTGGAGGCAAGAAGCATAAAATCAAGGTATCAGTAGTACCATGATCCTGAAATCTGTAGGAAGATTGCTTTCTTGCCACTTCCTCCTAGTTGATGGTGGTTCCCAGGCAATCTTAGGTATTTGTGGCTTGCAGCTGAAGTACTTCAATCTAAGGGTCTCTTCTCCCATGGCATTTTACGTACGTGTCCCCGTCTCCTCATGGATTTTCCTCTTCCTTTAAGAACACCCCTCATATTGGATTAGAGTCCACCCTAATCACCTCATCTTAACTTGATTACATCTGCAAAGACCCTATTTCCAAATAAGGTAAAATTTTGAGGTATTAGAAGTTTATATATGTGTGTGTATATATAAATACATAAAAAATATATATACACATATATGCACATACAGATATATACATATATAACGAGCATATGTGTGAAGTATATAATGTATATAATCTATAATGAATAATATGTATTTAGTATATCATATAAAAGATGTGTAATAAGTATATATAAAAGATACATATTACATATACTATTTATTATTTACATATGATATGTGATGTATATTGTATAAAATGTATACAATAGGTATGTTTGAAAGATTTATATAATATTATGTATGTATAATTGTATAAGTATCATATGTATACTATATGAGAAGCATGTTAGAGTTCGATTTGAATGATGTTTCTAGATCTGGATAACTTTTCAAATCCAGTCACTGTCCTATTTTTCCACTTGGAAATTACTTTGATCTTGACACATCATTAACCATGGAACTAACACTCCAATTCAAAGAGAATTGTTTTTAACATAAAACACATGATATCTTTAACTCCCAGAACCTGGGAAAAACGGCCATGGTCTGTGCCTTGGGGATTCAGCCTCAACATCTTATTACTTTTTCTCTTTGACCAAAGGATGGAGCCATCAATTCTCTTAAAATTGTCAGTAGCTGGCTTTAAGGGTGTTTATTTCCTAATCCAGAGGTTCTGTACAATCAAATATGAATTTCTTGCAGAGAATGCAGCAGGTAAAAGAGTATTAGGATATGTAGCTAAGTTTACTGCCCTTATAAATTGCTATTCTAAATACTGAAAGTTTTTAATTTACAGAAAATGAAAAGTAATTGAAGTGAGGTTAAATATATTGCTGTAAAGGTTTATGCAAATCACATAATGTGTATAATTTATTATAATTAAATGAGAAATATATTTCAGAGATAGCAACATTTAAAGTCATTATTTTTATATTTATTTATGAGTGCAATGCAAATCAGAGAAAGTAGTTTCTTCTTTTGTTAGTTAAACATATATTTAAAATTGCCAAAATTCCTAACTTGATTTTCTTGGACCAGAGAGGTTTCTTACACTTTGAACCAGGGACGACACAGGAAAAGATCCTTTCTCTGAATTTTTTTTTTAAACATAGGACTATTCTGTCTATAGATATGCTATAAAATTGCTGGCATCTGACAAAAAGTGAAAATATGAAATGATTTGTAGATACTATTCTATCTGCTATTCTTTAATCATGTAAAATTATAGTATTTACAGCTAGAAATTCTATTTGTGCTTATCAACCCAACTCTCTTATTTTTACAGATTAATCAATTGAAATAGTTTACTTTCTTCTCTGTAAGTGGATTGTAAAATAATAAGTCAGAGAGTACATTTCAGATGTTTGATAGAAAATTGCTGAAATAAAAATAAAGTAATATAAAAATGTATGGTACAATAAAATATGGGAATTATTTTTTCGTTATACTATGAGCTCTTCAAAAGACATTCTTATTCGCCTCTAATTCACTTCAGTATTTTTTCTATTTCTTCAATAATTGTCATGAAGAGGTTAATTGAATGATCACAACAGCTTTCATACCTTCTATAAGCACATATGTATACATGAATTAAATAATTTATATTTTCTAAAGAAAATTGTACTTTAGAATAATTTTAGATTTAAAGAAATGTTGACAATAGTAAAAGAATCATCATGTATTCCATATCAGATTTCCCGTTGTTCATATCTCACATTAGCATGGTACATTTGTCACAGCTAATGAACAACTACAGATATCTTATTATTAATTGAAATCCATACTTTATTCAGATTTCCTTTCCAATGTTCCTTTCTTTTCCAGGGACCTATCCAGGATACCACAGTACCCTTAGTCTTTATTTCTCTTTAGGTTCCTCTTAGCTTTGAGTTTCTCAGACTTTCCTTCTTTTCCAGAACCTCGACACTTTTGAGGAGTACTGTATTAGTCTGTTAGGACTGCCCTAACAAAATTTCATATACTGGGTGGCTTTAAAAAACAATTTTTTTCCCACAGTTCTAGAGGCTGGAAGGCTGAGATCAGGCTGCCAGCATGTGTAGATCCAGATGAGAACTCTTTTCCTCATTTGCAAATGGCTGTCTTCTCATTGTGCAGTCAACTGATGGGGAGAGATTTCCTCTCATAAGGCCATAGTCCCATTGCACCAGGGCTCCACCCTTATGATCTCATTTAACCTTAATTATTTCTCAAAGATGCTACCTCCAAATATAGTCATATGAGTATTAGGACCTCAAAATATGAATTTTGGGGGGACACAATTCAATCTATAGGAAGTACTGTTTAAACAGCTTGCCTAATGTCTCTTCATTGGGATTTATTTCGTATTTCTTCATTATTAGAAGGGGAATATATGTTTTGGGGAGGAAGAATACAAAGGTGAAATCGCAATCCATTACATCATATCAAAGGTATGGACATCACTTACCAATGTTGATATTAACCTTGCTCACGTGGCCAGGCTAGTGTTTTTCCAGTCCCTTCATGGTCAATTATACTCATTTTCCCCACTTCCATACTCCCCTTTGAAAAGAAATCAGTACGAATAGCCCTTAAGGAGTGGGGAGTTGTGTTCCACCTGCATGAGGATAAAGTACTTATAAGAATTAATTGAAATTCTATATGGAAATTTCGTCTATTCTTCTGTATTTATTTATCCAGTCATTTTTTTGTATTCGTATGGATTCATAGGTATTTACTTTATAGGTTGAGTTATAATTTAATACTACTTTACGGGGGCGCCTGGGTGGCTCAGTTGGTTAAGCATCCGACTTTGGTTCAGGTCATGATCTCATGGTTTGTGAGTTTGAGCCCCGCATCAGGCTCTGTGCTGACAGCTCAGAGCCCAGAACCTGCTTTGGATTGTGTCTCGGTCTGTCTCAGCCCCTCTCCCACTCGTGCTATGTCTCTTTCTCTCAAAAATAAACATTAAAAAGTTTTTAAAAATACTCCTTTATCATATATTATTGCTCAAATTACTGCAGTTTTGGTTCCTGTATCTCTGGACATATCCCCATCATTGTATATGTGTGTGTGTTGGGTGTGGGGGAGGTGTGCTTGAGCAGTATTAATTTTTGGCATTGCAAGATGCCCTAGGCTCATTTTATATATTTATTGCCCTAGTGCTAGAACCCACTATTTTCCCAAGGAGATTTGATTTGTTGTATGTTTGATAATAGCATCATACAAATTCTATTTGTAGTGTAGTGTAGATATCACTGTTATTTATTTTTAAATGAGTTTAATGTTTATTGTTACTTCAAATTAGTTGAGGATTTCACTTCATTGTTGCCAATTTTTTGCACACCATGCAAGAAACACTCAGCAATGCTGAATCCACTATTCACTTTTATAATAATTTTATAGTTCTGTAATTATATAGAAATATATTTAATAATTATGATATAGGCACTATAAGTTTTTAAATCTCAAGGATAGATGTACATATACATCAATACAGAAGTTGTATTATTATCCACCTGTTTTAATAGGCAATTCACTAGTGTGAGCATTCTGAAGTTATAGGTCTTATTTGGAACTGCTTTTCATACAATTTGAAAGCTCAAATATTTGTTGACTACCTATTAAATAGACAATATCAAATATATCAAGTTTACAAAGAACCAAAAATAATGCAAATTACTGATGAAGCTGATTTACTTACTCCTTCCCATTCTGAAGCCCTTAAACGTAATGACTGAGTCATCCTGTCACAGGTGGCTTTAGAAACCCATAGGCCCTCCATGTAAGGGCCCTCCCTGATAAAACTTATAGAAGAGGAGCAAACCAGAATGTACCAGATAATACCAGATAATATGTATTATCTAGAGGCAGATGGCTCCTGAACAATGGGAGGAAGAAAAATGCTAAGCCACCACAGCTAAAACTCACCAATCAAGAATTCAGTCCTCCTCCTTGGGAAGGAATGAGAGATGGAAAAGAGGCCAGGTGTTTTTTGTTTGTTTGTTTGTTTGTTTGTTTGGAGAGAATGAGCAGGGGAGGGCCAGAGAGAGAGAGGGAGAGGGAGAATCCCAAGCAGGCTTCATGTGGGGCTCCACGTGGGGTTCCAACCCAGGAACCTTGGTATCATGACCTGAACAAATATCAGGAGGCCCACATTTAACGGACTGAGCCCCCCAGGCACCCCATGAAACCAGAGATTTTTAAATGTAGTGCGTCTTCATTGAAATCAAAAGAGCATATTAAAAAAAATTAACATTTATTTATTATTGAGAGACAGAGAAAGACAGAGCATGAGCATGGGAGGGACAGAGAGAGGGGGAGACATAGAATCTGCAGCAGGCTCCAGGCTCTGAGCCCTCAACACAGAGCCAGATGGGGAGCTCGAACTCATAAACCCCTAGATCATGGCCTGAGTGGAAGAAGTTGGACGCTGAACTGACTGAGCCACCCAGGCGCCCCAAAAGAGCATATTTTTTTAAATGTCCTTCTCTCATCCCCAAAGCAATTACTTGTTTTAATCTTTGACGTATCAGGTAATGTACGGTGGCTTTGTTTCATATATTATGTAACAAGGAATTAGATAGGTGAGACAATTTGCTCAAAGTCTTAAAACAAATAGAGAATGAGGGCACAAATAATACAAGTAGGAAAATCTTCAATTCACAGGAACACATATATTAAGTATACAAGACTATTCGGGATAACAGATCATAGATACTTAAGCTTTTCTCTACTTTGAGGAAGACCCAATTTATATGAATCTCTAAGAAAGTATCAATTGAATAGTGGTATTAGAGAGATCAACATAAACGTATGCTTTTCAGAATAGCCATTATAATATTGTGTATGTGTGTATGGTATGTTCAATATACTGTGTGTGTGTGTCTCCAATTTGCTAGATGAGTGATGCATGACTAAATAAATGTGTATATTTATCTTTGACTTGTACACAAAGTGAAACTGATATGCAGCTTGTCCCTTTATATTTTGGTTAGTAGTAATTCTATGTCTCCCACTGTAAAATGAGAGGGTGTTCTGCTAAATGAGGTTTGCTCTATTAGTAGGATATTGAAGCTTACCAAATAGGCTTCCTTGGGATTTCACAAATGTACAGCTTGTTAAATTAGTGAAATTAAATCAGTGAAAAAAACAGAGATTGCTGCAGAGAGTCTACCACCCTGGGAAAAGAGCACATGCCAGTTTTTACAAATTGGAATCTGATTTTAAAAAAATGAAGAAGAATATCCTTCTAGGGAACTTATCTGGACTTAGTCATTAGATATTTGTTGAAAAATAGATCCAAATATTCTTATAATCTTAAGATTTTGTCAGCCAACAAATATACATAATACCTTCCCTTACTTACTAACATTGACAAGCAGACATGGCCCAAGAGGTCCCACAGAAAGTCTTGGAAGTTGTAATTTTTATTTTCATTAGAGTCCTGCTTTCTCAGAGGACATCTTTTATGTTAAGCTTAATTTGCATGGTTTTCTAAATACAAATTCTTGATTTTATTTAAAAAACATGGTTTTATTAAAGAGGGATGAAACACGTTTCCACATATAAAACTAAAACAGAGCATTTTGCACAGTAAGAAATGGATCTCATATTTGATTATCAACTGTTTTGTTAATATATTCTGAATGGAATGATCCTCTGTGGAACCAATTGTTTCACATCTTGGGCAAATTACCTCTTTTTTGTTTTCTATTATTTTTAAATCTATGTACAAACTCATCTCCATATTCAAGACACATATAGAGGAATATATTGCCCTCAATTATTCAGATTTATCTCCATTCTTTGGCCTCAAAATAACACACATGATTGTGCCTTGTAAAATAATTTTGAAATTTTATTCAGAGCTTTTAATTATTTTTGCAGAATGAGTTCATTTCAACATTGAAAATTTTAGTTGTTAAATGCTTATAATTCTGACTTCTTTGGTCCAAAGTATGAATATTACTATTTAAAAACAAACATTTGGAAAATGCAATTCTATCCATGTGTGTAATGTGAGATTAGTCAGTCTCAAATATGAAAAATGTAAAAAGACTCATACATATGATATGATATTAATACTTAAGGATATAATCAAAGAGGCATAATTGAAATATATTAACTAGAGTGTTTTTTATTTGAATTCCAATTAATTAATATACATTGTAATATTAGTTTCAGGTGTACAGTTTGGTGAGACAACACTTCCATACGAAAACTCATGCTCATCACAAGTGCCTTCCTTAATCCCCATCACTCCACTCACCTCCCATCTGGTAACCATTAGTTTGTTCTCTATAGTTAAGCATCTACTTCTTGGTTTGCTTCTCTCTTTTTATCCCCATGAGCATTTGTTTTGTTTCAGAAATTGCACATATGAGTAAAATCATATGGTATTTGTCTTTCTCTGACATATTTTGTCTTGCATATTACTCTGCAGCTCCATCCACATCATCGCAAATGGCGAGATTTCATTTTTTTATGGCTGAATAATAGTTGATTGTATACACATCACTCACTGTAGTTTTGGTTTGTATTTCCCAGATGATCAGTGATGTTGAGAATCTTTTCATGTGTTTGTTGGCCACTGGTAAGTCTTCTTTGGAAAAATGGCTATTCATGTCTTCTGCCCACTTTTAACTGGATTATTTGTTTTTTGGGTGTTGAGTTTTATAAGTTCTTTATATATTTTGGATACTAACTGTTTATCCATTATGTCATTTGTGAATATCTTCTCTCATTCCATAGGTTGCCTTTTAGTTTTGTTGATTATTTCCTTCGCTGTGCAAAGGATTTCTTTCTTGATGAAGTCCCATTAGTTTATGTTCGCTTTTGTTTCCCTTGCCTCAGGAGACATATCAAGTAAGATGTCGCTATGGCCAAGGTCTCTTCTTGGTGTTCTCTTCTAGGATTTTGATGGTTTTCTGTCTCAAGGTCTTTTTTTTTTATTAATTTTTTTTAACATTTATTTATTTTTTTGAGACAGAGAGAGACAGAGCATGAACGGGGGAGGGGCAGAGAGAGAGGGAGACACAGAATCGGAAGCAGGCTCCAGGCTCTGAGCCATCAGCCCAGAGCCTGACACAGGGCTCGAACTCACAGACGGCGAGATCATGACCTGAGCCGAAGTCGGATGCTTAACCGACTGAGCCACCCAGGCGCCCCTGTCTCAAGGTCTTTAAAGCACTTTGAGTTTATTTTTTGATATGATGTAAGAGAGTGGTCCAGTTTCATTCTTTTGCATGTTGCTGTCCAGTTTTCCTAACACCATTTGTTGTAAAGACTGCCATTTTTCCATTGGATACTTTATCCTACTTTGTCAAAGAGTAGTTTACTATATCGTTGTGTGTTCATTTCTGGATTTTCTCTTTTGTTCTATTAAGCTATGTGTCATTTTTGTGGCAGAACCATACTGTTTTGATTACTATAGCTTTGTAATATAACTCAAAGTCCAGAATTGTGATCCTTCCAGCCTTGCGTTGCTCTGTGAAAAAAATGCTGGTGGTATTTTGATGGAGATGCATTAAATATGTAGATTGATTTGGGTAATATAGACATTTTAACAATATTTGTTCTTCCAATCCATGAACATGGAATGTTTTTCCATTTCTTTATGTCTTCTTCAATTTCTTTCATCAGCGTTTTATAGCTTTTAGGATACAGATTCTTTACCACATTGCTAACCAGAACATTTTAAAGATAATTTGAAACATATTAGTAAAATTTGAAGAAAAATGAAATTAAGACCTTTACGTTGTTCATAACTAAAACTGAAATATTTAATTCTTCATATGTATAATAATGGTACTTTTTGATGATAGGTTAAAGTATTTAGGATATAATTTAATATTTAAGGAAGTGGAAAAAAAAGATATAAATTTTAACTGAATAGAAACATTTTTTCAAAAATTATTGAAATGTCAATGTTAAAATAGTAAGTAATTAATAGCCCTTTGAGGCATCTCTTTGTCCTTAATATATATTGACTTATGGTGGTGAGCTATTAGATAAGAACGATGTGGAGGTCTTACGAACATTGGAAAGGGCAGGGGAAAAAGAACCCTGGAAAGGAAAACAATCATTAAAGTTACCCAAAGGCTTTCAATGCAAACAAAATATATTAATTTTGATAATTCCTAAAAGTGAATATTCTAGTCAATTTTTGGTTTGTCTTTATATTGTTGGTGGTGGTGGTGAGTCAGAAACAATATTATGATTGGACTTATTATAATGTAAATATCATAAATATTTCAATTAATAACAAGTCCCTGTCACTGCTACTGTGTTCTTCAATTTATAATCCACATAGGATTGATTGGAAAATTTTCACAGTTATGTCTAATCAGATAAAATTAATTCAGATTTCTGGAGACATTTTTAGTTTTTTACAACTTAGATTTACAAATACAGAACCTCAATTTTGAGGCTGACTTACCCATTTTTTTATTTTTAATTATAAGTGTCATCCATTATATATTTATGAAAAAAATAATAATGCTGACTCACAAAATAGTCACTGTCAAATTGAAAGATACGCCAGTAAAATCTCAATTAAAATAAGTGTTCAGCTGTAGACAACAGAAAACCTTGAGTACAAATACTGCAGTCTGAAGATTTTAGTGTTCTGTATGTTATATAATTATAAATGTTTCAAATCAAGCCTTACACATTTTATAATAAAATTTTTAACAATTCATTTTCTTTTCTTATCTCAGCAATTTCGAAAAGAGGACCAGGATATATTCTTGTACTTTGTTTTGTCTGTGCTCTTAAATTCCTGCCGTTAGTCACCTTAGTGATACATACCTAGCACTATTTGGTACTTAAATAATGTTTGTCTTTATCGATTTAATGTAAGTTAATCAATGGCACTAAAGACCTCTTAAAGGCTTAAAATTTTTTAAGTGTTATTTTTACTGTAAAACCAATTGATTTAATATGACCTTCTTTAAAAAAAAAACAAGATTTTAAGGAATAAGGTGTTCTTTGGTGAATCATTTTTAAAAACATAAGTGTTATTGATTTTAGTATAATTTAAATAAGAACATTGCTTATTGTCTTTCTAATAAGAATGACTTTGAATTACTATTATTTGTCAATTTCTATACATATTTTACATAAATCTTATAATACACACACACACACACACACTCAAACTCAAAATCGTGACAGAAAAGCTCACGATTATCTGACTAAAAACATTGCATACAATTTCCACCTTTACCTAAGAATTCTACTTTTTATTTTAGGAATAAAGCAAAGTGAATGGCCCCTAAGTCTTTTATCTGCCAAATGTACAATCTGAATGTTTTAATTTTTTATTATTTTATTTATTTTTAATTTCCCAGCTTTTGAGCTAACATTTGAGCTCAAACATATATTTTTGGTTCCAAGCCTTAGGCTTCCAGCTAAGCCAAATCTATTTATGTTAACGATCTCCAACAGCTGCACTCTGCATTATCTGAGGCTTCTGGGAGGTCTTCCAAGGGAACTCCAAATAGAGCATATTGCAGCGATCTAGTCTGGAGTGCTGAAAGTAATGTCCCACCTGCAGTGATTGCTCTGCCACAGAAAATGTGGTAGCTACACAGTAGTCTAAATTGAGAGAGAGAGAGAGAGAGAGAGAGAGAGAGAGAGAGATCTATTCTATTGCTTCATTTTACTCACCTTTCATCTTCCCTTTGTATATTCCTTGGCTTCTTAATGATAATGTAAAGTGGTTGGTTGTCACCTCAACCACCCCAACACACCAGGGGTCCCCTCCTTTTCCATATTCTACCTCCTGCCTTTCATTGCCTCCTATGATGTGAGCAATGGCCCATGGAAAGAATTGGAGACAACCATACAACATCATTGCTATTAATGAGCTTAAAAAGCACAGCCCATGAAAATACACTAGTTCTATAGGAGAAAAAAAGAGTGGAGGTTTTACCACCATCATTCAAATGATGAATGAACATACTGAGCTATTTCTGCAAGGCACATGAGCTGAGGAGGGTTGTTCAAGAGAGACCGCATCAATGAAACCACCACTCATGAAAAATGACTGCAGTGCCACCCCTTATCGGCATTAATGGTGCTTAAAATGCATTCGTGAGCATACACATATGCTTACACTTGTACAGAGATATGAAAGCATTCACTCTCCCTAGATATTTTTTAACCGCCAGATAGTGCAAGTGACTTCGGTAGTTCAGCTTCATAACTTTCCTAATAAAAATTGAAAAAGTTTTGTTACAGTTTGACAAATGATTCTGTCTGCAGAAAACCCTTGGAACCATAACCATTTTTTTACATAGAGATGTGCCAAAATGCTTGAAAATAATTTAGGCAGCTGCCAGACTATTTTATTTGCTAGTTTAAGACATGGCCTTTAGCCATTTGCTTCACCTTCTTACATTTGAAAACTTTAGCCAGGAAATTGCTATTACAATGATACAGAATTCATCTGAAAGGTTATTTAAATAGGCAAAACAAAACAACAAAACAGAAGAGCCACTGTGACTTATTTATTATATTACCCAAAAGATGCTAGAAACATCCTTTAGAAAATGTAACACTTCCAAAATTCATGCCTTTAACGAGAGTTTTCCAGATTTGAATTGATTTTCTGTATGTTTTTGAAGGTCAGTTTTAGAAAACTGAGTTTGTTTTATAGACTGAAAGCCAACAGACCAAAATCATTGTGGTTTATGTGAGTAAAGGCCAGTTTACAAAGGAAATAAGTGGGCAAAATGTTAACAGGTACCTAGCATGGCTTACCAGCATCTTCAAGTTGATCTAAAAGGATGCTCTTTAATTCACATGCAGATATTCTTTTCACCAGTTTGACAATTCCCAGTGCCCATTTCTGATTATTCTACACATTGCATTTTATAAAAAAAATAATTCTTTAAAAACCACCATTCTTTTCCATCTCTCTTCAAGGCAGCTCTATCATAAGTCAATCATTTCTAGGTGTATTATTTATTTCTGAATCTTTATTATGTTTCATTGGTCACTGTTTTCATATTTGTACAAATTCTCACTGTCTCATTTAGCATAGTATCCAGTAATGTGTTCTCACCTTGGTTTTTCAGAAAGGTGTGTTAAGCCATGGTCTTATAAATATAAAAGCATTTCAATTAAGAAACAATGATGCTGAGATTACATTGACCCTATGGATCAGTTTGGAGAGTCTCGACATCTTTCAATAGAGAGAAATACAATTGAATTTTGATATTTTGCGTTTTGAGAACCAGCCTCTGGTTACATCAATTTTCTCTTGTTTTCCTATTTTTAATTTCATTGATTTCCATTTTAGTTTCTTTTTTCTTCCTTCTTGCTTGAGGCTTAAATTATTTTTCCTTCTCTAGCTGCTGAATGTGGAAGCTTAGTTTATTGATTATAGACTTTTTATTTTCTAATATATGCATTTTAATCACATAAATTTTCTGCTAAGCCCAGTTTTTGCTGCATCCTCTTACATTTTATAAAGCTATATTTTCAGTATATTTTGTAAGTTCCAAATATTTGCAAACTTTCTAGCTGTCTTTCTGTTATTACTATCTAATTTGATTTCATATGGTCTGAGAGTGTTATGGGTTAACTTGGGTCTCCCCTAAGAAGATATGTTAAAGATCTCATCCCCATTATCTCAGAAAATGGGTCACACTTAATATTTTTCTAGTTACAGGTACCAGAATCTTCAAATTTCTGTAGCATCTTTGTTTTTTGTCTTCTACCTTGATTTTGATATTTCCCTATGTGTTACTCCTCAATGAGAGTTTGTTGTTGGTGAAGTAGAGAGCTAATCTTGTGGGTTTTAAACCTGTGTGAAAATTATTAAAGACAAGGGGAAGCAGAGATTCATGTGATCAGATTTATATTTTGAAAAGATTTCTGCTGTTTAAAAAATCCCTCTGTGGTCAATTCACCCTAGACAGGGGTTTGCAAATGGGCAAAGTTTGCTACAACAATGTATTTTTAAAAAGCAAATCCATTGACTTGCTGTGTCTAAAAATGTAAACATACAAGTCAAATTTTGGAGAGAAATACACAGGAAAAAATGTGATGCAGAATAACAGCAAGTTAAAAAAAGAGGGGGAAACTCAATATTTAGCAAAAACCACAGACCTGTGTTTATATGCAGCAGAAAGGAACAACATAAATGTTTATGACACTTAACAATTCTCATGGACCTACAATAAATAAGGAGACAAAAATCTGACAGTAGACAATTTCTGACAGAAATTCAAAATATAAACCTAGTCTTGGATTCAATGCAAAGAAAAGCATTATTTCTGAAGCCACTGAAAGACAGAGGATTGGTTAAGGACCCAGAGATTCAAAGCTAAGGCCCATTTGCCCTTACTGGACTCCCAAAGCCTTTGAATTTGGAAGCAAACTTAAGGGCTGTTCATGTTCAGAAATTAAGAGAGATTCTCCCCAGGGGAGGAGTTAGTCAGAAATAGTCACCCTAGCAAAATCCATAAGGGCCCTGTAATCTAGCAAAGGATGTAGAAAATTATAATGAGTAGGTTGAAAATGTTTTTGTGGGTCTATGAACTTGAACTTGGCTTACAGAGTTTATAATTACAAATACAGAGCATGTAGTCTGCAAATGTGAGAGGAGTCTTAATTCATCCTGGGGCATCTGGAAAGGCAATGGTATAAAGAGAATTAGACACCATATTTTAATTATATATAATAGACATCAAGAGAAGGTGTTGTTGTTGTTGTTTGTTGTTATTGTTGTTGTTGGAACTAGGCTGCAAGATTTTGACTCCCAGCTTTTTCATCTTTAGAAAGGTGCCTGGGGAAAGCTAATTTCTCAATGCCTTAGTGCATTCATACATATAAAGTGGGGCAAACTAATAGTGAACTGATAAGATTGTCCTGAAGATTAATTTTGTTAATATCTATAATATAAGTGGAAAAATGTAAGCATTCAACAAACACCACCACTACTATAATACAAGAAACATAGTGAAGCTGAGATAGGCCAATATTCATTAACATTAGTGTTTCCACAATTAGGCACTGTCATTGAGAAGAAGTTCCCCAGCAAGTAGAAGACCATATTTTTCTTCAGACTTTCAAAGCATCCAGAAGTGGTCATGTGAGTACAAATGAAGTATATTTATTGATGCTAAGACAGGTAAATAATGAGTTCTCCCTCTACATCATCGTATTTTCTTTTTGACTGGTGACCCTGAGGTTCCTGTGGGGTGGGGGAGCTACAAGATAGAAGGAAGAAGCCTTGATTCCCAAATCACTATGTGCAGAAAAGTCACCTGTGAATTGGAAGACACCACGTTGGACTATAATCTGATGGGAAATAAACCCTATCATATTAATTCACTGAAATTTGGTGTCGGTTACAGCAACTAGAGTTACCCTAATTTGTTGGGGGAAAAAAGCCCTCTTATTTGTTTTATAAAGGATTCTTACCTAAGGAATCTTAAAAACATCATTCAAAAACCAAAACCAACAAAACAAACAAACAAAAAAAACCAGATTGACCTGCCTCCTTACAAAGTTAAAACAAAATGCCTTTCTCTTGCTTTTTTTGCTATAGTTGCTTTACCTCTATTAGTCTATTTCCTTTCCTTGAATAATATTATTTATAAGTTCAAGTGAAAGTTGAGCAAAAGCAATCTGGATGTGGGTTATAACATGTATAACATTCCAGGGTTACTGCTTTATCTTGTGAAATGGTAATTGATTAAGGGCAATGTTGCTTTGGTTTTAAGCTACGATAGTGGTTCTGGGATTTGTTCGTTCTTTCTAAATGTTATGAGTGTAAGGCTTGTCTATGGAACTGTTTTTTATCCTATCAACAGTCCAATAATTTGGGGAAAAAATATGACACATGAGCGATTTGAGTTGGAATATGTGAGACTGTGGAGAAATGAATGAAATTCATCAGGTCCAGAGTAGAATTAGAAATGGAGGGGTAGATGTTTTTCTTTCTTTCTTTTTTTTTTCTTTTTTGTAACTTTAATATATCTGAGACCAAGGAGAGTTTTCATTCTTTGTTTTATTTTGTTTTTCTTTAAGAAAAAGAAAATGTTTTCATTTATAGAAATTTTTAATTTCCTCCTGAGACTTTAGTTTCCCTCAAGGAATGAAATTTTGAAAAAGCAAAGGGTCACATATTGCCGTACTTCACAATTTGGAGGATTTTATGTTTCTAGAATTGCATTGTTCTCACTGAACTCTTCTCTGTCTGTGACCACAGATATAGGTGGGCATCAGAATTAATTCAGCCAAACTTTATCTGGAAGACAGACTGGAGTTGGAAAATGAAGTTGCTTGATTGTTGTTTTATGATAAATTTCTCGGAAACACAACAGCTTAAACCAACAGATATTTATTATGTCACATAATCACTAAGGGTCAGGAGTCCCGGAATGATTCATTTGGGATTGTGGTTTTGGTCTCTCCTGAGACTATCGCCGAAGTGACAGGAGGCAAGGGTGTGAGTACGGGAAGCCGGTGAGTTTTGGAGGTGAAAGGTGGCTGCTGTGATCCTCCACCTGCTCCAAATGCTTTATGTTCTTCCCACACACAAAGCACACTCACCCATTCTCAAAGTGCCTAGCATGCCTCATGGCGACAGGAGCTCAAATTCTAGAATCTCCTCATCTAAATGGAGTCCAAATGTGAGCAAGTTTCCTCTGTTGTCATACCTGAAGTATAACTTCTCAAGTATAGCTTCTGTTGATCTGTGGGTAAATAGTGAATAAGGTAAATATATAGAGAATAAAGTAAATTAAAAAAATAATAAAGTAATAAATAAAGAGAAAAATTAGCTCGTCTCCTGTCCCCTCAGCCAATATTTGAAGTTAAGAAACGCCTAACTGCTACAAACATTCTTCAAAAAGAAGGAAAGCAGGGGTCACATCTTCATTCTCCTGACGCATTTCATCAGTGCTTATGAAATATGCTTTCTGGCTCTAAAACAATAAAAACAGGGGCACCTGGGTGGCTCTGTAAGTTAAGCATCCGACTTCCGCTCAGGTCAGGATCTCGCAGTTGGAGAGTTGCAGCCCTGCGTCAGGCTCTGTGCTGACAGCTTGGAGCCTGAAGCCTGCTTCGGATTCTTTGTCTCCCTCTCTCTCTCTGCCTCTCCCCTGCTCATGCTCTGTCTCTGCCTCTCTCAAATATTAAATAAAGTATATAAAAAAAGTTTTACAGGGGCGCCTGGGTGGCTCAGTCGGTTAAGCGGCCGACTTCGGCTCAGGTCGTGATCTTACGGTCCGTGAGTTGGAGCCCCGCGTGGGGCTCTGTGCTGACAGCTCAGAGCCTGGAGCCTGTTTCGGATTCTGTGTCCCCCTCTCTCTCTGACCCTCCCCCATTCATGCTCTGTCTCTCTCTGTCTCAAAAATAAACGTTAAAAAAAAATTTAAAAAAAAGTTTTACAACAATAAAAACATATTGAGGGTTTTTGTAAAGTATCTAATGTACTTTACGTGAAAAAGTTTTAAACTCCAGCGACAATGTTTTCTTTATGCAATCATTAATCATTAAACTATATATTTCTTCTAAAAGTTAGAGAAAGGGAGTGCTCAATAGAAAAAGAAAATAGTAACCTTAGGTCGCTTATTTTTTTTTTATTTTTAAATGTTTATTTAATTTTGAGAGAGAGGGAGAGTGCAAGCAGGTGACAGGCAGAGAGAGGAGGGACAGGGGAATCCGAAGTGGGTTCTACGCTGAGAGCAGTGAACCCAAAGCAGGGTTTGAACCTGAGAACTGGGGGATCATGACCTGAGCTGAAATCGGATGTTTAACCAACTGAGCCACCCTGGAGCACCTGTTACTTCTTTAAGTTTACATGCAGGTAGACAATTTTAACTATTGTTTTATATTAATATTAGATTGGGACAATATTTTATATGAAAAATAATAATCAAAGAGACTTATTGTCTCTATCAAAGCTGATTTAGTCCCTAAAAACATCTAAATTAGCCCAAAACTTAGATTGATTTTAATGTTTCTGGCTGATTTAGACCTATTTAACAATTGCACTGAATGAGTCATTGCACATACTGAATATCAGATATCATTGCACATATCTTTTAAAAAAACCTTCATTGAAGGGGTGCCTGGGTGGCTCAGTCAGTTAAGCGTCCGACTTCAGCTCAGGTCATGATCTCACGCTCCGTGAGTTCGAGCCCCGCGTCGGGCTCTGTGCTGACAGCTCGGAGCCTGGAGCCTGCTTCTGATTCTGTGTCTCCCTCTCTCTCTGACCCTCCCCCATTCATGCTCTGTCTCTCTCTGTCTCAAAAATAAATAAACATTAAAAAAATAAAAAAAAAACCTTCATTGAATACAACCTTGGGTATTTTCCTGATTATGTCTTCTTTGAATCTCATACCTCTGAAAAGTCTGGAAAGACAAAGTATCCCTCTGTTTCTTTTTTGTAATCTCAAAGATATTTCCTTTATATGCAACTTGCCCTTTAAAAATTAATTATATTCACACATAATTTTTCATGTTATGTTCTTGTTCAACATGTAATTTTTTTGAGAATTTATCCATACTCAACATTGTCACATCACATTATTTTATCCCTTCGTGCACAATGAATTATGAACACAAGAATATTTGTGCTGGTGAAAGGGAATAAATTAGGTACTCAATTGCATACCAGAGAGGTGCATATTTCCTTTGAATTTAGCTAGACTTAGGCAGGTGGGTCAAGAGACTAATGTTTTTCTCTTAGTGTGCCATTTATCAGCCACCACAGTGGCTCAAAGCAATTTTGTTCTCTCTTCAAGTCCCGGGGGTCCCAATATAGATTTTCATTTTGCCAGCTGGAATGAGTCTGAAAACTCTCCCTGAAGCTTGGTCTTGATCAGCTGCTGCTCTTCATTGACTGAGCAAGTAATCATTTTACTGCCACTAAGATGGAGAGGTGACCTATCTTCAGAGTGACCCTGTAATTCATTTGCTCTTTGTGTTACACTAAGCTGTCCTGTTGAAGGAAAACAGAAGCTGCCTGGGTTAAAGAATGAGACATCTGGGTCACTGGCCACAATTTCAAATAAAATCCACAGTTTTTTGGTAAGGATAAAATATATATACGGGGCTTCCCTTAAATAGAATTCTGTAGAAGACCACACAAACACACACACACACACACACACACACACACACACACACACACACAAACTTCATCTCAGAATTCTTCTTAGATTTCTTGCATATACTTTATCTTCATTCCCAAACTATGGATTTCATTTGAAATCCCATTATTTAACCAGGTCATTTCTGACTTCCTTCAACAGGATAGCTTAATGTAAAACAAGGAGCAAATGATAACGTTGTCACTCAGGGTAGGTTGTCTCTGCACCTTAATACAGAGTGAGTGTATGTGTGGATGTGGTCTTCAGAATCTGGCTTAGAAGTCCCACACATATTTCTTTTATTATTTTTTTTAAGTTTATTTATTTTGAGAGACAGAAAGTACAAGATGGGGAGGAGCAGAGAGAGGGGAGAGAGCAGGAATCCCAAGCAGGCTCCACACTCATAGAGCAGAGCCCGATATGCGGCTTGAACTCATGAACCTGAGCCAAAGTCAGTTGCTTAATCAAATGAGCCAACCAGGTGCCCTAGAAGTCCCACATACATTTAGTGGCTAGAGTTAGGGTATACAATTATGTGCATGCTTATTTTCTTGTTATGTTTTTATGTTATTTACTACTATTTCTTAAAAGCAGGAATACATCCACTTAGTAACTTGATTGGCACAAGTCACTATTGGTAAACTATTACCACTATTTTACATGCAAGTATCTTTTACTGGCATTACCAAACACATCTTTGGAACCTGTTTTGTGCACATCAGCATGTTAGACAATGGGAATGCAAAGATGACTAAAACACCATGCTTATTTGGAAAAAAATCCGAATTATCCTATAAACAACATTGAAAGCACAGATGTGCTGAGTAACAGGAAGAAATCAAGGCAATTATATATTTTGGTAATCACACTACATTTTTAAACTAAAATAATTTATTTCAAAATTTAAAGGCCAGAATTTAAAACTTCACTTTGATAAAAGCATCTGTATTTAATATTATATATTATATATATATTTTAGTTATAAATCGCTCCATAACAAACCAGCCCACGACTTAATGGCACACAGCAGGAACCATTTTAATATGGTCACACATTCCAAGAGGATTTCCAAAAGGATATAACGGGGATGGCTTGTCTGGGTGCCATGATATCTGGGACTTCTACTAGGAGAATGTGAACATGTAGGGAAGGAAAATTTGAAGCTAGTGAATCTGTTTCAATCTTGGCTTCTCCCACTCACATGTCAGGCTTCTGCATTCAGCTCATCTGTATGTACATGACATTGCAGCTGTGAGGTTTGGGCTATTATAATAGGACAACTGTATTCTGAGAGAGAGCCAATTGAGGACAGTCCTTAAGGGCAAGGATTTCATCAGACTGAGTCAGAAGCTGTATGGGCTTTAACAACAGCTTCAGAAGACACACAGCATCATTTAAACGGATGTTTCATTAATGGAGTTCCCAGAAGCCTTTCAGTCTTAGTGTGATGAATGTTAAAGTATTTGGTATTGGATTTAAAACCATACAATGCCTAAATTTGCCAATCTCCTTGCATATGAAAGTGTATTTTACTTTATTTATTGACTTATTTCTTATTTATGCTTCTAATTCAAATGGTGTGTGTTCATCACAGGCTACAAGGTAGGTAATATATTGTCAATGAATGAAACAAAAGAGAAAAATCTATTAACCCAACCAACAAAATACATCAGTTTTTAAAGTGTGTTGAAAAATTGCAATGATTTAAAACATGTTTAACTTTGAGTGACATCGATGAGCTCTGTAACAATTCTATGATAATAGATTAGCTCATTGAGTTCTTAGCTTACAATTTAGAAAAATGAAGGTTACAATTTTGAATATGTCATAAATGGTATAACAAGATAAACTCTCAATCTCCTTGTCTGAATCTAATACAGCATTTCCCAACATGTGTCTCTTTTCTGTAGGGGTAAGTCAAATAAATGTATTCCACTATCAACTATATTGGAATCAAATATTCTTACCTTCCTAGTCTGCTAACCCTTTCCATCGTGAAAAATCACTGTGCATATTAGAATAGTAAAAATTAATTTTGAAAATTTGTAGGCTGAAAATTACAGCAAAAATCGACCACATTGGAGAAAAAAAATAAGTTTTTATCTGTTTCCAACAATAGCAGGTACAAATGTATATGGTTGCTGATGTCAATTCAGACTCAAGGTCAGGGCTCAGTAGCCATGTCTCCGGGTTTCTTTTTTTTTAATGTTTTTTTTTTAACGTTTATTTATTTTTGAGACAGAGAGAGACAGAGCATGAACGGAGGAGGGGCAGAGAGAGAGGGAGACACAGAACCAGAAGCAGGCTCCAGTCTCTGAGCCATCAGCCCAGAGCCCGATGGGGGGCTCGAACTCACTGACCGCGAGATCGTGACCTGAGCTGCAGTTGGACGCTTAACCGACTGAGCCACCCAGGCACCCCTGTCTCCGGGTTTCTTATGTATGCTTACATCTCTGGAAGTGTCCTGCCCTCAGGGTGAGTCAAAGGCAGGATATAGGAGCCAATCCAAGGTGGACCCTTGCTTTATATTCCTCTTTCTTATTGGGAGAATATAATCCTTCTCAAAGCTAGTTCTCATGTGCTTTGTATGGACCAGAAGTGGGTCACACTACCAGTTCAATGGTTAAAGATCAGGCAAGGCAGTGTTCGCTTTTCTGGCTTCTGTAATGGAGGATATGTAAGGAACAATGGATTTGGGGTAGAAGAAATTTGAGAGTATGTATTATAATCATTGTTGGCAAGAAAGTGCACTTCCCCATAGTTTGTCCATATCCTGAATGGATAAACCTGTGTAGTGAATATGTTATTTTATATGAAAAAAAAACCTAAAACCACAACAAAAACCTTTGCAGATGTGATTAA
This sequence comes from Panthera tigris, assembly GCF_018350195.1. Classification (NCBI taxonomy): domain Eukaryota; kingdom Metazoa; phylum Chordata; class Mammalia; order Carnivora; family Felidae; genus Panthera; species Panthera tigris. Next base: position 219,369,200 of record NC_056660.1, read on the forward strand.
GAATGTTATTTTTCTTTTTTATTTTTTTTTACTTAATTTATTTTATGTGTATTTATTTTTGAGAGACAGAAAGAGACAGAGCATCAGTGGGGGAGGGTCAGAGAGAGAGGGAGACACAAACCCATGGACCTGGAGATCATGACCTGACCTGGGACACTTACCCACTGAGCCACCCAGGTGCCCCTAATTAAGGATTTTCAAAGGGAAGAGTGCCCGGATTATCTGGATAAGCCCAGTGTGATCACTTGACTCCTTATAAGTGAAAAAATCAGGCAAAGAAAGCAAAGTCAAAGGGATGTCATCTGAAACAGACTCAACTGACCATTGTTGGTTTTGAAGGTTGAGGAGGAGGCCAGGCGCAAAATAAAGCAGGTGGCTTATGGCAAGTGGAAAAGACAAATGAATGGATTTTCCCCTAGCAACTCGAGAAGGAGCTCGGTACTACCTACCTTGACTTTAGCCCAGCGAAATCTATTTTGGACTTCTGACCATTAGCACTGTAAAATAATCAGGTCGTGTTATTTTAAGCCACTATATTTGTGGGGATTTGTTATAGTAGTCATAGGAAACTAATGTAAAAATCTGTAATAAGGAGAATAGATTGATCCTGTTCCACAAACTTCTTTTACTATATATAACACATTTTATGCCATGACTAATTAAAATCTCTTTTTGAAGATCTTTTCAGTACAATATATATTTTCATAAAGTTGATGATGATAAATAGTTATAATTTGGAAAGAAAATACCAGCAACGCACAAAATACCACTTTTGGTTCATAGCTTCAAATTTTCTCACAAAAGAATCATTTACCAAAATGAGATAAATCATGAATAAATGAACAAGACATATAAATAAATATAATTAACCTTAACATTTGTGCTACCATTTTGGCCTAAAGGTGATTTATTACATCAACACCATTTATTGCATGCTTTGAACTACTTTTAATAATGCATGTAGAAGGATGCTACCTAGTGATTGATTCATCCATCATGTTTAGAACTATCTGAGAAACAGGCAGAGACATCAGTTCAAAATACTAGTGGTTTTTTTAATGTTTATTTATTTTTGAAAAAGAGAGAGAAACCACAAGTAGAGGAGGGGCAGAGAGAGAGGGAGACAGAGAATCCAAAGCAGGCTCCGGTGCTGTCATTATGGAACCGGATGCTGGGCTCGAACTCATGAACTGCAAGATCATGACCTGAGCCAAAATCAAGAGTAGGATGCTCAACCGACTGAGCCCCCCAGCTGCCCCCAAAATATTAGTTTCATTATGACAAAATCAGAGTGTGGGGAATGACCTAAATATGAAGTCAAGATGACCTTCTTTGTCCCATCGCAACATTAAACTTTCTTATTGAGTCACAGGCAGAAAGATAGAAATCTTAAGTCCAATAGTTACCAAATGGTGGTGAGCAAACCTTAAGCCCCCTCTTTGTGAACAGTCAAACCACAGAGAGGGAACAAGAGAATCTCAGCCAAGGATGCTTAGTTCCTTCTTCCCAATGCAGAAAAAATTAAGACATAGAAAAGTTGGAATCTAGCAAAAGGTCCCTCATAAAAACAAGGAATAAGAGAAATGAAGTACACCCTATCAGTGTGAAATACACAGAACAATGCATGTTACTTTATGTACAACAAACATTAATAAGACTAAATGAGAGTATCAATAATTTTCAACAAATTATCTCTGAAAGTTTTGGGTTTTCTTCTTTTGGTGCTTAATAGAAATAGAAACAATTATTAGATCCTGGGATTGGTAGAAAGATCTGATTGTTTGGAAATGTCATCATTTCTGAGGTTGACTTGGAGTAAAAAGGACGATACATTGAAAGGTTAGCATTTGTTATCAAATCATATTGTAAAAGCTATACTAGATGAAAGCCATTAGGGAAAAAAAAGAAAAGGAAAAAATATGAAGGACTAAGAAAGATCTTTACTGGAATAAAGGCCAAAAGCAAATCTAAAAATAAGTCAGACATTTATTATGGCATTAAACTTTGGTGCTTGCCCAAATTAACTAAAGAGGAACACTATTTAAAAACACATATATGAAAAAAAACCAAACACATATATGTGGGCGCCTGGGTGTCTCAGTTGGTTAAGAGTCTGACTTCGGCTCAGGTCATGATCTCAGGGTTCACGAGTTCGAGCTCCACTTTGGGCTTTGTGCTGACAGTTCAGAGCCTGGAGCCTGCTTCCAATTCTGTTTCTCCCTCTCTCTCTGCCCCTCTCCTGCTCATGCTCCGTCTCTCTCTCTCTCTCTCTCAAAAATAAATAAATATTTTAAAAATTTTAATAAAAAATAATAAAAATAAACATTAAAGGAAGAAACACATATGCAGACTCTATCTTCCACTACTTTCCATTTCAGAAGTTTTATTTTGTTTTTCTGTTCACTAGAAGCTTCCAGCTCTTCATCTACATTTTTGAGTGACAAATCTCTGAGGAAAGGAAAGTACCAGCAAGTCTGAAATTCATCTTATAAAGACCCATCTGAAAACATAATTTCTAGGAATGCACTGGACCTCTTTGTCACCCTATGAATTGGGATATTACCCATTTTATATACTGCTCATGTGTATTGTGGTTAAGTGGCCATGATTTTTTTAAAAAGCATGCAAAATTCAATAGGAAGAAAGGATAAGTGCTACAGTGGGTAATGTTTATTACAGTTTTTCTTTTTTGCTTGGTTGGTTTGTAATGTTCTCCACTCTGGTTTTTTGTTGATTATTAAAACAAAAAGAAACTTAGAAAGCATGTAAGATATTGTTATAGCTCATTAAGACTTAATAAAACTATTGATAGACCTCAGACTGAGATAATTTTTTTAAAAAATATACGCAAAGCTATGTAAGAAAAGCAAAGTTAAAGATCTCAAAATATTTTACCAGATTTAACTTCAAAGCAGCCTGCACTAAGGGTCTAAGTAGGCATTCAGAATTATTCCTGATTTTTTTCACATATATCTACAATTTTATGGTAACTCCCAATGATCATCTTCCATTTTTCTACCTAAAATTCTAAAACTAATAAAATAATGAGCAAAACATATTTATTCAGTGCTAAATCCAAAGTTTGATTAGACTATTGAGGATGATCAAATTGTTCCTTGTAAACATGAATTACAAATCACCCATTAATTTGAACCTGCTTAAACACCTCAGATGTTAAAATAAATATGTTTTAACTATTATAGGGATATAGGTGAGGTGATAAAAAAAATAGGTGGTAAAAGGAAAAAAGAGTGTGTTTTCTCACTTTACTGCCTCCAAAAACAACATGAAAAATTTTACATAAGGTAGATAGGCTACTTGTTTCTATACTGACATTATATTTTAATTTCATAGAAAGTATTGCTCATTTTACTTGAAAAAGCAAGCTACAAAGGCACGCGCACATACACACACATACACACACATATATTTATATAATGTGAACAATTAGAGAATATTATGGTATGGTGACATCTGGTTTCATCAGTCATTTTGTAAACATGATGCAAACTATGTTGAGATGGAATGAAGCTGTATTATTTATCTGTGTTTTTCCTTGCAGATAAAAATACACAATAAAAACACTGCTGCCTGATTGCTGATGTCTCTACTCAATTAGCACAGAAGCAAATTGATTCTTTTTTTTTTGCTCGAGGGGGCAAAACAACAGAGTTGTTTTCTTCTTCCTGCTGTATTTCTATCAGACACATTTTTACTGCAGACTATGTTTGAATCTTAGGCAAGTTGTTTTCATTCTTGTAAGTCAGAAATAATTTTCAATTGCAGCTCTCTATGCTCCCTTAAGGAAATATATTAGCCACCGCATGGTGGTTTAAGTGCACAATTAGCCTTTTTCTCACTCTATCCATGTTGTACAACCAGGTGGGTGGTCCTTAAACACCCAAGTAGTCATTTCAAGGGCACTGAACACACACAAGTTCAGGTCTTCTACTGGGGTCAAAGATGTATGATTTTCAGTCATATTTGGCTTTAGATGAAATGGTTTCAAAACAGTCTTAAAGTTTTAGCTCTTCAGAGAGTCACTCTCCACTGAATGGCAAAGTCTGATAAATAATGACCCACTTGGAAGAAAGTACACTTTTAAAATAAACATCCCCATCACCCAGCAGAAGCAGCAGGACAATAACAAAGATTTCCTTTTTCTTAATTCTGTTGGAAACTGAATAATGGAAAAGGATAAAAAGACATAAATTTACTTTGATATAGAAATAAAGCCTGGCTACCCTGCAATAGCAAGTGGTGTGCTTTAATCTGATTATTCTTGCAATATAACAAAGTTACTGGGGAAATTATTGCATTTTTGTAACAAGCCACATTACTGATTAATTATAGTGCAGAAGAGAAAAAAAGCTTGTATCTATTATGTACATGGCTTATATTAACGCTTAAATAACTTGCCCACAATTATCTGGACAATAGTACTGTATAAAATCCTCTCTCTCCATTTTTAGGTTACTCTGCCCTCAGGTCCCTGTGCCCCAAACCTACGCAGCCCATAGAAGTGCTGTTCCAAATGATGTAGTCTGCATAATATTCAAGAAAAACTAGCTGTCCTTACCAAAATTCTGCTATTAAGAAAGATAAAAGCTGGTCCGTGTGTTCATGTGTGTAATTCCACTCCATGCTGATTTACCCCTATTTTCACATATATAATAGTATTTAGTATTTATGCTACATATGAACAAGATATGAAAGCAATGTGTCCAACCTCATTTGGCCTTCTCACAAAACTATTTATTAAGTAATATCCTATCCAAAAGGACACTGGTTTATTAACGTTAAGGATGTACAACAGAATTAATTACAAGTAACAATACTAGCTCAAGAGAAAGAATAAAGCAACCTATCTGCTTAAAAGTACAACGGCAATTAGAAAATGATCGAGAATATAGAAAGGAAAAAAGTATCAGCTTTTTTTTTTTTGCTAAGTTTGTATTTGTTGACAATAATGGTGGCATTACTTTTGCCTTCAAGAATATTACAGTAATTATTTTCTTTTTACTTATTTACCAGTAATTTTTTTATTATGTGAATATTAATTTAACACTTTATTTGATATTTTGGTATTGTAAAGCAAATAGACAATATTGACATCTTAATGTTCAACCAGAATTATATAACTTTAAAACTAAAAGCGATGAAATTAGTCAAAAGACTGCCTTGGGGGGCGCCTGGGTGGCTCAGTTGGTTAAGCGGCCAACTTTGGTTCAGGTCATGATCTCACGGTCCATGGGTTCAAGCCCCGCATCGGGCTCTGTGCTGGCAGCTCAGAGCCTGGAGCCTGCTTCAGATTCTGTGTCTCCCTCTCTCTGACCCTCCCCCGTTCATGCTCTCTCTCTGTCGCAAAAATAAATAAATGTTAAAAAAAAATTAAAAAAAAAAAAAAAAGACTGCCTTGGGTAATTTTCTGTCATTTGGCATGCTGGGCTACACTGGGCTGTAATACAACACAATTTTTAAAAAACATTTAAATATTGCCAAAACTTCTTGACATAATTAATGTACCCTTTGTTTTTCTTTTCCACTATTATTACCCAGTAATTTTTTTTTTGTTTACAGTCATTGTGCCCTTATTTATTGATAAAATGGGAATATTACTAATAACTGCTTTATAAGGTAGCCAGCCACATTGAATTTGTAATTTATTCTCTATTGACATGTTTGTCACATAGTAAGGACTTAAGTGACACTAACATTAGTGTTAGTATCACTATAAATCTAATATGCATATTTAGCACTTGACAAGTGAGTCAGCCTCATATAGCCATGGAAGAAGTCTCCAGAGCTCAACAGTCTTCTCAATTTTTAATTGGCCTTTCAGGATTTTACATGCTTTACAATCTTTTCCTGTGACAATAGCAGGTCAGGGACAGTCTCCTTCTGAACCATCACACCAAGCGCATTCCAGATACATCCACTTGCAGATACGTCCACTTTTCATACATTTTGACTCTCCCATAGTGTTTTTACAAAGTGTGATTTCTGTGAAAGCTCAAATCTGAGACTATGCATTAAGATCTCTATTGTGTGCCCTACATAAAATTCAGGCCTTAGCTACTTTCTGAAACTTCTGACAGTTTTCGCCTTTAATGTGCATTATTTAATTCCTGGATAACTTGTAAGAAGTAATTGCAGAAATCATAAATGACAGCTCGATAATCACAGAACAAACACACTTTTGTAATTAGTGCCCACATCCACACTCAGACTATTCTTGGGATCTCAGCAATCAACCCTTATTTTCTTTCCAAAAATCTACTTCTCCTTTCACCCCAAATACAAGTATGCTGACCTTCAAAAATCATGCATGGGTTCTTCCACTTTTTGAACCATAGATAAGTGAAATCACACAGTAAGCATTCCTTGGTGTGTGTGTGCTTTCTTTCACTTCATTTTATGTGTCTGAAGGTCATTCATGTTGTCGTAAGCAGCAATAGTGTGTCCATTTTCACTGCTGCGTGCAATTTTATTTTATGTATATGCCATATTGATTTTGTTTGATGGAAATATTGTTCCAGTTTTGACAATTATGAATAATTATGGTATGAATGCTAGTATGCATATCTTTTGTGAAATACATATGTACATATATGTCACATATCTTTGGAGAATATAGCTAAGATGAAATTATTTGCATATGTTGAACTTTAGTAGGTAATGAATATGCATATGTTGAACTTTAGTAGGTAATTTCAAACATTTTTCTAAGGTGGTTTTGAATTTACCTTTCTAATAATTTATCCTTTCCAGACTGGTATTAAGTCTTATTTCTTCTCCTTCTTCTCCTTCTCCTTCTTCTCCTTCTCCTCCTCCTCCGTCTTCTTCTTCTTCTTCTTCTTCTTCTTCTTCTTCTTCTTCTTCTTCTTCTCCTCCTCCTCCTCTTCCTCCTCTTTCTTCTTCCTCTTCCTCTTTCTTTTCCCTATTCCTCCTTTTTCTTCCCCTTTTGTTGCTTCTCCTCCTCCTCCTTCTTCTAATTCTACTTTGTGATAGTATTTAGATATTTAATTTGCTTTTCTCTTAACCATTGGTTAATTACCTTTTCATATTTTTATTGGCTAAGTGGCCATCTTTTGAGAAATATTTGTAGAAGTTTTTTGTTATTTCTTCTATTTGTCTAGATTTTTCTTATTGATATGTAGGAGATCTTTATATGGTCTAGATAACAATTCTTCATCCGTTTTATCTATTTAAAGTATATGCTCCTCTGTGACAGCAACAGTTGATTTTACTTGCTAATATTGTGTTGAAGACATGATATTATATTAAGGCCACTTTAATCCAAATACATATGGAAATGATTTGAACATGGACCTCAGAGCCAGTGAGATTGTTTTAGTTCTGCTGTACTCTTTTCCAAATGTGTAATCTTTTGGATTCCCTACAGAAAATCTAGGGTACTTACCAGAGTCCCCCCTGCCTGGCAGACCCAGGAGTACAAAAAGTGGGAGAAAGTGAGAGAGTAGAATGAGGAAAAACGATAACACATTTACTAATTAAGAGCAGGCCGTCCTTATCTGGGGATAGTGCGTTCACTGACAAAGCAGTCCTTCTGTGATGTGGGGGGAAAGGAGGATCTGAGGGTGATAGAGTCAGTAATCATTTTGGGTCAAATTTTGAGATCCTTCCAACCTTCAACAATATCAGACGTTTGTATCTCTTCATTACCTTTCACTATCAGCCCATTTTTCAGGGGCATTTATGATAAAACACATACCATAGTGAGGCTGAAAGTGATCCAGAGAGTCAAAATCAAAATACAGATAAATTTGAAGAGCCAGAGGATTGGCTGAAATTAGCTGGTTGAATAGGGAAAAAACAAATAATAACACTGCAACCTGGAACAGTGTTCATATTGGAAAGGTACCAGTGAGAGTCCCAAGAGGAGGTCAGAGACTGCCAAAGTGGAAGAGCATAATTCCTCATGTAATGTGTCATCGTTCACTGCGAGGCAGCTGGTCAGCTTTTGGCAGGAGTTGCAAGGCTGGCATGCAGTCATGGCCTCTGCCTCAGAATCATAGAGTCTTTGCCATGATTGATGTGCTGCCATGTCCTTTATGATGATGGATCTAGTCAGCCACGGAAACAATCTGGGTGGTGCAGACTCCAAGAGCAACTTGATTCTAGTCGGTTTCATTGGAAAGCGACCTTTTTTGTGGGCATCTACAGAAGTAACACGGACAATCTAATCAGTAGCAATGATCTGTTTCCAGTTTTCAGCTCCAAACAGGGGAATGTTTAATTGGCCAGTCTATAGTTTTTCAAGTGGCAGAATGGTGATAAGCAAGAGTGAGTCAAACCATAACAAGGTTTGCCAGATGGAGTACGGACCAGGGTTAGGAGAACAACCTTAAGTTTTGCTGACTGAGCAGTGAAGCCAAATCAGTTTGTGGCTCTGTATACGTGGAGTGGAAGTTAAATTGCTCTGACAGTCCCATTGATGACCTTGGGTCTCAGCTAAGCTAAACCACCTGTGAACCAGGCACAGGCAGTTAAGGGAAACTGTGAATCAAGGGCTCTACTGATTCTTGTAGTGCAGTGTGGGTAAACATTTCTCCCAGAGATAGCTGTGTCTTTTTCATGTAAATTAAGGAGTCTCTGAGGCCAGGCCTAACTTTTTTTTTTTTTTTTTTTTTAAATGGGTGATAGAGTAAATGGTGGCTGCGTCCAATAGGTGGCAATGTTGCATCGGGAAATGGCCCTCAATACTCCAGCAGCCATTAAGAATTTAAATAAACCTAATTCATATCTCTGTTTCTTAGATACACCATTGATTCTTTCTGACCATTGGCGAGGGAACAGGTAGAAGGTGGTGGTGGGGAGCAAAGGGTGACACTTCACCAGCACCCCTCTGTAAGTGGCATTCCCTGAATGGGGGTATATTCCCTGATATACCACATCAACACTAGTGGTATATTCAGCGATGGGCATTATAACAGCAACATATAATGATAAAAATAGATGAGGCTTCATGCAAATTGGCATGGCACATTTTTTTCCAGTTTTTATTTGCATGTACACTGCCTACATCTCAACCAAATAAACTTGTAAAGTTTTGGATCCACTCAAACTCTGTATTGAATACTAATAGCTTTCCATATTTATTCCAGTTTTGGAGACTCCTTGGGTCAGCAGCCATAGTCGTAATACCTTTTAGTTTGGGCCACTGAACTTGCTAACCTAATTTCATGATAACATACTTTTTCTGTCTACTTAGAGAAGAGTAAACAGAACCAAAGATACCATCCGGGCAGCACATTTCAATCATACTTCTCATTGCTCAACCTGTGTACACGAATTTAATGCTTATTCATTAACAAATAAGACAATGGAGTCCCCCGCCCCTCCGCCTACACGCACCTTTCATTTAGGTGAGAGTATTCACTAGAAGATTCCAAAAAGTTGTTCTCTTCCTGAAAGTCACACCTCTACCGGCATCTCATCCTCATTGACAAAGTCAATTCTGTGAAGGATCTGATATCGTATCTATTTTCAATCTAGCAATTTAGTCTGAAACAGCTTCATGGATGCTGGTATGAGAGACAAAACTTTGAGGTCAGAGGCAAAGAAAGGCCTTTATTACTCAGGGTACAACAAGCATCATGAACATGACATAGTTGCATCAGTTTCCCTTGCCTCCCAAGTCCCAAGGTAGAGATGCAGATAGACCTATATAAATGCCAACATAAACACTGGTTGGATTAAGAGACAGAAAACCAGAGTTTGGACTATCTGAATCCTTTATAATGGGTAATAAGCATGTCTGCATTTTGCCCTAGGGAGAGACATAAACTTTACTATACTGGACTATAAAGACCCCTGCCCTTTGTTCTGAAAGGAGAGGGTGTCTGTCTCCCAAAGCTGATTACTCTGTGAACATTCTTGAAAGGCAATTTAGAATGAAGTTCAGACAATGTCTGTGCTCACAAGACATGCAGAAATGCAGGACATTAATAGAGAATTATCTCCCCAAAACAGATATATGTGTGTGTGTGTGTGTGTGTGTGTGTGTGTGTGTATATATGTAGGGAATAAAGGGAAAAAATAATCTTACCCAAAGTACTCTTTCTTTGTTATTAAAAAGTGTTTGTTAAGAGGAGTACATATCTTAAAATATTATCTCAATTTTTTTTTAATTTTTTAAAAATTCTTATATTGGTATTTCAATGCTATGGTATATTTGATCCCTATTTTTATAAATGTAAGAATTTGTTAATTCTGGGCATTCTCATCTAATTTTATTTGTATCAAAAATATGTGTGTGTGTGTGTATACATATATATTTAGAAAACTAATATATATATATATATATATTAGTTTTCTAAAGTATTTTTTAAATTTCTTTTAATGTTCATTTTTGAAAGAGAGAGAGAAAGGGTGAGTGGGGGAGGAGCAGAGAGAGAGGGAGACACAGAATCCAAAGCAGGCTCCAGGCTTTGAGCAGTCAGCACAGAGTCCAACATGGGGATCGAACCCATGAACCATGAGATCATGACCCAAGATGTAGTTGGACGTTTAACTGACTGAGCCACCCAGGCGCCCCATAAAGTATTGTATTTTAAATGTTAATACATATATATAGATAGATAGATAGATATAGATATAGATACAGATATAGATATACGCAAAGTATAAATACTTGTCAAAATGTAAAATTCCAAATATGTGTGAGTTCATTTTCATTTTTATGAAATACAGAAAGTTATTAATGACATAAATAAATGCAACCCATTTATATTTTTCAAACAATAAATACAGTTTTAAAAATCTGTTGTGTAAACATGTGCTTCCTCTATGATAAATTTGACATACACGAACGTCAAACTAAAATTATTATGTGAAGGTATTTGATAAAAATACCAGCTTTAAGTGTGTGTTGACTTCTTGGTTGGAAAAAAATATGTCCCAAAATGCATAAAAGTAGGCCGGATATTAAAGAAAAAATTTGCCAATGTGAAGTTTTATGTATTGAAATATGGTATTGGACTGCCAGCTGACTGTAGATCTCCCCTTCATAACTATCCCTAGTGTAGCTCAGAGAAGGCTTTTTTGGCCACTTTCACCATCTGGTATAGGATATTCTTATTTTCCATTTCAAAATTTTAATGTATAAAAATAGGCTTATTCATCAAGCCCTTTTTCCCTTAATTGTAAATATGCTGTACAGTTTATAGGGAAATGAAAAGGCAAGGCTTAAAAATGAATAAGTCAGTTTGTGTAATAAAATAACAATTTCACAATAAAGTAAATATTATAGAGATTGTCAACTAAATGAGATCGAGAAGTAACTATGCTCACTTCCCATTAGTGTCACACCTGCTCAGAGATTAAATTGCGCTATTTTATGCTACATTAAAATGGCATTTTCTAGAGTGATATTTTACATTTCTGATAGGCAGTTGTGACTGCCTTGGTGCACTCAGCAACATTCTGTTTTCTGCAGTGAACATTTCTATTAGTGACAATTCACCCATAATTTTATTTCAGAAAAAAAGGCAATGTCAGCCAAGACACATGTATATACTTCGGCTTTTTTCTAAATCAGAGCAATAAGAAATTTTAGCATTGTTAATAACTTCCAAATTCAGGCAGAGGGAACTTCAATTTAATGTTTCATCTGAATGTCACCTCCAACAAACGTTAATACTGAATAAAAACCTGCATTTTGAAGAAAGAGAACAACTTTCTATCTTACAATTTTAAATTTGATTATTATTAAGAACATTGAAGTTATTGACATCTTCAGTTATGTGTTTTATTTATGTTAGATTTTGGTCTCATGTGTCTATTATGTGGTAATTTTTCCTTTCCTGCTTTATTTACAATTGAATATTTATTAGTGTTTGATTTACATTCTTGGAATCACAACTCCCCAATGGTCTAATGAAACCATATGTTTAAATCAGATTTTTAGCATAAGCATTTTATTTTAACGTCTTTTTTTTTTTTATTTAAAAATCATGCTTACTGTTACCAGGTGGAAAATCCCAGTGCACCCATTAGAATGCTCATGCCCAGGGGCGCCTGGGTGGTTCAGTCGGTTCAGCTTCCGACTTGGGCTTAGGTCATGCATGATCTCAAGAGTTTGAGCCCCACATTGGGTTCTGTGCTGACAGCTAGAAGCCTGGAGCCTGCTTTGAATCCTGTGTTTCCCTCTCTTCTGCTCCTCCCCTGCTCATGTTCTGTCTCTCTCTGTCTCTCAAAAATAAATAAATGTTAAAAAAAATTTTAAATGCTCATGCCCAGATACAGAAACGGATAACATTGTTGTTACTGATCCACACAGTCCTTAGCTCATGTTAAGTCCTCCAAAAATGTTTTGCTAATAAATATATGAGTATATACATTTTTATAGGAATTCTAACTTTTGCTAGAAACTACCACTTTTAAGGATGCATCTATGTTAAACACTTTCACATACTTTAGGAAAATGAATCAAATCGTGGGTTATTGTTTGTAGAATAACCTATCTACATGGAAAAGGAAGGAGGAAGAGGAGTAAAGTAAGGAGAACTTGGATCCAAATCGGTGCAAAGAAACCCTTTAGAATTTTCAGGATGACCCTCATTTTCTTCCTTACTCAGCATATTTTTATGAACCAATTAAAATATTTAGAAAGGATACTCATTCATTTAGTAAAACCTTTCTCTTGGTTAGCAGATATTTAATTTCCACCCTCGTTGCGGAACGTATTTGAAGTATAATTTTCAAGTTTTCCCGTTCTTTTTTAAAGTACGAACAGTGTGATAATTATTAAATCAATGTCCAGTGAGTTAAATTATTTCAAAGAGAAAATAATGATACAATGGCAAAGTGATTTTATTTAAGAAAATATGCTACTAACAAAAGCAAACAAATTACATTAGCGTGTACCAAGACATGCAGCACACTGCTGTTAGCAAATTAAATGAAGAAATCAAGTGTCTCAGTAAGACTGATTCTTTTTTTTTTTTTTTTTTTTTTTGGAAAGGGCTGTAAGTTTTGATTTTATTATTCTCTCTTTAATGAATTACAAAAAAAAGGTCTGCAAAGATATTTACCAAACTGTTTATGAAAATCATCTCAGGATAGAAGAGGATGATTGAGTAGAGGGCTAAAGTTTCAATTTCTCTGCCCCAGCTCCCTCCCCCCAAAAAATTCCCACTTAGGACAGTTAGAATAATTAAGTACAAAACCTATTCACGCAATCCTTGTATAATTTTAAAACATAAAAATAAAATCTTTGCTACAAAGGATAACCACATATCCCTTCGAAGACGACCTTCTATGACTCTTCCCATACCTCCTGGTCTTTTTTGACTTTTATCACACCCCATCACAAATACCCCCTCCTTCCTCCACTGATACAAGCCCTTCTTTTGTAATCCTCGACAGTGAACTATCTTTTCTATGTCAAGACTTTGACATAGAAAAGTAAGACCAATTCTTATTCGGAAGCTTGAACACACACCGCTCAGCTTTTCCTTTGCTATTTTAAAAGACACATTTAGGAAGTTTGTCTTTTGAAATGAGCATGTAGCTTTCAAAATACCAAATCAACTCTTTCATCAGAGGTAGAACTCCCCAGTTAAAAGACTCACTTTATTAATGATCTTCATCTTTTAATAAGGAATGAAACATGTAACTTCAATAATGTTGAAGCTCTAAGTTCTACCGCATAGTGTTTGGCCTGACATACAAAACTGCTTGTAATGTCAAGCATTCCAGCATCTGAAAATAGTTTCTTTTCTCTAATTTTGCCCTCGCTGCTCACCATAGTACTTAAATTTTACTAATTAAAGACCAAATGAAACTAGAGTCCTGCTGCTAGAAAATTTTTAATAGAATTTGAATAGATTTAACCGTGAAGACAAGTCTCAGAAATTCTAGTGAACTCAGCTTTCCATGGCTGTAAATCATGCCTGGCAGTATTTATGCTAACAAAAGAGGACACTTTAAACAATATGAGTCAAAAGCTAAGGGCCTTATTTAAAAATAGTAGTATTCTGTAGGATTTTATAAAAATAAAAATAATCCTGGTTAGTAAAAAAAAAATCGATTCTAAGACGTCTGGATGTCTAGGTTCTCTTTACAATTGGCATCAGTTCAGGAATAAGAAATCAGGACAAAACATATTCACTCTCTGTACATGCAATCTTTAGATATCAGGACTCTGCCTCAGGGAGTATTAGCAGAAGAACTTTCGCATAATACAACAGCAATTTTTGTCCGTTTTATTTCTAAAATGTGTTTCTAATTTATCTATTTCTCTAATACACCCACTACACCCACTAGAGTTACGGCAAACCAGGCTCCCATCAGGGCTCATTGGATTGACCTTAACAAATTCATTGTTTACACTCATGTCCTTCTACCATGTCTTCTGACACAGGAGTCGGAAAGATTGCTGTAAAATGTGAAAATATCCTGTCATAGTCTCCAAATAAAATTCTCCACTGACTTCTAATTACATATAAAATACTACTCAAGATCTTTACCAATATATTCGTATGCTGCAAGAATAAAAGTTAACCTGTAGAAATGATACTATAAATGGGTAAATTTTAGGGAGATACAAATCATTTCTACAACACTCAGCTGAGGTTAAACAATGCTAAAGTAATCATGGAGACAAAATTCTCAGGGATTTGTAGCCACATATTTTAGTTCCTCCCCGACATCATGTGTTCATTAGAAGTTGAATCCAAGTCTTTTTTCGAGCCCTAACCGTAACCCTAACCCTAACACTAGCCCTAACCTTTTTGTACACTGGGATCCAGCTGTAGAGATATTCTCGTCTGTGTCATGGCAGTAGCTACTAATGGTATAAAATTCTATTAGAGGGGCGCCTGGGTGGCTCAGTCGGTTGAGTGACCTACTTCAGCTCAGATCCTGATCTCACGGTTTGTGAGTTCGAGCCCTGTGTCAGGGTCTGCCTGGAGCCTGCTTCGGATTCTGTGTGTGTCTTGCTCTCTGCCCCTCTCCCACTCATGTTCTGTCTCTCTCTGCCCCAGAAATAAATAAACATTAAAAATTTTTTTAAATTCTATTAGAAACCTCTTGAATACTAACTAATATGTAATAAAATAATAATTCCTAGGTATCCATTTACCTTTAGGTAACATAGTTTGAAGCATCCTCAACTAATTCTTTTTGTTTTATTCAGAAATCCACAAGGTAAAAATCTTTCTAAGTATGATTATTATGCTCCATTAGAGTAAGAGGAGGGACAATCTTATCTACATGTATGTTCAGTGCATAACATAGTGCTTTATTCATACTGGGCACCCCATAATTATCTATTGAATGAATAATCTTAAGTTAATGTAAATATTATTTTAAGATTTTTGTGTAGAACAGACCAGATAAACAGTACATCTTACTCTAAGCAAGTTTAATTCACTCATTAATTGTAATACTTTCTTTTTTTTAATTTTTTAAAATATTTATTTATTTTTGATAAAGAGAGAAAGCATGCATCAGTGGGGAAGGAGCACAGAGAGAGGGAGACAGAGGATCTAAAGCGGGCTCTGTGCTTTCAGCAGAGAGCCTGATGCAGGACTTGAACTCAAGAACCGTGAGATCATGACCTGAGCCAAAGTCGGATGCTTAACAAACTAAGCCACCCAGGCATCCCTGTAATACTTTATTTTCGTACATAGGTTTGGGAAAATCTGCTATGTGGATCTTTTGAGAGAGTCTACACATCAGAAAATTAATTGGATATTCCTGATGGACACTTCTTCAGCAGAAGTCTCCTAATACTTTGTGGACATGTATGCTGTTAGAAAAAAGACGCACATTTATCTCTAATGTATGCATATATTTTTGTCTATGAATTATATGCATGGAATAATGAACCAATCAATGATGTAAATTTTAAATTTCACAAAATATAATCTAAAATGATGAAATAATAAACATGGAAATAAGTGTCCTGGTAGTTTCTCCCAACTGGAACCACTGTCCCACAGCATCAGGGGATTCTGGGAGAAAGTTGGGAACCCTATGTCTGAGAATATGAAAAAGAGAGGAAACCTTGTTTGGGGTCACATCGAGAAGCTCAATTTAGAACATTTATATTATTCTCTTCAATGCACAGGATATTAATCCAATGAGATCCAGATCTAAGATTAGATGTGTGAAGTATTTTAACATGTTCGTCTCCTTCAGTCTCCTTCTTTGGTGTATGATTCATGTCATACAGATATTCATTCAAAAAGGTGAAAATGTTAATGTTTCTGTAAGTTTTTCAGTCAGCTGCAAAGATGCCCTCTGATGATTGAATGAAATGACACAGAAAGAAGCCTGAGTCAGTGTTAATATGTGCTCTCATTAGAATGCAGGGATTTCTTTCCCACTACAGATTTTGCTTCTGGCTACACACACGGGATATGCATTTTTTAATGCAGGATATGTTCTTAGTGGAAAATTTTTTGAAAGAGTACATTCTGGTGAATCACTTTGTGGAAAAGTGTTATTTGTTTTGCTCATTTCTTGGCATTTGTCCAGGAAATAATACTTCCCTTATTTTCATACTGAAGACACATAAAATTGTTCCATTGGATTTTCACCTACAAAGTGTCATGATGGCTATATTATCATTTATATTGATAAGATGATTTTTACGGATAAATGCAGATTATTTTACCATTTTTATTCTCTTTTGCACCCAGGATAAGTGCATTATGTAAATTCAGAGTATAAAATAATATCAAGCTGTACATTCTATAACATGCTAAATGCCCATTGAAATATAGATATGTCGTGCCTACAGAAATTCTCAATCATTATAGAAATACATTTTTGGCAATAAATCTTGGATTTGGTGAAAACTATATAATTGACAGGTGAGTTTTGAAGAGCAAACAGGGAAAGGTGAACTGGAACTGCTCTCAGGAAAGTGCTATAAATTCAGGAGATTTTGCATCATATAAGCACTGCTTACTTCATGACGGGGATAGGGCTGGTGGGGTCTGAAATAAAAAGTTGGAGTTAGACAAATAAAGATAAGACTATTGACAACATGAAGTTTGCTGCTTAATGTTAGCTTCTAATCCAAAAATACTTTTCCATTGAATTGAGAAATATTTGTCAAAAGCTCACTGTGTTCCAAGCAATCTGGGTACAGAATAAATAAAACATGATCCTTTCTTTAAGGAATTTACATTATAATGCTAGGTACAGAAAGCTTAACTAGTGATTTTCCTAGAGTAGAATAAATGCTAAGATAGGTGCACATTCAAAATGTTATGAGATGACATAAGAGAGACCCCCAATCATTTTGGAAAAAGTGGCATAAAACTGAATCCTGAAAGTCAAGCAGAAGTTAGCTCAAAACAGGGCTTGGGTGGGGGGGCGCACCTGGGTAGGCTCAGCATCCAACTCTTGATTTCGGCTCAGGTCATTACCTCACAGTTTATGAGATCAAGACCCACGTCAGACTCTACACTGACAACACAGAACCTGCTTGGGATTCTCAGTCTCTCTCTCTCTCTGCCCCTCTGCCACTCAGCTGCATGTGCTCTCTTAAAATAAATAAATAAAAATATTAAAAAGAAAGAAAGAAAAATAAAAGTAAAGAAAAAAAACAGAGCTTGGAGGAGCATTTTCAGGCGGTGGGAGCACAGTGTATGAAGGCTGAGATTCAGGAGAAACTGGGCATAGAGTATAAATGGGAGAGTGGTGAGAACGCAAGGCAGATTGTAGGTAGCAATTCTCATTTGTTTGCAGACAATTGGCAACCTTTGACAAGATATGTGCTCCATGAAGATTAATCTTGTAGCTTGTGAAGCATAAAGAATGCAGGGCAATGTGCCTACAGATACAAACCTCAGTTTACTAACGATATATATTTCATCAGATTGCTTTCTTCTCTGAAATCTGTGCAGAATTAAGCAGGTTGTTTATAAGAATAAAGGAAATATGTAAATAACAAAGAAAATAACATCTGGCTCCTAGTCTTTGTTTTTTAACCTTACTATTAATATTTGAATATATTTCAGTTTTAGAGCTACTATATATTTGGAAGTCTTGAAGATGCTAGTTATACCACTATCCTCTGTTTTGTGATGTATTTGAAAAATCAACATAGGAGTCCTATCTATATTGTTAATTTCATTTACGGACAAGTACAGATTGCTAAACGCTATGCGGCAAAGCTAACGTAAGGTTTTAGAAAAGGTCCCCCCAAATTGATCTTCCCTATATATCCCAGGCATAGCAGTCAGAAACTTACCTTAAGGGGCACCTGGGTGGCTCAGTCGGTTAAGCGTCCGACTTCGGCTCAGGTCACGATCTCGCGGTATGTGAGTTCGAGCCCCGCGTCGGGCTCTGTGCTGACTGCTCAGAACCTGGAGCCTGCTTCGGATTCTGTGTCTCCCTCTCTCTCTGACCCTCCCCCATTCATGCTCTGTCTCTCTCTGTCTCAAAAATAAATAAACGTTAAAAAAATTAAAAAAAAAAAAAAAGAAACTTACCTTAAAACAAAGGACTTCTCAAAGAGGGGTACCATGAAGAAAAAAATTCAGTGAGGCCTGTTAGTAAGAATGTCAGTATTGTTTACCTAAGGATATTTATGTTAAATGTGGGAAAATGAAAATTTAAAATCATGAAATATTTTAATTTAATCATTAGTCTTTGACCACCAAGATTCTTGATGTGGTAAGGAAGGGAACACAGATATTATACACAATTAGTTAATTTTTTGGTAATCCTGAATTTTATTTGGAATTTATGAGTCATTTTGTGTAATACTTTTCTTATCACAGACCTGGAAAGCCTTAGAAAAGTGAAAGAAGCCTCTTCTAGCAAATACTCAGTGTTAAAGACCACTGCTAGTGTGGAAATTGTGGTCTTGAAATACCACTGTAAATAAAAAAGAAACATATAAACAGGGCTCCCCAAACAAACAGTTTATTCTATGTTTGGGGCATAATTTGAACAAAGTGAGCCTTGACTATTTTTATTACCAATTAGCACAGAAGTTATAATAGCTATTAGGGATTTATCAAGTAAACTAAGGAGAAAATGAAGCAACGTTCACTGGAGAAAAATGGAAAAGTAAGCATCAAAAAACATTTTTATGTGAATTAAACCATAAGGTAACTCCAGGTCTGTAAGGTGAAAGTTCTTGCTATGTAAGTATTAATTTATAATAACATAATAAATATAATATAACATAAATAGTATAATATAATATAATTTATAATTTATAATGAAAGAAGATTCATTATAAATTTCAATTAATGTAAGATCATTTTGTAATAGAAATAATCAATGAATTAATGGATCTAGCCATTGGGAATCAGTTAGTATCACAAGAAGAGGTAGAGTGAGCCTCAGATCACTTCCGTTAAAAGAAAACCATACCACCGATGAAGTAGTATTGTCAAAATATAATACATGAATATGATTGAGTCTCTAGTCAAAACTATCAATTTAGGGGCGCCTGGGTGGCTCAATCGGTTAAACGTCAGACTTCGGCTCCGGACATGATCTCATAGGTTCACGAGTTAGAGCCCCGCGTCAGGCTCTGTGCTGACAGCTCAGAGCCTGGAGCCTGCTTCAGATTCTGTGTCTGTCTCTCTGACCCTCCCCTACTCGCTCTCTGTCTCTATCTCTTTCTCTCAAATATAAAAAAAAATTTTTTTTAAAAACATTAAATAATTTTAGAAAAAAAATCTATCAATTTATAGGTAAAAATAATGACGAGAGAAATATGTTAAACTATATTCTGAGATGCAATTTGCAAAACAGAGTGAAGGAAGCTCTGTATCTGGTTTTCTCAACAAACATATTTCAAGGAAAATACAAGCAAGAAGACAGCAGTCTTGTTGAGTTGAGGAGAATAATATATGAGTTTTGATGTTGAGGAAGCTAAATGTGTGGGGTACAGTATTGCAGAAAAGCAAGCTAAACAGAATGAAACCCAGGAATTTGCTGAAGACTAAGCAGGAGTGAAAAATATTTTTTGGAAACCAGGACAATTCAGATAAGATCCCAGAAAAGTCATAGTTTATCAGTTGAGCAAAACAAGCCTTAAAGAAAAAAAAATTACTTTAGATTTGCCTTAATAAAACTTAAATGAAATCCTTGAAAAAACTAGGGTCACTCACAATTATCTTAACTGCTTGCCAAAAACTTTATCAGTTTTTAAAAGAAAGAAACAAAAAACTGTAAAAATACAAATAAATTAAAAAATAAAAGAAAGAAACAAAATTCAGGCTCTCAACAGTATAGCATCAGTGTTCTCTGCATCCAATAAAAAATTATAAAACATGCATAGAAAACATGTGATCCATAATCATGAGAAAAAATTACAAACATTAAAGAACAATAGCACATAGAATAATAAGGAACAAATGAATTTTTTTTTCAAGTTTCTTACATTACATATAGAGTGTTAAAATATACTTTTTAGGGAGACTGTAATAAGTTAAAAATATATATCATAAACCTTAAGTTAAAAAATACCCAGAGTATATAATATAAACCAATATAAGAGATTCAACCGGCTCAATTACTTTTTAAAAAGGCAGAAAAAGATAAAAGAGAACAAAGATGAAATTGACTAAATTTAAAATAAATGGGATGGTAGACCTACCCCATATGTATCAATGATTGCATTAAATGTAAATGATTTTATATTTAAAAACTAGTAAAAGACAAAAGTTGTCAGAATCTTATCTACATTAAACTCACTTAACCTACAAAGTAAAAGGATATAAAGAGATACACAATGAGAAATCTAATTATAAGAAAAGTGGAGGTGAGAGGATGTCATTATTAAAACAGGATGAATTCAGCAAGAAGTTACAAGAATCCTAAAATTTTTATACCTATTAATAGAGCTTTAAAATGCACAAAGCATCAACTGAACCTGCTGAAAAAAAGAAATAAAAGTAGGTTTATAATTTTGATTAGAGATTTCCACAGGCCCCTCCTACTTATGACTAGAATAAACATAGAGAAAATAAATATGCATATAGAAAATGCAAGCCACACTATCATTTAACTTGACCCGACTGACATTCGGAGAATGCTCCACCAAATTACAGAAAAGTGTACCCTCCTTTCAATCACAGGTGTTATGCATGTTTATTTGGCTATATTCTGGGCTATCAAATAGGTCTCCAAACATTAAAATGATTGAAATCAGAAAGCAGAGTACATGCTTTCTGACCAAAATATAATTAAATATAAATTAATTAGAAAGTTATCTAGACTATACGGAAACAGGTGGAAATTAAACCAACATAATTATCGACAACTTACTCATCAAAGGAAAAAAATCACAATAGCAATGGGAAAATATTCTAGTTGAATAATAATAACAATAACACATACAATCAAAATACTTGTAATGCAGCTAAAGAAGTGATTAGGTGAAACTATTGTGTTAAAATATTAAAAGAATATATACTCAACGTCAACTGTATAAGCTCTTCTGTAAAAAGCTGAATAAAAACAAAGCAAATTAAATCCAGTATAAGTAAAAGAAAGGAAATAGTAAAGGTAAATGATAAAATATATAAACTAGAGAACAAACAATAGAAAACAATTATTGAAACAAAAAAAAAACATCGTATTAAAATAATAAACAAAATTGATAAACTTATAGTGGACCGAGCAAAAAAAAAAACAAAAACAAAAACAAATTACAAGTATAAGGAATGAACAAAGAGTCATAACTGTAGATCCTAACAACACTGAAAGAACAAAAGCATTATGAACAAATGTATGCCAATATACTGTACAGATTTGTTGATGTCACAGTCACCAAAATTGAACAAAAAGAGATAGAAATTCTGAATATACCCATATTTATTATGTATTTGAATTTACATTTAGAACTTTATTATTGGGGTTCCTGGGTGGCTCAGTCGGTGAACCGTCCGACTTCGGCTCAGGTCATGATCTTGTGGTTCGTGGGTTTGAGCCCCACGTCCGGCTCTGTGCTGACAGCTCAGAGCCTGGAGCCTTCTTCAGATTCTGTGTCTCCCTCTCTCTCTGCCTCTCCCTCACTCACACTTTGTCTCTGTCTCTCTCTCTTTCAAAAATAAACAAACATTTGAAAACATAAAACTTTATTGTAAAGAAAACTCTTTGCCTAAACGTCTTCTTTGGTGAATTACATCAAATATTCTAAGAGCAATAAACATTAATTCTGTACAAATTCTTTCAGAAAAGGTTATGCAATCCATTCTGGACATAGCAAACACTACAACAAAAATGAGACAGTTATTTCATATATATACATACATATATACACAAACACATTGTTATATTATTATCATAAATTAAAAGTGAAATAAAAATGAGATTTCATATATATACATACATATATGCATGCCTATTATTATATTAATATAATCATACATAATATAAAATATTACAATAATAGAATAATGAAATATATTAAGCATCCAAGACATTTATTTAGGAAGACCAGCCACTAAGAATAAAAGTGAAGGAAAAAGGAGTAAACAGGAAAATTATTAAGACAGTCTATCATCTATTAAAGAAGAAACGGAGGGAAAATTTGGATGGTAAGAACTTCAAACTACAGCAAAACTTTTACAAAATCTTGATGAATTGGGTAAGAATTTACTGAGCAAGAGTTGGCCATGAAAAGATTTCTACACCAGCTCGGAATGTGCCTGTGCTAGAACCTTTCCACGTTCATTGATCAGCTTGGAGTGGACCAGAGTGAGTGTGGCCTTTCATTCAGCTGAGCCCCTGGAAACAGGTCCCTCTTGAAGGAGATTTGAGCAATGTATTTGACTGCCAAAATAAACAACTGTGGTTTATCCTAAGAAGATAAAGTTGATTAACATTTAAACATTATATAATGGATTTCATTGTGTTAACAGAAGGAAGAAGAAAATCCATATAGTTCCCCCAAAATAACCTTTAAAATTTTTAACAAAATGAACCATTCATATTTAAAAAATGCATAGGAATGTAAGATAAATTCCTTAAGCTAGATAAATGGCATCTATCAAAATCCTAGATCTAAGATCACGCTTAATAGTAAAAAAAATAAATAACTTTTTTTTTTTACCTAAGATCAAGAACAAGGCAAAGATGTCTGCCTTCATCACTTTAAATCATTCTGTTGAAGTCCTAGCAACTACAAGAAAGAAAGACATAGAAGAATATACGTAAAAACTAAAAGTAAAATGCTAAATTTTCTTTGTTTATGAGGATATGATGTAGGGATAAAATATCATAAAGGATCTAAAAAAGTATTAGGATATAATTCATTTAATGACTCTATAAGATATTGGTCAATATACCAAAATCAAATGTAGTTTGTAGACGATAGCCCTAAACAAATAGAAAATAAATATCAATGTCATTGGCAACACCATCCAGAAATAATAGGTACATAGGAATAAAGCTAACAAAATTTATTCAAATACTATATATATAAAACTAAGTAACATGGCTGGGAGAAATTAAAATTAAACTAAATACTATAAATGGAGGGATGTGTCATTTTCAAAGACTGCAACCCTCAATATTAAGATGTCAGTTCCTCCAAACTGACTTACATGAATCCAACACAATCTCAAGGAAAACCACAGCACACTTTTTTTATTGAGGAAATTGACACTAATTCTAAAACTTATAGTTAGATATAAATGATAGAGAATACTTAGATGATTTTTTTTTATTAATAAGCAAGTTTGAAGCATTTACACTGCTTGATTTTAAGACTTCCTCTTAAACCACATTAATCTAAATAAAGTGTTATCTGTGTAAGGAGCGACATAAAGATCAGTGGTGTTGGGGCACCTGGGTGGTTTGGTCAGTTAAGTGACTGACTTCAGCTCAGGTCATGATCTCATGGTTCGTGAGTTCGAGCCCCACATTGGGCTACGTGCTTATAGCTCAGAGCCTGGAGCCTCCTTCAGATTCGGTGTCTCCCTCTCTCTCTGCCCCTGTCCTGCTCATTCTCTCTCTGTCTCTGTCTCTCTCTCCCTATCTCTCTCTCTCAAAAATAAACACTAAAATTTTTTTAAAAAAAGATCAGTGGTATAAAACACGGAGACCATAAACATAGAGAAGAGGAAATATATAGGAAAACATAAGAAAGATGTCCATGAAGAATAAGTAAACAAAACAAAAACGTTGTGAACTTAGGTTGGGCAAATATTCTAGATAGGGTGCAATTTCTAGATAGGATGCAAAAGCACTAAACATTCAAAAATATGATACAATTTATCTAACCTTATTATTCATTCCTGTAAGACACTTTTTTTAAATGCAAAGTAAGCCTGAGATGGAGAGAACATAATTGACATACATTATTAGATAAAGGGCTTGGGTGCACACTTTATAAGATCTCTTCAACTTCAAGGTCAACAGTCCAATAAAACATGTGCAAATATTTGAACACATACTTCTCCAAAGAAGATGTATGAATATCTCATCATCATGAAGAGACTCAACATCAACAGTCACCAGAAAAATGTGAATTAAAGCCACAGTGGAATACCACTACATAACCACTGGAATGGCGAATATCGAGACTCATCAGGTGTTGGTGGGGATATAATCTCTCATATATTGCTGGTCAGAGTGTATAACAGATTGGAAGTTTCGTATAAACTTTAGATATACACTGCCTGTATAGTGAATTAATTTCATTTCTATGTATTTAACCGAGGGAAACAAGCCGACATATAAAGCGTGACTTGCATATGAATGTTCATAGTGGTTTTATTTATAAAAAAAATCCAAACTGGAAAAAATACAAATATCTATCAAGCAAATGAATAAACATTGTGATGTATATGCAGGAATACTACTTGGTAATGTGAAAGAATGAACTCCTAATAATCATGAAAGCAAAGATGAAACTGAAAAACAGCCTGCTGAGTGAAAGAAGCCAGATACAAAAGAACACAACCTCTAAGGCTTTATATGAAATTTTAGGACAGAAAAAAACTAACCTTTAATTAGAGAAACCAGAGCAGTGGGTTGCCTAGGCTGAAGAATGAGATGTGAAGGATGAGGATAATTGGAAAGAAAACTCTATGGGTTACAGAAATGGTTATAATAATAACTAAGATGATAGTTCCAAGGTTATAGCTGTTTTTACCCTTCATCAAAGTGGACACCTAAAATTTATTTTTATTTATTTATTTATTTATTTATTTATTTATTTTATTTATTTTTTATGGAAATTATACCACAATAATGTTAATTATTTTTACTTTCAAAATACAAGATAATGGGATGCTATTTTTTTTGTGGCACAATCTTACAAATATAAAATCAAATGTTTATTGTATTATGTTTTGGAAATATGAATATATTATTGCATTGGTTTAAATACTATGAAAACTGAAAAAAATATTTTAAAAATCTGGCTCTCAAATTCATTATGAAGCTTTAACTTCCATGTAAAATTAAGTAGCTAAACCATGTTGCCATTTCATTTCAGTAGCCGATATTCTATTATTGTTATATCAAAAAAAAGAATTATTTTCAAAGTGATTTGAGGTTACTGTGTAAAGATAAAGAATATCGTAAATATTTATGACAATATCTGTAATGTATTAACATTAATATTTTAATGTTTTTTCTTTTAGTTAATATTAGTTAATATTTTCTTTTAGTTTTAGTTAAGTTTAGTTAATATTTTTTTCTTTTAGTTTTCTGCTATACTTCTTAGTTCAGCAAAAAAATATTCATTCTTTAAATAAAATTATACATACTAAATGAGTGCCTATTTCTTTATAAATAATATCATCAAGATGAAACAGTAAAAATGCTCCCCAAATCCTCAAGCTTCTGTGGGTATCATGCTAATTTATTTGGAAAGTAAAGCTTATTTTGACAAATAATTTATATGCTTTTATTTTTAAATAAAAAGTCTTAACAGGTCATCTACCAGAAAAGAGACAAAACATTTGTTTTGGCACAGCAAAAAGAACACGAGATTTCATCTTGAGTTCAGTGAACTTGTATGAAAATCTCAATTGAATGTTAAAGAAAATAATGAGAAATGTTTTCAGGCTCAAACAACAGTTAACAGAAAAACCAAGCAAAAACAAAACCCACAATTTTCATGTAGCAGGAATCGGCAAAGCCTGACAACAACCAAAAACACTATTTTTTAGTGAGAATAAAAACGTGAAGGTGATTCTGAAGAATCCAATTAAAGTAAAGGCACATGAGCCATGATTAAGTGGATTGGAGAAGATATGACTGCTCTTCTGCTGAATATTTCTAGACTAACAACCCAGAGAGTATCTTTCCAGACACAGTATCTTAATACTGCCTAACTTTTGTATTAAGTTCTTTCTTTCCTTCTTTTCTTTCTTCCTTCCTTCCTCTTTCTTTCTTTCTTTCTTTCTTTCTTTCTTTCTTTCTTTCTTTCTTTCTTGTTTTCTTCACTCTCTTTCTCCATCCTTTCTTTCCTTCCTTCCTTCCTTTCCTTCTTTCATTCCTTCTTTCTGGTGGTACAAACACATAGTATGAGATCCACATTTTTAACAAATTCTAAGAGTGCAGTACAATATTGTTAACTCTAAGTGCAATGTTGTACAGCAGATCTCTAGAACTTCCTTATCTTGCATGATTAAAACTGTACAACTCCCCCATTTCCCCCTCCCACAAGCCCTTGAAAATGATCATTCTACTTTTGAGTTTGACTGCTTTAGAAAATGCATATAAGTAAATACTTCCATATTTATACGTTTATGTAATTTTCTTGTCTCATGTAGCATAATGTCTTCAAATTACATCCATGTTGCAGCATATGACAGGATTTCCTTCTTTTTTACAGCTGAATGATATTCCATTGTGTGTTAGTATACCATATTTTTTTTATCCATTCATCGATGAGTGTACATTTAGGTTTTTTCACCTCTTGGTTTTTATGGGTAATGCTCATTAAACATGGCATTGCAAATATCTCGTTGAGATTCTGACTTCAATTCTTCTGCATAAACACAAAGAAATAGGATTGCTGAATCACAGGGTAGTTCTATTTTTAGGTTTTTATTATTATTATTATTATTATTTGAAGAGCCTCCATACTGTTTTCCATAGTGGCTGGATCAATTTACACTGCCGCAAATAGCACAAAAAGGTTCAAATTCCTCCACATCCCTGCCAATACTTTCTTTTTTTTAAATAAAGATCATCTTAACAAGTCTGAGATAACAACCCCTGTTTTTTGTTTGCATTCTCTGGTGATTGGTGATATGGAGCATTTTTTTTTTAAATATATTCCTGTTGATCATTATTATCTTCTTTAAAGAAATGTCAACTTCCCAATTCTTTGTGTGTATTTAAATATGTGCAATTGTAAATTATGTATATGCAATTTTTAATCTTGGTTTTGAAATACAGATTTATATAATGAACATTTCCTTATTAAAATATTTTATGACATTAGTCTCCATGTAGTCTAATTTGCTCTTTAATTTTATTGTAAGGTTGGACCATAATGTAACATTTCTCTTATCATTTATTTAACTAATTTATTTATTGTTTTTGTTTTTTATTTTGTATATAACATTGCAATAAGAATCACACATTTAAAAATATATGTTTATTTCTCTTGGAAGAATACTAAAAATGGATACTAAAGTAAATAATCACAGCAATTTTAAGATGTGATATAGATTGGGACATGTATATCCAGAAAGGTTATATCACTTACTCTTACACCATTATATGATCAGACTTTATTTCTACCTATGCATGTATATAGCCAGTGAGATATATATATCATTATTTCATTATATATTTTATATATATATGTATATATGTATGTATATATAAGTATAAATGTATTTATATATAAACTATATACATATACAAGTTATATATATAATTACATATAACTATATAAATATATACTATTCACATATTGGTATCAATATGTAGTATTTCACATTTTCTAACATTATTCTAAGTGCTGCCTGCATATTATTCATTAAATTAAATCATAATTTCTCATTACTGCAAGGTGCATTCGCATATAGTTGCAGACTATGTATTTAACTGAACTCCAATTATAGTGTGGTTAAGTCAATTTATTTGAAACTTGGAATTTCACTTTCATGAAACTACTTATTTAACTTTGTGTTAAATTCATTCATTCATAATGAATGGCAATGATTGCTCTATTGATATAGTTTTCATCTTAAAAGAATGTAATACATCTTTCCATAAGATACCTTATACATTTTCACTTCTTTAGGAAGAATCACTATTTTCTACATATATGAAAATGTTTAGTATTGTCACTAAAATGTTTTACCAAATTGATGGAAAATATATATGAATTGTGTGAATGTGCTTTTTTCCTTGCGTAGCAATTTTCTTATTGTTTCCCTTGTCCAGAAATAATTACAAATACTGTTTTTTTTCTTTCCAAATACTCTATTTTTCTGTTTCTTATTTTAATTTCTTCTTATTGAATTTTGTGGAATTTTTCTTTTAGTATGCCATTTCATTTTTTATTTGTTGCATGTGATTGTTGATACACGGTTGTCTTTAATTTTTGTTAAGGCAAATGTTTCAAACATGTCTCTTGACATCTTTTCTGCTTTGTGTACCAATTTGAATTTTATTCACTCCACATTTGATTTAATTTTGACCTTTGTCAGTTCTTCTCAGTATTTTCAACTGATCTGTCAGTAATAGTGTAGGAAACTAAACCTTTTATTCTAGAACTCTGGGAATGGAGACAGGGGTTGGATTTGAATAGTATAAGGAATGCCTTGTACCTGAAAGAACATTTTTATTGAAGTTTCTTTAAACCTTAAAAAAAAATATGTGTGCTTTTGGCACTGTACTCCACCCCACTTATCCTTCTAAGTTAAATGACTTCTTAAATGTCTTCTCTAAAAATAAATTGGCAGTTGTTGTCCAGATTTAAATGTACCACATTCTTCACGATCACAGGTGGTTACATTATAATATGGAAGAAAGTATGGAAATTGGTTGTACTGTAGGCTAACTCATTTGGAATTTATGTTGGTATTGGGAGGAACTATGGCTTCAAGTTTACTATTTATATTTAAAGAAAGATGACCTTTCTGTTTTTAATACATTTTTAAATGTTTATTTACTTTTGAGAGGGGGGAAGGGCAGAGAGAAAAGGAAACAGAGAATCTGTGCTGACATCTGAGAGCCCAATGCGGGGCTTGAACCCATGAACCATGAGATCATGACCTGACTTGAAGTCTGATGCTTAATTGGCTGAGGTACCCAGGCACCCCACCTTTCTTTCACTCTTTCTTTTTAAAATACATTCTTTTCCCACTGATTTCAATATACACTCATTTCTTTCTTGTTATTTGTTTCTTCCATTCTTTTGCTAGCATCAAGGTATATAAATTTTTATGATTTTATAATATTTTTATAATCTGCTAATGCAAGACTTTTTCTATATTTTTAAGACTTCCCAAGCTATTTATAACAACATATATATTCCGGATGAAGTTTATTTGATTGACAACTTCAAAAATTCATTTTCAATATAATTTTTGTTAAAATTTATTAAAACATTTTAATTGGGACAGAACTTATATGTTTTATTTTTGGTTTTCCATAAAGGAGCATGAAATATGTTTTCATTTGATTTTATTTTCTTTTATAAAGGTTTTCATTATTTTTATTATTTTATTCACATAGGTCCTACACATTTCCTTTTATATTAAGCTTAAAAGATAATAATAAATAGCTCTTTTCTTTTTGTTGTTGTTTTTTGTTGCTAGTATAAACAAGCTCATTTTTGCTGTTATAATTCTAATGCTATAATTACAAGTTTTAGGAAATTTGTTAAAATTTGTATCAGTTTTTCCTCCCAAAGCTTTATTTTCATTTATTTTAGAGACAGTAACTCTAAAGTTCCATATTGAATTTTTTTTTTACTTGAAAATGTGTTTTACTGTAACATCTTAAAGAATTTGATAAAAACCTATTTTCCTGATTTGGTAATACAGTAGTTTAACTAAACAAGTCACATATCCTAAACATTCTGCCTTTATTGCATTTCTCTCTCTCTCTCTCTCTCTCTCTCTTTTTTTCCTGGTCTTTTATAAGTGACACAATCACCTTTTGTGAGATTAAAAGATTTATTTTCCTCTGTGGGCAGAAGTTATCATCATCACCTCGGTCCCAGCCTTTTTACGTTCCCTCTTCTTCTTTTACTTCCCAGTTCCTAGGAGTACCAATCAAGTAGTTCACAAACAAAAATCAAATCAGTTTTCAAAGTAGACCCAGTGTAAGCATATCAAACACAACTTTATCAGAAAGGCACAGACAGTGGGAAGACAGATACACACGTCTCATCCAGGGCTGGCATGATGCACCATGATGGTGACAGGAATGTTACCAACTAACACCCAAGTGTGAGTGAGATGGGTAGAAATCGGGCATGCATTGAAGAGGAGAATACTAGATTTAAAGCTCTCTAGCTTTCCACTGCATTTGAAAGTAAGAGCAGAATCTCTGCCTCGATTTAGGTCTGAAGAATGTGGCCACCTTCTGTCATTGATTAGGGAAACTCAGTTACCAACCTCAAGGATGATCAAGAACTTCTTTAAATCCTGCTGGGCTAGGAGCAGAGACTAAATTTTACACCACCCACCAGGAACATTGCTTTTATCCCCCCATCTCACCACCCTCATCATTTGAAATGTCCAAGAGCAATATAATGATACCTTCCCCAAAAGCAAAACTTTTCAAGATCCGCATCTAAGAGTTGTCAGTTTAGAGAAAAAGTTACACTTGTAAGGCAAGTTTTAGGATTCAGGGTTGAATCACTGTCGGCAGACCTTGAACAATTGTAAATGGAGGGAAGATGAGACAAGGTGGCTAGTTCCTTCTTGCTGTATTTCGGGAAAGTGTAAGGAACCCTAGAGGCCCTTCTGCAGCCATGGGCTTCTTGAATGGTGAGCAGTGTACCAGGAGCATATATTTCAGAAATATTGACATTGTTTTCCATAACTCTGTAGAAAAGCTTTGAGGTCAGACCGAACTCTTACCCCTTGTCATGCATATTTTGCATACCTGATATGCCATCCATGGAAATGTAAGGCTCAAAGGAATGGCCTTCCTGTTACCTATGACTAAAAAGAAGCCCGAGAATGTGAGAGGTACCCCAATGCAAGCGTGTGTATGTGCAACATGCCTTCCCCATGAAGTTCCTGAAAAATATTGCCGGGCTGAAATAGCAACATTTGTGAATAGAATGGCCTACATGAGCAACCAAAAAGTCATACATGTGTGAGGATTGACTTAAAAACTATTTCTGGGGGCGCCTGGGTGACTCAGTCGGTTGAGCGTCGGCCTTCGGCTCAGGTCATGATCTCCTGGTCCATGAGCTTGAGCCCTGCGTGGGGCTCTGTGCTGACAGCTCAGAGCCTGGAGCCTGTTTCAGATTCTGTGTCTCCCTCTCTGAGGAGAAAGAATGTTCTGTCTCCCGTTCATGCTCTGTCTCTCTCTGTCTCACAAATAAATTTAAAAAAACGTTATTAAAAATTAAAAAAAAAAACTATTTCTGGCTTAGCAATCATTTCTGCTTCCAGCACTTGGAAGTGCCGCCTTGGTCCTCTGATCAAGTTATTGGTATGATACAAAAGATTCAACCCAGGAAGAGCCAAATGGAGTAGATGCAAAAGGCAAGGTACTAGGGAAGGGGGAGTGGTGCCCATGCCCTTTGCAGGAAGACCACCCTCCCGGCACCTTGAGGTGTACACCAGCCTGGACGCTCCCCTTATCACATTTCTTAAATTTGACTCTTCAGGGCGCCTGGGTGGCTCAGTTGGTTAAGTGTCCGACTTCAGCTCAGGTCATGATCTCGAGGTCTGTGAGTTTGACCTCCGCATGGGGCTCTGTGCTGACAGCTCGGATCTGGAGCCTACTTCAGATCCCTCTCTCTCTGCCCCTCCTCCACTCATGCTCGCCTCTCTCTCTTTTTCTCTCTCTCTCTCACAAAAATAAACATTAAAAAATTTGACTCTTAAATGCATTATGTGCATTAAATACTTATTAATTTTTCAGTAATTTGTTCAGTCTATTTCTCTGGGTCTCATCTCCTTATATACCATAATTAAATCATTTTTAGTCATTTTATTCGCAAAATCTGACACAGGTTTCCATTTTCTACAAATCCAATTCCTCATTAGTCGGTCTAGTCTCATTTGTTTTTTAATTTTATCAGTTTCTTCCATATATGGAATCTGTCTACAAAATTAAAACTTTTCTGTTTTCATTAGATTTTAATTTTTAAAAGTCCTGTAAGAACATTCAATATTAATCTTTGAATAGCGACATTGTCGCTAAGCACTCTGTAATTGATAGCTTAAGGGATTCTAGGTACTAAAATAAGCACATTCCAACATCTCAGTGGGTTCACCAAGTAAAGATTTTAGTTTTTGCTCATGTTACAGTCCAGTGAGGGTCAGTGATGGATTACTCCTCAATGTAATAATTCAGCCTAAAATTCTTCTATCTGAAGGCTTTGTTATGTTCTAACAACAGTTTCCACTGTTGGAAACAGGCAGGTGGGGAAGAATGTGAGGAAAAAGGCACCCCTGCTTTTAACTCCTTTGACCTTGCAGTAACCCCTGTCATTCCTGAACACATTCCAATGGTGAGAACACTTCATGTATCACCACCTAGATGTAAGGGAGTTGGAAACGCTTTCTTGTCATGTCCTAACAAATAGAGGGAAAAAATTAATATTTATAAGAACTACCCCTTCATTATATGCTGTGGCACGTTAATATCTGTGTTCATGTTTGACTCTCTGTCAATAACGCTACTTTACTTTTTCTAACTACATGACGAGAAAAATAAAATATGCCCTTTCTACTAAGTGAAATATTTACGCCTATATGCTATATATGAACAATTTCTTATTAGTCTTAATGATGAAATGAACAGAAAAATCACCACACAGTTCATGGTGGTAAAGGTGTAATGGATGCAAATGTAAAGGATGTGTGCCATAGCAGGTAAAACTATTCTTATAGTGGAATTTTTTAAAATTCCAGGGGTGTCGGGGTGGCTCAGACAGTTGAGAGTCTGACTTTGGCTCAGGTCATGATCTCTTAGTTCATGACTTTGAGCCTGCTTGGGATTCTCTCTCTTCCTCTCTCTCTGGGCCCCTCCCCCACTTGTCCTCTCTCTCTCCCTCTCTCTCTCAATATAAATAAACTTTAAAAAAATAAATGAACAAACTTACATAATTGAAAATAAATCCTATAAGAAAACAATATCAAAAACAATAGAAAAAAGTGCTAAATGACAAAACATATATAGAGATTATCTATGATAGAACGACAAACACAGATTTCTAATCCAGAACAACAAATGGCAGAGATCAATAGAATAATATGGTTAAAGAGAGTAAATTACAGATTGGTCTAACAGGAAATCTGAAGATGACTAAGCTAACATTCTAAAGTAAAGGTGAAAGAAAGATGTTTGAGATATATTAATGTGAGCAAATAATTTAATAAATCTGAATGACATCGTACTGCAGAAATAATTGGATAAGAGATGCATATATTTTGGAATTATAGTACTTCTATGATTATTCCATTTAAAGAGTAAGTGCAATAAATAAGTCAATCCAAACTTAATATGTAAAATAATTTTCTCCTATATTACCTGATTTTGACAAATACTGCCTCTTATTTTTCTGTATTCTCTTAGACAGCCAATTTCTTCTCAGTCGATGAATAATAACTGAGGAAGTTGAGAAATTGTAGAATTATATTCTTTAGTGTATTCAGTATGCCATACATTCTACACATACAGTTTGAATATGTTGGTTGTGGCCTGCATGTACAACCATATTTGTCATAGTTAAGAGTGTAGGTAAGTTTCTACGCTGGCATTATTACACTAAAGCAAGTGAGAAGATTGAAAATGATCTTCAGTTTACATTTTTCATATGGATAGCTATTCCTCAAATGATTTATTCAGCCTGGCAAATATATAGTATGTTGGAGGGAAAAAAATAGAAATCTTGACAATTCATGCTGAAGGTATGTCAATCATGTATAAAATTCAAGGTAACAAAATCTTTGTGTGACAAAGTAAAATGGAATAATTCTCAGAAATGATTTCGCTCAACAGATCATTTGTCTGACTTGGCATTCATCTTGTATCAAAGCAGACCTAAAAGTAAACACAATAACTTTGCTTTTTAGATCTTAAAATGATAGATACGTTATGGTTTTGATTAGCCATCAGAGACTTGGCTGTTATACATCATTATAGGAATTTACACTGAAATTATTAAAACTCTCACCTGGGGTTCCAAGGCCATCTGTGACAGCAAGGAGAAATCAGGCCACATCTTTCACACTTTGCTTGGAAATCTCCTTAGATAAATATCCCAGTTTATTGCTTACAAGTTCTGCTTTCCACCCATGATAGAATCCAATATAGCCAAGGTTTCTGCCATTTTACAATAAGAACTTCCTTTCCTCCAACTCCCACAGCATGTATTTCATTTTCTTTTGACTTCACAAGAATTTTTTTACCAACATATTCTTGATGATTATATATATATATATATAGATAGATAGATACATAGATATCTGTATATCTACATATAGATATACAAATATCTATATATCTACATATAGATGTATATGTAGATATATATATATATAGATAGATATCTAGATATAGAGATATAGGTATATAGAGATATAGATATATCTAGATATATATATATCTAGATATATCTATATACAGATATATATCTAAGATAATGGAATCAAACTCTACCATTCTGCTCACAATACATGAGCCCTCACCGATATTACATTGTGCATACACATTTCTACCAACTGACTCTTCAAGGAAATCTAGGCTTATTCTGAGTGCCTCACAATTCCTCTAGCCTCTACCCATTGCTCAATTCCTACCTCATTTCCACATTTTTAAGTGTTTGTTTCAGCAGAGCCCCAGTCACAATACAAAATCTCTATCCATTCCTTAGGAAGATAGCCTTAGGGCTACTGTAACAAAATATCAAAATCTGGGTGTTTAAAACAAAAACAATTTGTTCTCCCACAGTTCTGGAGGCTTAAAATCCAAAATCAAGATGTCAGCAGTGACCTGCTCTCTCTGAGGGTTTTAGGAAGAATCTTTGCCTCTCCCGGCTTCTAATGATCCCAGGCATTCCTTGGCCTGTGGCAGCATAACTTCAATGTTTGCCTCCATCTTCAAATTGTCTACAACTTCAAACTGTCTTTTTGTGTATTTTCCTCTTCTTATAAGAACACCAGTCATTGGATTTAGGGCCCATTCTAGATCCGGGATGATTTTATCTCAAATTCCTTAACTAATTAGATCTGCAAAGAATCCATTTCCAAATAAGGTAACATTCTGAGGTTCTGGATGGACATGAATTTTCAGGAGGACACTACTCAAACTGTTACAAAATTATAGAAAATTATTTTAAGGAAACAACCATGAAATTTCTTGTTATAAAATGTTATATTATGTTTTAAAGTAACATAGTTGATTTTCCATCCTCATTGCTGTGAATTCTCTCTAGTGTGACTGATCTTACTCTAATCTATCTTAATTCTGGTCCACATGCAATCTTTTTTTTCAGTCTTTTTTTCTACGACATTTTCTTTCTTACAGAATATGTTCATTTCACAGCACTAAGTATTAAGATCTGCCCTTTCATGGAGAAAGCCCAGAATTAGGAGTATACCAAGAAACACTTCTCTATATAGGCAAAACAGTTACTCTTACCTGCCTGGGTATTAAACTATGCAATGGAACACAATTTATCCAAAAGTATGTCCCTTATGTTTGGCTATGATTGTTTCAAGCCATTAACCTGAAATGAGATGGTGGGAGTTGCTTTTGGTTTGAAAACAAAAATATAAATAATTTGTTAACAGCCATATGTTACCTACGCACTGCCTATGATGTATGCTCCTTCACTCTTCTAGACTTGGATAGTTCAGGAACTGGCCCCATTTAATTTCCTCAAATCTTGATTAAAAAAGCAAAACATGGATCAGATTTCCAATGATCATAAAGAAGTCAAGGGCAGCTTAACTTTCTCAGTTGCTTTCAATAAAATGGAAAATGAATGAAAAAACTGATAGTAATTAAAGTGATTGAATTGTATGTTGGCATGCCTTTTCATAACTATGAGAAATGTTAAAATTTGCAATTAGATTTGCTCTCTATAAGGATATCATTATCACTTAGGGCATTCAGGTAGTGGATAATTTTCAGCTGTTCTGCTAATTTTAAGTTATACTGGCACCCATCTTTAATGTGTGATCATAGCCTTAAAGCATAAATCTAGATCTTAAGATTTGAAATAAATTTAAAAACTTTTCCCTTTACTAATATTGCAGAAGTATATGGAAATTTTGGCATCTTTTTATTTATAAATAAAATTTTTATATTTATTATTAGGAAAAAAGATTTTCTATGACAAAAATTACTGAACATCTTATTTTCCATAGACATTTCCAAATCATTATTCTCTTTATAGAGTAATTCAGTTTTGTTAATGTTCCATTGGACAGTAGAAAAATATAGTAAGCTATTATGTTTATTTCTTTTATATCACATGGGTACCAATATTCATTTTCATTCTCATCAAGACTTTTTATTGTCTGTTTTGAACATGTTCTCAAAATGTCCCTAGAAGCCATGCACTTTGCAGCTGTCTAAAACCAAAAGCTATATCCTTCATCCCACTGATCTTAGACTCTAATTTATTAAACTTACTATTTATTATAAAATATGGATTAAATATCCCAACATACTCAAGAAAAATAAAAGTGATAATTTGATTATCACAGGCGATCCAATGAGGAAAGCTAAATTACTATTTTTTTTATTAAAAGGAAAAACAAAAACAATTTCAGATCAATGGTTGCTAAAATTAGTTAGCATAAGTATGACAAAAAAAGCAGTCTGTTTGTAGACTCTCAAAGTTTCTTGCTACATGATATTTACTAATTATGAAGGGAAAACCATAAATGCAGTTGAAAAACCTGTCATACATCAACTTAATTAAGCATACAAAGTTACCATGACCAGCAACGACATCATCTACCTGCTGAAGTGATGTACGAAAAAAGGCGCACTGTTACTTCTGCTGTATTCTTATTTATTTTTTTTTTTAAATTTTTTTGATGTTTCTTTATTTTTGAGAGAGACAGAGATAGAATGCAAGTGGGTTCGGGCAGAGAGAGAGGGAGACACAGAATCTGAAGCAGGTTCCAGGCTCCGAGCTGCCAGCACAGAGCCTGACGCGGGGCTCGAACTCACAAGCTGTGAGATCATGACCTGAGCCGAAGTCGGACGCTCAACCGACTGAGCCACCCAGGCGCCCCGTGCTGTGTTCTTATTTAAAGATTCCTAACATGATAAGGAGAAAACACAACATAAGCCTTCATTAAAGAACAGTTCACAAAATACTCTTAAAAAGTTTTAAGGTCATGAAAAGCAAAGAAACAATGAGGAACTGTGTTGAAAGACACTAAGGAGACATAAAACTAAATGCTTTATTTGATCCTGGTTCAAATCGTGAATCAGAAAAAAGGAGTTAGTTGGACAATTAAATTAATTTGAATAACATCAGATTAGTTATTATTATTATTACTATTATATTAAGTGTTGATAATTGGTAACATAACGTTAAATTTTGAAGAAATTAAATGAAGGACTAAATGGAAATTCTTTGTAATCTTTTTGTTCCTTTTTGTACATCTGAGTTTATTTCAAAGTGAAAATCTAAAAAAAAGTAAGCATTGATGACAGGAAAACTAGCGACAGGAATTGGACTATTTAAATACAACCAGAGATACCAGCAGAAACAAAATTATAGTACTTTTTCATTGCTAAATCCGTTATTTTAAAACATAAAACCAATTGCTCATCTTCCATGGGAGATTACGGCACCAACCATAAGGTAATAATAAAGATTAACCCCACAATTTAATAAATTTGAATTATAGTGTATAATTCATTTGTAGTTATTAATATATACATATGAGTGTGCCTCTGTCTCCTGTGTGTGTTTATACACACACACACACACACACACACACACACATATATATATATATATATATATATATATATATATATATATATATCAGCTTTAGCTCCATTGAATGATTCTGGAACAAGTAAAAGGACATATATGATGAAAGCTTTGTAGAAAATCAAGATTCAGTTAAAAAGAGGAATAAAGGAATAAACGATATGGTGATCAAGCTATAGCAGCAGGGACTGTCAAAAGACCATGACTATGATTCAAAATAAAAATGAAAAGGATAAACTAGTGGGTATGACTCCTCTAAGAGACATAAAAGCAACTTTAGCATCAAAATCCACCCCCCAAAAGACTAACAGAAGTCAAATGAAAGTGGCAAGACAGTTTGGCTAGGAACAGACATCAAACAGGCTGATTCTGAAAGTGATCTGAAATTTCCAGAACCAGAATCAGAAATGAAGGTGAGATGACAAAGACTAATCAAAGCAATGGCACTGGGAAAAGGATAAACTGAACTTTACACAATTTCTAAATAAAGATTCCAGGTAGGAGGAGAAATGGTCTCCTTGCTAATGGAAATGGTCTCCTTGCTAAAATGCTATAAAATTATGTTGAGGTGTTCAGTTCTTTGCTTTAACAGAGTTATCCTTCTCTCTGTCTCTATCTCACACATGCCTTTGCAGTCAAGTAAGCTTATCAGTCTAATAACTTTTTTTTATATTAAAGATAGGAAAATAAAGTACAGTAAATCTCAAAAACTAATTTTATTTCTGGAACGTATTCACACAAGGAGCAAGAATTAAGTTTACCCCTTTAAAACAGAAAAACAAGGTTTTAGTGAAGTTGTGGTTGACTCTTTTATTGTAGGACCAGGAGATACCCACATTTGTATGCTGGCTATGTATTTTGCTTGACTTTAAATGAAGGAATCCCATAACAATTTGGCTTTTTGTAAATAAACACCTTACAAGAAATTATATTTTTAGTGACTTAGAAAGTTAAAACAAACTCAAAGTCAAACTTAAAATATCAGAAGGTCAGTCTTTCAAACAAGCTAATTTAATTATTTTACATAAGTTGCAAAGTGCATAGATGCTTTGAACTGGCGAAAGCTAATTTGGCTACATTTTGCCCCTTTTTTTCCTTTCAATTTCTGTTTTCTCTTCAACTGCTATTATATAAATTATCTGGAAATATGCTTGAAAAAATTATATGTTCAAGCATATGGTTTATTTTCTCTAATAACTATATGTGCAACTCAAATTTATCTGTACCTAATTTTAAACTTTCTTTTGATCCTGAGAGATTCATAGGCTACTACATGACCTAACCAAGGTTTATATATTTTTTTCTCCAAGTTGATGGAGATTTAGTAGTCTAAATTTAAGTTCTATTGCACCTGAAGTGAAGCTATAAACCCCTGAACTTAATTTTCTTTTAAAGAAAATATGTCCTCAATAGAGTTTGAATTTGTCAATCAAATCTACTTGTTTTTCTTTTTCTTTTTCCTTTCTTCTTGAAATAACTTTTCTTCTCTAAGCATTTACATAGTTATTGAGTCAAAACAGACCATCACTCTGCAAAACTTGTTTGTGATGTAAGTGGAGAAGCAAAAGAAACATGCAGTGTTATGGGGCTCCTGGGTGGCTCAGTCAGTTGAGCATCTGACTTTGGCTCAGGTCATGATCTCATGGCTTGTGACTCAGAGCCTAGAGTCTGCTTCAGATTCTGTGTCCCTTGCTTGCTCTGCAACCCCCCCCCCCCACCCTTTGCTCATTCTCTCTCTCTCTTTCTCTCTCTCTCTCAAGAATAAATAAAACATTTTAAAAAAAGAAACACGCAATGTTATAGTTCACTGTACGATAAACCATGTAATCTAATAGATATTTTTTGAAGAATCGGTTTATACTGTTTTCTAAAGAATTCTAAATCAGTAGAGGGGCACCTGAGTGACTCTGTCGATTAAGCATCTGACTTTGGCTCAGGTCATGATCTCAGAGTGGCTGTTTATCATCAATGTCTTGATGTTATCCAACTTTATAATGTTTGGTGATCCAATAGAACAATGTTGTCTGTTTTGTCCTCATTTACACTTCTCTGATTATGGAGAAATTGAGGATCTTTGTTATAAATTCATTTGCCACACGTCTTCCTTCTTTGATAAACTGATTTCTTCATAACTCATATTTGGACTTTTCTTTATATTAGCTTTTTATATATTCAGGTTCATTAATTTTGCCTTCAAAAATATTGTCAATATTTTCTTTCAGACTCTAATATTTCATCTTAAAAATGTCTTTCATTATATAGTAGTTAAAAAATTTTAATGTTTATTTTTGACAGAGGGAGAGAGAAAGAGAGAGAGAAAGAGACAGAGCATGAGTGGGGGAGGGGCAGAAAGAGGGAGACACAGAATCTGAAGCAGGCTCCAGGCTCCGAGCTCCCAGCTGTCATCACAGAGCCCGACGTGGGGCTCTAACCCACGAACTGTGAGATCATGACCTGAGCTGAAGTCAGACGCTCAACCGACTGAGCCACCCAGGCACCCCTATAGTAGGTTTTTTAAAAACTGTTTTTCAATGTTTTATGTTACCAAACTGTCAACTTTATTGCCCACTATTTTAATCAAACATACAATTGAGAATATTCTTATGTTTTGGAAAATTACTTTGGAACACAATTTTCCTCTTTATTTTAAAAAAGCCAGTGGAGAAAGATGGAGTGGACAAAAAGGCCAATATATGACCATACTCATAGTAACATTTGGATACAGGCAAACAGCTATGCCTTCAGAATACCTCCACATTCATAATCATGTAATATACACATATTCTCTCACCTAACAAACATTTTAAAATATGTATCTCATATAAATAACCTCAACTAAATCATTCTAGAATACATCAAAACTTTATAACTGTAAAACACACAGAAAAACTAAAATAGGTGTAGATTGTATAGATTTATTTGCTTATAAGACAGATATGAAAATTTACAAGTCAAATTGAAAGAGAATCAACATCTGCATCTTTTAATTGAGCAAAATAATAGACCAAGGAAGGCTTACCAGCATCCTTTCTCCTTGGCTGGGAAGTTTTTAGGGCATTATTTCCTGATGATATATTAACATTAATCATTTTAGTACTGTTAGTTTGGTACTGTTTGTTCATTACCATTTCTTTTACCTCATGATTCATCTTGGACTCAGTTTTTACATTTTGTTTTATTTTGCTGGAGTACATCCTGTAATAATTTTTCAGAGATTTATATTTGGTAAATTTGAATCCTTATATCTCTCTCTTTTCCTGCCGTATTATTAGTCACATATTATAGTTATTCTTATTATGTCCTGCCGTATTTTTATTCACATGTTATAGTTATCCTTATTACGTGAGATGTTCAGCTCATTACCATAAAAGTGGTAGTC
Source organism: Panthera tigris (assembly GCF_018350195.1). Taxonomy (NCBI): domain Eukaryota; kingdom Metazoa; phylum Chordata; class Mammalia; order Carnivora; family Felidae; genus Panthera; species Panthera tigris. The sequence continues at coordinate 219,410,665 of NC_056660.1, forward strand.
AGGATATTATTATCTACCTTGAGCCTCTTCAGTTAACCTATAGCTAAAGCACAGCAAAGTGATTAAGAGATATATAACATAAGCCTAATGGCTGAGTTGAATGGAAATGAAGTCAACTTTATTACATCATAGTTAAAACTAGGAAAAAAATGCAAAATTATACCCCAAAGTTTTCTACTAGATCTATAGTAGCAATCAATTTTAGAAAATATAGTTTCATATCAAGCACACACTGTATTCATCTTATAGAAGACATCAGTTGGGTGGGAGCCCATGGCAGAAATGTCCCAGCATGAAGACTCTGTCAAAGATAAGAGAAAGCTGCTCATGTCTTTTACCACATTGTGCATTGACCAAATATCTATCATGTGAAGAATAATGGGTGAACAAATTACATGGAAGCAGAGGCATTTTTCAAGGCTAATTTGGAAGTGACATGATTTAGTGGAATCCTCAACCTGACTGTGAAATTTCAAAGAAACTTTACCTTGATACTTTTCCAGCTTTAGGGAATTAATGTATATCAAGAGAGTGGTACTGGCTGTCAGTTAACTTTGTCCATGCCAAGTGAGGCATTTTTCAGATATATGCTGGGAGAAGATTCTCTAGGTGGCTGTTTACCGTTCAGTTATAAACATTTCATTAAACATTCTCCAGGACTGCACCCATGAAGACCCCCACAAAAGAAATGACACCCTCTTCACCCCTTTCCTTCCTACCTCTCTCCTCGTGTGAATTCTCTCCATCTGCTGCCCTCATGCTGTTACTCTTGTAATTGCAGCATAATTTGGCTGTACGGAAAATGATTGTACTGATTCTTAGTCTTCTTTCTGAGAACATTGTCAGTCAACCTACCTGCTGGTGGGTTTTATTTGTTTATCTTGTTCTGTTTTGATTTTCGATCCAAGTAATCATTTTGAGTGTTTAATTAGTTATCTTTCTTATAACCTGTTACACTCCTACATTCTCTAGTATGCTTGTAAAGATATTGTTTATTCAAGAAGATAACACAATTGAAATTTTCTTTAACCTCAGTTTTGTTGGATATTGAAGGGAAAATTATAGCTTTTCTTTGAACATTATTGTTCACTCTGAATTTATGGTTAGAGATTGCTCGACTTGGTCTCTATTTCTGCTTACAGAAATAGGGATATCCTATATTGCCAAGAAGAGGACGATCATGACTGATTATTCATTTGGTGCAGGTGCCTCATTTTTCCTGCTTGTTTGCAGGCATTCACAGGCCAGGATCCCTCTTTATCTCAAGATTCGTGTTGGTTTCTCAGAAATAGGACAAGTATGATCTATATTCTGGTATTGTAGCAATGGGATTAGTGTCTAAAATAAGGCCAAATAACCTATCTGCCCATATTTAAAGGCCCACATAAATATTGATAGTTGCCCCAGGGCACTGTTCTGATCTTATATCCACTATTAAACAAGCTGTGTGCCTTTGGAACTCAGCATCCCTCTCTCTCTTTCTTCAGCTGTGCATGCCTTATAGAGGGACTTCCTCCATGGATTGGATTGTACTGTTTTCTAAGGCTACATAACAGATTGCCATATACCCCGTCACTTAAAAACCAACCATTTATTATCTCAAAATTTTATTGTTCAGAAGTCTGACTAGGTCTGACTGGATACTCAGCTTTGGGTCTTGCAAGGCTAAAATCAACGTGTCAGCTAAGTCATGTTCTTTCTTTCTGAGGAAGAATCCCCTTCCCAACTCATTCAGGCAGTTGGCAAAATACGATTCCATGAGGTTTAGGACTGAGGCCCCCATTCACTCTCTGGAAACCATTCATGGTCATTCTCAACCTTAAGAGATTACCTATTTTCTTTGAATCATGACTCCGTTCATCTTCAAAATCACTAATGATACCTCGAATTTTTTGTGTGCTCCAAATCGCCTAGACACTGTCTTCTGCCACAAGAGAGAGAAAGTTTACTGCTTTTAAGGGTTCAGAAAATTGCCGTGGATGCACCCAGGATAATCCTTTTTATTTCTGATCAACTGCATCATACAGCATAATGACACAATTATGGGGATAATATCTTATTCATAGATGGTGGAAATTATGATGGGGCATCTTTGAGTGGGCAATTTAGAAATTCCGCCTCTTGGGGCGGCTCAGTGGCTCAGCTGGTTGCCTGAACCCAACCTACTCTTGATTTTAACTCAGGTTATGATCCCAGGGTCATAGAATTGAGCCCCATATTGGGATCCAGGCTGAGCATGGAGCCTGCCTAAGATTCTCTCTCTCCTTCTCTCTCCCTCTCTCTCTCTCTCTCTCTCTGCCCCCCCCCCACTCATGCTCTCTCTCTCCCCCAAATTAATAAAATAAAATAAAATAGAAATTCAGCCTATTACACTAACCTACTGTGTTCTCTCACTTTCACGATTCTTCCTAATAGTGGTTCACCAGCAGAAGCTATTCCTGTTCTTTGGCATTGATGTGGATACATTTAATTAGCAGTGGATGAGAAGGGCTGGGAACAGTTTGTGGCTAAATAAGAAAAGGGCTTATTGCCAAGATCTAACAAGAGAACTTTAACTTTTAGCCAAGAAGATGCCATCAAAGCAAAATGTGCTCAACCTGCCACAGGGACACAAAATTAAATTATTTCTTTGGGCATTCAAATGTGAAATACAATTTGGTATCATTTACATCATACGCTTGGTAAAGAAGGGAAAAAGAAAATTATTTTATTGACTAAAGAGGACAGGCCAGTCACCAAAACTTTAAAATTCACAAAAAAATTAACATATTTATTGTCCATATTGGAAAATTGAATATTTTTAACCTTACATAATTTTTTATTTTAAATTTTTAAATAACTTTTAAATGCGGATGATCTTTGTCAATTCTCTTGGTTATTGTGATGTTTGTTTACAACCTTCCATAACTTCAAGAAAAATGTACAAATAATTAAAACATGTGTTTTCACACACATACACACACAGAGGCCAATATAGTTTATGTGTCCAACCATTCTATGATTTTCCCTATTCTTTCTACAGGCTATTTTAAGCAATAATTTTCTGAATATTGCACCTTCTCTGCTATGATCCTGATAGGCTAATTTAGGATTGCATCTGTATGTTGTATATTTCCACTTTAAGGCCACTGTCTTTATTTTCTTTAAAAAAAAGAAACATAATCGAGTTAATTTGATGATAGATTTTAAAAATGCAAGCAGTAGATCTACTTTATTGAAAATTTACTCAAAGCCACATAGGTGACAAGTAATTGAAGCCACATCTGAAAAGCTATTTGAATTCTTGCCACCTTAGTATAATAAGAATATTATGAAAATTGAGAAAGCATAGGAAATAACAATCTTCTTGAAAATATTGTCTCTTCAAAATGTTGAGGAAATTGCATTTATAGTTCTAGTAATAGCAAATTATGTGAATACCTCAGTGAATGTGGCAGAATGGCAAGGAAAATAATCAATAAAGTTGGCGAATATAACTTTGAAAGAATAAACATGATATTATAAAAATTTAAATTCAAGACTTAAAACAATTGGCTCACACTTCAGTGTGCACAGGGATCTTTGTGGATGCTGCTTTAAAATGGAGGAAAAGGAAATGCATTCTTCAGAGATTCTGATTCATATACCCCAAAATGGGAGCTAAGAAACTTGATTATAGGAGTACATATCTCAAAATACTCTAGAAAAGAACACTGGAGGACCATTTTTGTTAAACACCGACCAGAGAGGTTTGAAGAAAACAGCTGTAAATTTAATACTACTCAAATGCAAACAAAATTAATATAACATTTCCAATCCTTGCTGGTAAGAATGAAAATCTGCTATCATATTATTGACCACAAATAAATAGAATTGTAATGCTATATGTAGTAATACAGAAGGATTGATTATAAAATTATTTTTATGATGAAAATAAAAGAAATGAACTAGTTAAGTTTTAAATTCTTGAAAATAGAAGTTGGTAGGTTTTATCTACAAATTATAAATTGCCTATTAGAGAAATAAAAGTTTAGTTGATAGAGGATAAATGATATAGAAAGCTTGGGAGAGGGGAGTGAGGAGAGAGATCCATTCAGAGAGCAAGAGGGAGGGAGGGGAAGAGAGAAAGAGAGAGGACTGCAAAAATTACAAAGCACACAGAGAAAAACGTACACCTCTAGAGAACTAGGAACTGTAGTTCTTGGTAGCAAGAACAAAAGGAAGATAAAATCCTCAGATGTTCACCACAACTGCCTACTGCACACTTCAGTTGGAGGATTTCTGCTTAGTGATGCATTTTTCTTGTAGTTTTTATTATAAAAAATTATTGAAAAAGTGGTTATTGTTGCCAGTGGTGATGGTGATTGTAGTTGTGATGGTATATTATCTTTTTGAACAAAGTGTCTGAAAGAAAATGCATTAATCTATTTTCACCCATTTCTCTCATTTAATCAATCTATTTAGAATTACACTTTTTTTTAAATTAATTTATTTATTTGGGGAGAGAGAGAGTCCCAATCAGGCTCGACACTGTCAGTGCAGAGACTGATATGAGACTCAATCTCACAAACCACGAGATCATGACCAGAGCTAAAATCAAGAGTCGCGTAACCAACTAAGCCACCCATACTTTTCAAAACTAGATCCTATCCTCCTTACTGGTCTTTCCCTGCCACATACAATCCATATGTGCATTCTACCTTTTTCTTATATTTTAATAAGCTATTCAGATTATGAGAAGGAGGGGAACCATCTGATGCATGTGACATAAATTTATTGAGTTGCAGCCCTCACCACACTTGCTACTGATGGTAGAAACAGGAGTGTTGAGAGTTTAAGCTCTTCTTTTCATCCCACTGCCTTTCGCCTTTCCAAGATTCAGGACAGAACTATTCTGTTTCATCTCTATGGTTTCCATGAGTGTTTCAATAAGGCTAATTCATGCCAATTCATCCACAGACAATGTATCAAACTTGATGTGAATAGTATCAGCATGGGTCAACGTGCTGTGGTTCATTACTGTGTTTTCTGTATCTTTGTTCATACAAAGAGCTTCTGTTCACTCCTTTTAATGGCTTTATACTACCTTTATATTCAAAAATCACAACATACTGGTCAATGCTTTATGTGAGGAATTTAAAGTTGCTTCCACCTTTGATTGCTATGGACATTGAGACAGTGGACATTTTGTGTATCAGATATCTCTGGCTATATACATAGTTACGGATTTGCTGTTTCACAAATGTGCACAATTCAACTTTACTAAATGTTGGTGATAGGCCTCCAAAATTATACATATTTATGCTTCCATCAGCAGCATATGACAGTTCACATTACTACAGTCTCATGAAAATTTTATTTTGGCTGACTTTTAAGTTTTGGGATACTGATGTGGAATAATACCTCATTTTTAAGCGACATTATGCTGATTACTGATAAAATTACGTGTTTATTAGAAATTCAGGTTTCTATGTATATAAGCTTTTTAAAAATGTCCTTCCCATTTTTTGTTAGTTTTTATTTTTCTAATCACTTTGAGGAGCTATTTATAAATTATGGAGGCTCAGCTTTTGCTAGCTATATATTTTAAAAATATCTTTCTGCTTTTGTGCCTGTCTGTTTTTTGTGATTACAGTGTCAAGTTCAGGACTATTCTGATTGGTCAGTCAGTGATCTCACCACCAATATACTGAAAAATGGCCTGACACATCATTGGCAGCTGCAAAAAAAAAAAAAAAAAAAAAAAAAAAAAATGCAGTAAAAACCTTGAAAGATAGAAACTGGTTTTTATAAAATGAAAATATTTAAGGAAGATATAAATGGAATATTTTTTACTAAACTGATTCCCTGAATTTTAAAAATTCATTTTACACATAAAAGTGTTGAATGTATCAGGACTTTTATTTTTTGTTAATTTTTGTAAGTGTTTATTCATTTTCGAGAGACAGAGCATGAGCAGGGGAGGGGCAGATAGAGAAGGAGACCCAGAATCTGAAGCAGGCTCCAGCCTCTCATCTGTCAGTACAGAGCTCTACATAGGGCTCGAACCCACAAACCGTGAGAGCATGACCTAGACAGAAGTCAGAGGCTCAACCGACTGAGCCATTCAGGCACCTACTTTTTATTATTTTTTTAAAGTTTATTTATTTATTTAGAGAGGGGGAGGGGCAGAGAGAGACAGGGAGAGAGAGAGAATCCCAAGCAGCCTCTGCACTGCCAGCACGGAGTCCAATGCAGGGCTCCAACCCAAGAACCGTAAGATCATGACCTGAGCTGAAACGAGGGTCAGACATTTGATCACACTTACTTGACTAAGCCACCCAGGCATCCCAGTCAGCATTTTTAGATTCATCCTGAAACAAGTCCCCAGGTTTAATCACCTGATTAATATATACTGAGCCCTCTTGTGAAGCTGTTTCAGTGCTGGTCATTGAGTTCCCAAGAGTTCCCTGTCCCTGTCCTCATGAAGCTAAGAGTCTAAGAAATAGCCTAATGAGATAGCATGAGATATTAATGACTAATCTCAGAAGTATAAAAATATAAACTGAGGGGCATGCCTGGGTGGCTCAGTCGGTTAAGTGTCAGACTTCAGCTCAGGTCATGATCTCACAGTTTATGGGTTCAAGCCCCACGTCAGGCTCTGTGCTGATAGCTCAGAGCCCAGAGACTGTTTCAGATTTTGTGTCTCCAGCTCTCTCTGCCCCTTGCCCGCTCACTCTCTCTCTCTCTCTCTCTCTCTCTCTCAAAAATTAACATTAAAAATTTATATATATATATATAAACTGAGGGGTCTATAAAAACCTATAGGTAATATGGGATCTCATTTATTTGTTTTCACCATGTTTTCAATGCAATCTTCAAATTCAAATATAAAAAAATACTAAATCACAGATGTAACGATCTTCATTCTTTTTTAAATGTTTATTGTTAGATAGAGTGTGCAAGCAGCAGACAGGCAGAGGCAGAGGGGACAGAGTAGCTGAAGCAGCCTCCATGTTGACTATAGCCAGCCAGATGCAGGATTTGAACTCACAAACCTTGAGATCCTGACCTGAGCGGAAGTTCCCCGTGCTCTACAGCCTGAGCTACCCAGATGCCCAAGGAATTGTCACTTTTTAAAGTGTATAGTGCTGGGGTGCCTGGGTGACTCGGTTGAGCGCCGCCGGACTTCAGCTCAGGTCATGATCTCGGGGTTGGTGGGTTCGAGCCCCGCGTTGGGCTTTGTGCTACCAGCTCAGAGCCTGGAGCTTGCTTCCAATTCTGCGTCTCCCTCTTTCTCTGCCCCTCCCCTGTTCATGCTCTGTCTCTCTCTGTGTCAAAAATAAAAACATTAAAAAAGTTTTTTTTTTTTAATAAATAAATAACAAAGATTTTTAAAAAATGAAGTGTAAGTGCTTGCTTCGGCAGCACATATACTAAAATGTAGAGATCTTTGTAGGAATAATCAATTATATATAGTCTTCTAGGTACCACTGCATTAAATCATAAGGACAAAAGAAGAGCGAAAGATAAAACAAAATATTCTAAATAAAAAAAAAAGTATAATACATAACATCAGGATACCGTGGTAAAGTTTTATGCTCCAAGAATTTCATCCCTTCTTTTAATCAATTAATAAACAACAGCAAAACCCTGAGTGTATAGATGTACGAGAGCATTCCATTAAATCACAAATATTTAAATTCTTTTTTATTTTTTTTTTAAATAGTGGACATGTCAATTTTATTATTCTATATTGTTAGTCTTCTGATGAGGCTTTTTAGATTTTATTTTTGAAGTTGAGGGAAATTATATCTACATTACACTACACTATAATTTTTTCCAGATGCCCCATAAGCTATGAAAAGTATGAGATAATTCGTTTTAAGAAAATCCCTCTCTCTCTAATTTTGGATATTATATTTATTATTTTATGTGTTTGGATCACCTGTTCAGACCTTCCATGTTTTACCTGAAATCTACGAAATCAAATGTAGCTGGAATTTTAAGTTCAGGAAAATGATTTATAGAAGCATGTGGTTTTCTAGAGCTGTCCATCCAGACGAAAAGCATATTGAAATAGCCCAGGATTCTTCTATTCATTCCTTCTACAAATATTTAATGAGCACTTATTATGAATCATATATTCGACTAAAATTTAAAAATATGTAATTTATACAAATTTATACGTAAATTATATACAATTTATGCATATTTTCAGAGTTTGTCTCGAACAAGCATATATTAATAGGCAAGAAAGATAATAAACCAGCTGTGATAAAATGGTGCATGGTTTTAATAGAGGATAAAATGTTATTCTTCTTGAACATATTGCAATGTAGTATCTAGACAGTGGAATCATGGGTAGGATTCCTTATGAAAGTGACAATGAATCCAATAATAATGTTAGTTTGCCTGGCGTGATAGATTAAATTATTGCCCCAAGTCTTCACTCCCTTTTTGTAATAAAATTCTTAACATTTGCCTTATGACTTTAAAGTGCCTCCAGGAGAGAATGCAAATATTAAAACCACATCACATCGATGAGGGCCTGGCCAGATGATTACTGGGGCCAATTATAGGATGTTCGGAGACATGGCATGAACTTCTGCTTAGAATATGCTTTTGTAGCTTTTATTTTTTGCTTTGGCTTAGCTCTTATCTTTCCACCAACTACCTTGAAAAGAATATAACCCAAGGGGCTGCGAATCCCAGAATGGGTGACTTATGGAGCACACCTAAACCAAATATTTAACCATAAGTGAGAAATATAAATGCTTGTAGTTGTGTGCCATTGCGATTTGGGATTTGTTGTGAAACATTATCATTGCACACACCTAAAAAATATGTCAACAATAACATCAGTGTTAGATAATTCTGCAATGAGGAAATTCTGTGATAAACAATGTGGGGAAAAAATTGAACACTGTGAAGAGTACAGAAAGAAAAAAAAAATCCAAATAAAAAAAGTCTCAAGGTCGATCATGACATGTAATACATATAATTGTTATTATTTACTGAATGCTTGCCATATGCCAATGTAATTTAAAGTGCTTTTATCTATAGCTAAGCATGATCTATTTTGATTAGTGTTTTTATTACATATCTTTTTTTCCACCCCATTTAACATATTTTAGATTTATATGGAAGTTGTAATGGTTATAGGCAGCAGAAAATTGCTTTGTTTTTAAAATCCACTATGGCAACCTTTTTATTTTAGTTAGTGGTTTAATTCATTTATAATTATTCTAATTACTGATACACTTGTGTTCAAATACACTTTTATTTTTATGATTTTTCCCCTCCTTTCCTCCATTCTTTCAGATGTACTATTTTTAAAAATTTTTCCATTTTCCTTTCTGATAACTTTTTTGTTATTGATTGTTTTATTTTTACTTAATTATTTACCTAAAACTTATAAGATACAAGCTTGAGTCATTTAAAGTAAAATAAAATTAAAATGTTTCCACATTGCAGACAATGCAGGTGTATTAGAATTCTTAGAACACTTTGTTTCCAAATATTTCTCCATACCTTTTGTTCTTATGTGTGTACTTTAATTAATGTGTGTCTGTATATACATACATATACAGTTGATCCTTGAACAATGTGGGGGTTAGGGGCGTTGACTGCAGTGCAGTTGAAAATGTGCATATAACATTTGACTCCTGAAAAACTTTACTAACAGCCTACTGTTGACCAGAGCTTTACCAGTAACATAAACAGTCGACTGACACATATTTTGTACATTATATGTATTACATGTTGTATTCTTACAATAAAGTAAGCAACAGAAAAAATGTTAAGCAAATCAAAAGAACGAGAAAATACATTTACACTACTGAACGGTGTTTATTGAAAGAAAATCTGCATACACGTGGACTCACAGTTCAAATCTAAGTTGTTCAAGGGTCCACTGTATATATAGTGTATGCATATAGTGTATGCGTAAGTATATATAAAGCTCCATAAGACATGAATATTTCTTGCTAATTTTTTGATCCACCCTCTTATCTACTCAGAATATCACTCCTCATGTCTTTCTGTATCCCCACGGTTCTGTCTGTCATTGTTTTCCAATGCTAGAAAATCTTCCAGCAGTATTTCCTTTCATCAGAGCCTTACACAGCTGACTTCTCCCAGCTTTTGTCTTCCTGAGAATTTACTTTGTCTTCATTTATGAATGATGTTTTCACGGGGTATTGAATTCGAGGTCGGCATTTCAAAGATGCCAGTCCATTGTGTGCCGCTTCTATTGTTTCTTTGGGGGAGTCTTTGAAGGTAATTGCCTTTTTACCGGCTTCTTTATTTTATTTTCTGGATGCCTTTATAATTTTCCTTTGTCTTTGTTTCTGGCAGTTTCACTATGATATTTTGGTTTCTGGGTTTTTTCCCTCCCTTTCGGTTTGCTTTTGGTTATTTTCTTGTTGCATGCCTGCCTATTTTTGCCTAAGACCCAGAAATTACATTTGAAATATTGCATGACAATTTAAAACTCTAATTGTTTTTTCCTTTAAAAATGTTTGTTTCAAGAGTCAATTAAGCATCTGCAGTTAACCTGAACTGACACTGACATGATCTGAAGCTGGCGTCAATTACAGAGAGTCCTGGGCTCCCTTCCATTCATCCAATCTAACGCATATCACTGGAGGGTCCCAATCAAAATTTTGGTATGTAATCCAGGACCCTTCTCTTAGACTGGCCTTGAATTCCAATTTCTGTTCTCTCATCAATACTGTGCAACTGTTCAAAACTCTGTCAAGTTCCTCAGTCTCCCCACTTCGGGTGACTTCAGCTTCTCAGAGTCCCATCCTCCTTAGAGTGAATCCTTGATTGGAAAAGTGGAGTCAGGAGGCTGCCTCAGCAATCTGGGCTTCCCTTCCCTCCAGGAGAGTGGACCCGTAGGACTTCAGGGATGTGAACTTCACGATGAGTGTGCTTAACAGTATATGTTATTTTTTCAGTTGTTTCTGCTTAGACGTCTGTTCCATTCCTCATTTCCCTTTAGCTTTGAGCATGCAAAACAAATTCAAAAGGCATAAAATTATAACACAGAGATAAGATAATGATAGGCACACAGTTCCTACATTTTGGTGAAAAGTTCATTACAGAGTATTGTGGAAGAAACATTCCCTTCCCTTATAAAATTAAATTCATAATAAAATACACGACTTGGAGTGCGCTTTTAACATAAGCTAATTTACAATTCTGGACTATACCATAGATATTTAATGAATGTTTGTTGGAATAGAGTAATTTTAACTCAAAGCATACTAAACTGATTTCATAGTCATTTATTTCCATACTATCTCTAACACCAAACATCTGTTTTACAAATTGCTTTGCCCAAAAGTATAGGTTAAATATATTACTGGCCCAAAGTAAAGGCTTAGTAATTGTTTGTTTCATGCCTTATTTTCAATTTATAGATTTAAGCTTAGTTTTTATTTTATCCTTTTGCCTATAGGAAGTGCTTAGTAAGTGTTGATTAAAGGAACTTGAGGATAATTTAAGTGAAAAGAATAAGACTGTGTTCTAAGGTATGTTGTAGTAAGATGCTTTGGATTTAAGTAAAAGAAAACAAGGCCTCCTAAAAACAAAACATTGGAATGACAGAGAATAGGAAACCCTTCAAAAAAAAGTAGGTAAACTGTATTATACATCCTTTCAGGAAGGACATATAAACTGTGTGAGAAAGGAATTAATTTCTTTTAGGTACTGGGGTCAGCGTGACTCATCTTCATCTACCACCATGTTCAGCCCAACTCAGGATTCCCAGGAGAGAGGGACAGAATTCGGCCATACCCGGTTGAGTCATGTGATTTAACTGTCATGTGTGCTGTTATATGTATTGTACTGAAACTCAGTAATAGGTTATTGTGGAGTTGGTATATCTGTATATACATAACCGTTGTCTTGGTCAATTCTGCCTGTTTCATGACAAAGTACCACAGACTATCTAGGTGACTTAAAAAGAACAGAAATTTAGTTCTCACAATTCTAGAGGGTGGAGGTACAAAAACATGGCACCAGCATGGTCTATTTGTGATGAGAGCCCTCTCCAGGGTTGCCAACTTCTCACTGGATCCTCACACAGGGGAAAGGCTGAGGAAGCTCTCTGGGGTCTCTTTTAAAAGAGCACTGATTTAGGGGCTCAGTCACGTAAGCATCCAACTTCAGCTCAGGTGATGATCTCATGACTCCCATGGGTTTGAGCCCCACCTCGGGCTTTGTGCTGACAGCTCAGATCCTGGAGCCAGCTTCAGATTCTGTGTTTCCCGCTCTCTCTCTCAGCCCCTCCCCTGTTCTCGCTTTCTCTCTTTCTCTCTCAAAAATAAATAAAACATTAAAAATAAAATAAAAGGGCATTGATTTCATTCCTGAGGACTCCATCATCATAATGTGATTATCTCCCAAAGGTAATTCTGCGTACTCTAGTCAACATGTTCAGGTACACGATCTTCATTACATTATTCTGTTTAAATTTGAATTATTTTTGTATATGATAATGAGCTTTATTCCAACGTAATAGTAGCATTAAGGAGCACCTCAGTGGTTCAGTCAGTTAAACGTCCATCAGTCTCTTGATTTCAGCTCAGGTCATGATCTCACAGTTTGTGAGTTTGAGCCCCACATTGGGCTCTGTGCTGACAGTACAGTGCCTGCTTGGGATTCTCTCTCCCCTGCTCTCTGCCCCTCCCCTACTCAAGCTCACTCTCTCTCTCTCTCCCTCTAAAAATAAATAAACACTAAAAAAATAGTAGCCTTAAACCACTTACAGTTAAGTCACATGGAGTGTTTTCTTGAATATATGTGCCATGAAAATCTGTCTGGTAATTAATAGAATAGATAAATAAAATTATATCTTAAAAGAGTATTCTGAGGAGTACTGAAAACAATCTATCTGTTCTAGAGGTGATATAGTGTAACTGGAACCTGGAAATCATAATTTATCAGATATGTAACTATTGGAATACTACTTAAGGGGCACATGGGTGGCTCAGTTGGTTAAGCATCTGACTTTGAAATCGGCTCAGGCCATGATTTCATGGTTTGTGGGATGGATCCCCACATCAGGCTCTGTGCTGACAGGTAGAACCTGCTTGGGATTCTCTCTTTCCCTCTCTCTCTCTCTGCCCCTACCCTGCTCTCACCCTCCCTCTCTTCCTCCCCCTCTCTCTCTATCTCTCTCAACATAAATAAACTCCTAAAACTTTTCAAAAATACTACTTAATTTCCTTAAGCCTATATTCCTCATCTATAAAATGTTAATAGTGATAAAACTTACACTATAGAACTGTACAATGAATTAAATGAAATAATATTTTTAAGCTGCCTAAGGTTTGCTGTAGTAGTAAGGACATACTAAATTACTGGAGCTAAGTTAAATATTTAACTTAATATTTAATTATCATATAATTCAACTGTATAATTTAATACTTAAATATTCTTAAATTAGCATTTATTACTAGTATTGTTTAACTCACTAGTACTGACACTTACTCTGGTCACTGAGTGAGGCCGCTGAACTCTTTTCTAATGGGAGGTGCAGTCTACCAAAAACACCTTGCATTATAAATATCATGTTCACACATTAGCACTATATAGTTTTAGGCAGAGAGAAAATTCTGCAGCATAGATCCATCAAGATGAAATGTTTGATTTTCTATTAAATGTGTGCAGGGCTCACATGTGAAATCACATTTTCGAATTCTCTTACTGGACAATGCTATCACATGCTTGCCATCATCAGATCCCAAATAGACATCGGTGCTTCATGGGGTTTTTAATGGATATATATATATATATATATATCCCTAGCAAGGCAGTGTGACCCTTATTACTGGTGAAATAGGTAGAAAGGATTTCACTATTCAATATCAAGAGCAGTTGCTTCTATAATGTTCAATGCAGAGAAAATGTAAAAAGACATCAGCTTTAAGCACAAGACCAGTATCGGAACTCACAATGAAGGTTCTAACTGACAGTAACTCATCGAATCAGGTGAACCATTTGATATCTGACAATTTTAAGGTGGTGTTAAACCACAGGAAATTGAAACATTAAACTTTCTGGTAGTTACAAGCCATGATGGCCCTAACAAATCACCACAGGATATTTCCAATGACACATAATAGCTCATAATTCGTATCCCTGAAAGGAGAAAGAGCTGAGGCTTTTGTTGTTGCCGCACGTGTTTCAGTGGTCTCCATGCTCTCTCCTCCTTTGGCACTTGTGCTTAGAAATGTATGGAGCTACTGCATACTTACCGTGTGAGGAGGAGGACTTTGAGAAATTAATACACTGCAGGCCAAATCGTTTTGTAATGCAGGTGATCTTAGGGGAAAAATTATGCCTCAGAATATTTCTGTTTTCATTCTTTTTTGGCAGCCCTAATATAAACTCGGTGTCTTCTGAAATCCACATAATAAAAAACAGATTGCATTTCCTAAAACTAGGTGCACAGATCTATAAATAAGTGTCTCAGGAGACAATTTTTGTACAATAGAGAGTCACTTTAAAAAAGAAAAGATGTTGTACGCATCACCTCCCTTTACCACAAAAATGTTCCTCCATCTAACTAATTATTGTTGTATTAACATTAAAAATAATATTATTAGTATCAGCATCTTATATAAGTAAGGCTTTATAACCAATAGAACCTGAAATATTCTAATAGAAATTGCATAGTTTCATTTCATATTAATTACAGTATAGAGTGATTTATGTACTGTATCTCATAATCTAATGTAAACTTTTAGTAACTATGATTAGGTTCCTGTGCAAATCACTCCTGAAACTTAAAGACACTTTTCAGGTCAAATTGTATGTGATACCCTGTAAAACTCATTTAAAGTATTTTCATTTTTTCAGTCTGTTGTTTCTTTCAAACAAGACCTTGGGAATAATAATTGGAAGAGTCATTTATTCACATTTTCTTTCTTTCTTTCTTTCTTTCTTTCTTTCTTTCTTTCTTTCTTTCTTTCATGTTAAGGAGGCTTAGGGTTTTAAAGCACTGATAATGTGGTTTTTTGGCCATCCATTCTATTTTTTCTGGAACTTAATCTTCAATTTAGCCAAAAACAACATACTTTCAGAAAATTTTTTGACAAGTGAAAGGAAATAGCAGGGAATATTACTTTTTCCTGATTGAAATTGGTAAAAGACTTCCCATCCAGACAATGGTGTATATGGGGTGGTGAGAAAATATGTATTTAATATGAAGACTATTGTTTGCAACATATTCATTTCTTATAGTGAATATTTTAGACTATCTTTATTACTTACACATTTAAAATAAAAAATGTAGTATATATTTTATAAGACAGAATGAAAATATTACCCCACAGTGTTCAGTATATCTTTGAATATTAATTTTAAGGAGAGATCTTTTAAATAAGATCTTGTCTTTCAAATTAGACAAAAAATTAAAATTTAAGAGTAATGAGTAGTAATTTTTGTGGAAGAAAATACTACAGTATTTCTAACCACACAGAGTTAAGTACCATTACTAGAAACAAATAAAAAATTTGAAAACAGATTGCTTTTATAAATATTTATCAGCACATTTAATGAAATGTTTGTTTAATAAAAAAATGAAAATAATTTGTGTCGATGAATATGAAATCTTTCAACTTTGCAAATAATTACATTTCAAAGTATCTTAAAGCCAGTCAAGTGACTTTCTGCAAAATTCCAATGTTGTCTATTTTCAGTCACCAACAAACATTTTTGCAACCATTTAAAATATTAACAATACTTCTTGGATATAAATATTCACATTAAAATAAACGGAGTTGTTTATTTTAGTGAAGGGGCCATTTTTGAATAGTACGAAATTCAGTTCAGGAGTGTAAGAGCTCTTTTGTCACAAGAAAGCCATGTGAAGCACACAGCTGTGGGGGGAGCAGCTCTTTAGTGGTCCTGATGAGAAAACAGAAGTTAATCAGCTCCGGTAGTTGTGTGCACCTGGGGATTTCGGAACACCTATGGAAGAATAGGGTGATCATTGGGGAAGAGTACGTTGGGTAGCAATTTACTTGCAAAGAAAGGCTGAGAAGTGAACAAGATGGCCCCAATCAAATTCTTAAAAATTCCATTTTTATTTAAAATAGCAGTCACAAGATTACCAAAGTTAGCAGGTTTGTAAGAATTGTTCATGATGAAAATAAGACTTTCTGACATTGTATCACATCTGTATCAGTGTTCAACAAATTTTAGACATCATCACAAAAGTAAGAATAAAGTCGGTTTATGGAGTCTAACCTCGATCCTCGATCAAAGGTGCCAAGTTGCATTGACTGAAAGACCTATATAAATAGGGTGACTTTGTGTTTTTTGTTTCAGGATGCACATGTGGGTTTGCCAACTGATATATATGCACACTTAACTATCCATAAGGCAGCAGCATCTTAAACCACAGTGTTCTTTCAGTTTCTATGACAACATCTCTTTCAATTGGCCTCTTACCTCTCTAGCCACTTCTCTTCTTTCTTGTTGTTTTTTTATCTCTCCTTGATCTATGAGTCTTTTCAGCTTCTATTTTGTTGTTTGGATTTTCATGTTGCTGTTGGTAAATTTTTGTTTTTAGGCCTCAATTCTCACGTAATGGACAAACAGTGCCTCAAACACAGGATATCGTCTTTACATAAATGAAACCATACTCATTTTCTCTTTCATGTCTGGTTCATTTTGTTCAGTGTTATATTTGGGATCTCTACTTCTATTGACATATGTAGTAATAGGTCATTTATTTGATTGATGTATAGTATTCCATTCTAGGAATAATTAGTGTCTTTTACTGGCGGGCATTTGGAGAATTTGCAATGCTTTGGCCACTATGGACATTCTAAAATATACCTAATTGTAAACACATTTTTCTTGTGGATCTCTATCTCCATGTGGAATTTTGTGTCATACGTTCTGCTTTAATAGATACAGCCAGGGAGCCTTTCCATGTTGTTATAGATACTCCCACCACCAAAGTAGAATTTTGGCTTTTCCACCTCATCACCTTACTTGGCATTGGCTTTCTTTTTCGTTTTTGCCATTCTGATGAGTACATTGTTGTAGTTGAAATTTTCCCTTTCCTCACAACTCTTTTTTAACCATTTTCGTCTTTTGCCCGTGTCCATATTGGATTTTCTTTCTCATTCACTTTTTCAAATTGTTTGTATTGTCTGGATATACTTTACTGGAAATGTGAACAGTGTCATTGTCCCTAAACTGTACCTTACCTATTACTCTTTTAGTTGTGTCTTTTGATACAAGAAGTTTGTAACCTTAATGCAATGCAATTTATCAATCCTTTTTCTTTCCAGGTCAACGCATCTTGTTTCTTGTTTAAGAACATTTTGCCTACTCGGCGCCTGGGTGGCTCAGTTGGTTAAACATCGAACTCTTGATATCATCTCAGGTCTTGATCTCATGGTTGTGAGTTCAAGCTCCACACTGGGCTCCTCACTGAGCATGAAGCCTACTTAAGAAAAAGAACACTTTGCCTACTCCAAGACCACAAAAGTATTATCTTTTCCTCCAAGTCATCATTGTTTGCTTTTTACGTCTAGGTCTAAATCCATCTGAAATTAATTTTTTGCATCTGGTATGAAGTAGTGGCCAAGATTGATTTTTTTGATTTTTTGCCTGATAGATATCTGATTGACTCAGCTCTATTTACTGAAAACACCATCATTTCCTTATAGCACTACACTGTCACTTATATCATTAATCGGGACTGACATATATAGTCCTCTTCTTTAGAGTTGGAGAGTGTTGGTTTAAGAACTCACATTTAATTATGTCACAAAGTACAGTCTGAAGGGTAGATCTAATTGAAAAAGCACACAAGTGGGGGACATCACCCAAAGAGCACAGAGCATGATGGTAATTGCAGTGAGATAGAGTGGAAAGAGGGAGGCTATGTATTTAAACCACAATTCCAATCTGATTTAAGAACTCTCCAGATATAGGACATGAGCAGAAGTGCAAAAAAAGTCAGCAGTGAGTAACTTTAAGATTAGTATAGCAAAAGAGTAAATTGATTTTAAAATGCTTAATGACGTGGTAGGTTTTATGTATATTGTCTATAAGTTCTGGTGTATAGCATAAGTAGGATTGTCCAGGCACAATTTGAAAAAACAAAACAAAACAACAACAACAAACCTGAACTCAGATTAGAGATCATTTGCATAGAGATGGTTATTGAAGTTTTGAGAGTGGGGGAAATACTGAAATTAGAAAATAAATAGTAAAACCAGAATATCAATATAACCATACTCCTTGTATTCATTCATTCTTCACAAATAATAGTTATTATAGTCAGATTTTGCCACCATGAGGATGGTTATATATTACCTATTAATCAAAAGTCAATTAGGGATGATTTTCTCTTCCATTTCATATTTGCCACATAAACCATTATGCATAGATCAGTATGCATGATTATAAAAGGGAAGGAGTCTATTTAGAAGTCTCGCACATCATTTAAATTTCAAGTCTAATTCTATTTATTACAACCTTGCCAGTGAAAACACCACCACCAATAATGACAAAAAGTATTTTGTTTGCTATCATTCTTAGAAGAAATTGAACTGAAAATATTTCCACTCCTTGAGCAACTTGTAACTTAAGGGATTGATTTATGCATTATTGGAGCAGGCAGCTGCTCTATTAATGTAATTTAAAGAAATCTAAGGAAGTCTCCCATGAATAAGTTAACTCCCCGTTGGATCTTTTAAATTTCCAGCATTAGTAGTTTTCCCTGTGGTCTTTTTGTAGGAGAAGTATAGAGAGTTAGGCACTACATTTCCTTAGAGAGGTAACATATTATCTGGCTAATGAATTAACAGAGAACAATTCGTTGCCCTTACCACCACTAGCCAAAGTTGTACATTAGATATCTGGGTTCTGAAGGGAGTTGTAAAGTAGAAAACTTGGCACCATAAGCAACAGGAAAAGTCAGGATGGTCAGAGAATTTAAAGGCAGAGTTTTTCATGTGGATTTTGAAGTTGTGGCAAGAAAGGTCACGCAAAGAGAAACAAAACTGTGTGTGTGTTCATGTTTATGTATATGCAAACATACTTGCACACATACAAATCGGTTTATAATCCTTGTGTCATGTGTACTGGAACAAAATTTTATTCATCTTCTCCACATATGATAAAATTTACGATATTTATATTTACCTAAAACTTTGCAGTTTCTGAGTATGTAAAAATTAGGTACAATTTTCACATCTTTGAAATTTGTACACTAAATTCTAATCTAAAACATAAATACTGGTGTTGCTATGTCACAGGCAAGCAATTGCACAGATTTTCCCTTATACAATTTCTGTTGATTAACTCTTTTGTTCTTTTATCTGTTTTTTTTTCTTCTTTCTTTTTTATCTGTTTTTAATCTCTTCATATTAATTCCATAGTTCATTTAAAAATAATATTCTGTTCGAAGGAAATGGATAGCAATTAATGGTTTAAAGGATTTGCACTTTTACTTAAAGGGGTATTGTGACGAACTTTAAAATTTTACATCTAATATGAAATACCTCATTTTTCTGAATGTAAAGGAGACATTCCTATACAGCTATTTTGAGAAAATAAAACAAAACAAAAACATTTCTCAGCACCCTATTTTCCTATTGTTTCAATGACTATTTATTATAACTTTTTTTTGTTGTTTTTTTCTATTCCTTCCTTCTCTGCTAGAACTTGTAATTTTGAAGGGCTAGGATTTGGGATTGGTTTACCACACTTCTTCATCTATAGTTTCTTTCTATAAGGTCTCATAAAGTGAAATGGTTTTAAAAGATCTCTACTGATGGATGACAGCTCCCCAAACTTATGTGTCTATATTTATACCTCTCTTGATCTATAAGTACCTATCTCTACCTATTTGAAATATCTACTTAGATGCCAAAATTGAGGACTCCTTAAAGGCGTCTACATTTTTCCACACCTTCAACCTCCACTCTTCTCCCAATCTTCCCATTATGGTAATTGGCGCCATTGGCTTCCAAGGTGACAAAGAAAAACCCAACATTCACTTTTAATACCCCTATTCCCTTTTTGCTACAATCCAGTTAGTCAACATTTCCTACTGAAAACCTCCCACATGACAATGTCTCCTCTTTCCCAGTTTTTTTCTTTAATCCAATCCTTCATTGTACCCAGTGGGCACTGTTGCAGTGTCTTAGTACCTGTTGCATCTGTTCCACCCTTTTGTATGCAGTAGCATGGTTTCAGCAAAAAAAAAAAAATAATAAACAAAAAATAAATTAAATGTTTAATTGGCCGTATTGATAAGTGTCAGATACAAGCATGATAATATTTGAGGGTAGAAGAATGGTAATTAATTTTATGCCATGGTGAAATATTTGGATATATTCTTACTTGTGTTAAATTGAGAGGCAAATAATAAATCTTAAACTAAGAAGAACTTGTAGATTTGGGGGTAAAATATGGAAAGCAGAATTTTAGCATCATTGGCAACTTCAGTCAGTTTATAATACAAGGTATAATAAGAAAGAGGGACTCTGAGAAGAAAGAAAGAAAGAAAGAAAGAAAGAAAGAAAGAAAAGAAAAGAAAGAAAGAAAAAGAATAAGAAAAAGAGGGAGAGAGAGAGAAAGAGGGGGAGAGAGACAGAAAGAAAGAGAAAGAAAGGAAGAAAGAATAGTTTGGAAATAGATGATGGAAAGGAAGTAGAGACATTCTAGATATATAGGATTGAACAAAAAGACCAATTCTTAATCTCAGTCAGTAAAAAATTAAACTGAGAATGTCTTTGAGCCTTATGACTGAGTCTTATCACAGGATCCAAAAATCATATGGCCATGATACCCACTGATAAAACTTTGGAATGGAATGATTATTTTCAGTAAGTTTTTCTCTCTCTCTCTCTTTTTAAATATATCTGACTAAATATAGCTGACTATATCCTTGTGTCAGGTATAATATGAAAGAAACAGTTTGAAACAATGGGCATTTGAGAGTATGGAACAGATTCTACCAATATTCTACCCACATCCCCTTTGCCATTACTATGTTAATACACCTTGGCTCATCTTTCACTTGCCAGCACCTTATGGGAGGCCCTGGAACCCACGCAGTCCCTGTGTGAGTCAGACCAGATGTGGGAGACTTAACGTTTTCTGAGAGCAGCCTGCATGCTACAACGTATAGTGGCCTGGGCGCTAATGTTCCAATTCCTTGACTCTCAGGATGAATGAGTCTGAAGAGTATGTTGAACAACATTTCTCAGGTTTCTTCAATGGGACTAAGCTCCAATTGTAATTTTCCTCATTTGATAAACCTGTACTTGCTTCTTTCCTTACATATCTCACTTATTCCCCTGTTAGTATTTCCTGGGAACACCATCCTAATAAACTTCAATCTTTTTATCAAAGTCTGCTTCTGGGAAATTCCAGACTATGGTTGGTATAGGAAGTGATCCAAGAAATCGTAATATCATTATACAATTTTGGAATTGAATTTCTTGCCAGCCGAATAACAACAAGGACATATTGCTGGTAGTGAGTTAGGTGTCACATTCTATAGCAACAATGACTGTATCTCTCCCATGTGGCGAATTTAAACCTACCTTGAGGCAAATGGGGTCCTGATCCACTCAGGTGGGAATGTACTAGCTCATGCAACATGTCTAGTATTTAACAAAATAAGAGTAATGTTAATAATATTAACCTATTGATTTTTTAATCTAATTCTGGGATTAAATATGAAAAAGAACAATATTGAGACACTGATGATGGTATCTTCCTCCACAAAATTTTTGTGTTTGTGTTTGACTCTGTTAGGAAGTTTAGGATAAAAGCCAGGAAATTAGGTTACAAGTAGACCAGGTTCACTGAGCAAGAGATATAATTTGGATTTGGATTTCAGTCTTCATGAGAGCTTGTCTATTTCTAATTTACCTAGCTCTAATTTACCTACTTTTAATTGGCAGTTGTTTACCCCGGCATATTATTTTGGGGGAATCCTAAACTTTAACTTGTGATTTCTTATCCTTATGTCCCTCTTGGAAGTTGTGTTCAACTTGCCAACCACTCAGGTCATTTTGTAAATCAGTGAAGTTCCCCAGAGGAAACAAAGGTTGAACTCATCTTTTACTTTCCATCTTTTGAGTCTCTTGCTCCCTGAAGTCTTCATTATCTTCAAAGTTCCGTGATGAGCTCAAAGAGATATTCTGTACGTGTGCGTGTGTATGTATTAGTTATATAAATATAAGATTTTTCATAGTTATACCTTTTTTGTAAATATTATGCTTGTTTGGTGGATAGGAATATCTTCATCTATTTCCTTTTTTTTTGCAAGATCAAGCAATTAATATCCAATATTAATCAAATTTAATTCTTAGGACATTTCAGGTATTCTTGAAAACAAAATCATGAGTTATATATTGACTTATATATAATGTATTTTAAAAATTTTATTGAACTATGAAAGTAATGAATGTATATCATTTTTACCAAATAGAATATATGACCTTTTCCTGAAATGCATCCTACCTGGTCTTCATACCCATCAAGCTATTGTAACAAGGTAAATCTAAAAAACAAGAGATAACTGGTATTATGTGTCCCAAAGTTATAGTACTAATGCTTATAGTTTCGTGCCACTTTGGTTTTGAGTGATTGTCTTCCCTATAGGGCTGAAATATTTTCCTCGTAAGAAAAACTTTTTTTTTTCAATTTTATTTATTTTGAGAAAGAAAGAGAGAGCACGCATGTGAGTCGAGGAGGGGCAGAGAGAGGAGAGAGAAGATCCCAAGCAAGCTCCATGTAGCCAGCACAAAGCAGGATGCAGGGCTTAATCCCAGGAAACATGAGATCATAACCTGAGCTGAAATCAAGAGTTGGTCACTTAACTGACTCAGCCACCCAGGCGCTTCCAAAGAAAAGTCTTTTAATAAAGATTAAATTTCTTAGAAATCACCACACTACACTGTTTTTTTTTTACTTGAAAAATGTATGTTTACATTTTTTGACACGGCTTACAACACAATTAAAAGTGACTTGGGCTGCATAAATGACAGCCGTCCTAAAGGGTCTAATTCTGTAATTGGCTACAGTGTATTTTCCCGTTTTCCTTTACAAAAGTGACAGAAGTAGGACAATTCTGAGATTGTTCTTATATTGCATTCTGTCATATGGGCAAAATCCCAATTTCTTATGAGTTTGTAAGCCTAGCAATTGTCTTTCGGAATTGGCTTTCTTTTAAGAAGCAAATTTTTATATATTCTTAAAAGAATTTGAGACTAGATATTTTATGTGAACTGGCTAGGTGTCATTAAAAATGAAATTAAAAGTTAAAAATAACCAAAATATGTCCGTGCTATTATTCCCTATTGTGTGAATGCAACCATATTGATCATTTCTTAAATCAGAACATTAACAATTTTATCTCTTAAACTACTTATGTTCATTATTTTATTTCACCTTGAAGATCCAATACAAAAAAGCAGAGATAGTATTTGCTTAGAAATAAGATTTTCATAAATTGCTTTTTTACGATTACTGAGTGACATCTAGAATAAATATTTGAATTTTAAAAATTTAACTTGATAATCTTATTGTGAATTATTTAAATGGGTTTGATGAAAATACAATTATCATATCTTATCATACAATCCTTTTTCTTACTGAAATCTCAGAGGTCAATGTTAAAGGGAAGTTATGAGAAACATGTTTAAATTTTATTATCTCTACACACTTATGAGATTAATCAAAGATACATACATTTTATTTTTAATTTCTGTTTACACTAATGACGAGAAGTGTTAGTGGGAATTGTCTGTACTGAGGAGTAAGTTTTCACTGATTCTCAGACTACATTATAAGATACAGGAATAGGAAATTTTTTTTAAATAGTAAGATCTTGATAGAAGTACAGACATAAATTATATAATGATAACTTTCATTTCCAAAAGCACCCCTTTCATACTTCCTTTTTTAAAAGTTTTTATTTATTTATTTTTGAGAGAGAGGGAGAGAGC
Organism: Panthera tigris; assembly: GCF_018350195.1. NCBI lineage: Eukaryota > Metazoa > Chordata > Mammalia > Carnivora > Felidae > Panthera > Panthera tigris. The sequence goes on from NC_056660.1 coordinate 219,434,631, forward strand.
AAGAGTGGAAGAGGGACAGAGAGAGAGGGAGAGAGAGAAGAATCCCAAGCAGGCTGAGCTGTCAGCCTTGGGCCCGACGCAGAACTCGAACCCACAAATCTTTATGAGGTCATGACCTGAGCCAAAATCAAGAGTCAGGCACTCAACCCACCAAGCCACCCAGGTGCTCCGCCCCTTTCATATTTCTAATCTGTGCTATTTGAAGAAGCATCACCTGGTCTTTTACAAAGACCTGTCATAATTAACTACGAGCTGGAGTACAAATGCTGTCATGTCCTGAGGAGCAATTTGGGAATCTCTATTATTGTCAAAAAGTATTCAAATTCAGGGTTTAGATACTTAATTTATAGGCATAATCAGAAATGCTCACAAAGCTTTTTGTGTGGCAACATTGTAAGGTTAATAGATAACATGTTGAAAATAAATTTAGGTACAACAAATACTGGAACAACAATACCATAGCGTGTATATTAGTTCACTGGGGCTGCTCTAACAAATTATCACAAACTGTATGGCTTAACACAGAAGTTTATTCCCTAATGTTTCTAGAACCCAGGGTTCCAAAATCAAGACATTGGCAGGCTTAGTTCCTCCCAATGGCTCAGAGGGAGAACTTGTCCCAGGCCTCTCTCTTAGCTTCTAGGGGAATCTGCAATCCTTAGTGTTACTTGATTTCTACCTGCCTGACTCCAAACTCAACTCCAATCTTTGCAATTCTTCCCCTTTTGTGTTTTTCCTTGTCTTCTTTCTCCTAGGACCTGTGCCTCTGGATTTAGAGCCCACCCAGTTATTCCATAATAATCTCATCTCAAGACCCTTACATAAATTATATCCTCAAAAGCTCCTTTTCAAATAATGTCACATTCACAGGACATATATTTGGGGGGCTGTTATTCAGTCTTTACCAATACAATATAATACAGGTTTTAAAGGTTCTGAGTAGTATTAACAATAAGGGAAAACATGTATTGTAGAATAGTCCACTAAAAAAGCACATAGATTATAAATACACTGTGGAGTTGTTTTGAATATGTGTGTATATATTATGCAGCAAGTACTTTATATATAAATTATTGGAAAGCAATACAAAGAAATGATAGTAATGATGGGTGATCTCAAGGCAGTGAGGATTATATGTGTATCTTTTTTCCTTTGTGTTTCCCTTTACGTTTTCCAAATGTTCTCAGATTACTGTGACTTACTTTTAGAATGATATGTTATAAATTAACGAATGGCTGTATATCTTCAGCATCATTCACTACACTTATTTTATTCATTTTCTTAAACATTTACATAGCATATTATGCTTTGTAGGCACAAACACAGTCACAATAAAACCATAAGAAAAGACTAGAAACAGAAACTTTCATTTGCCTTGGGACCACTTTGAGATATATTAGTCCCTACAACTTAATTCTCTGTAAATGTATCCTAATTTTTTAGGATCTCTTTGAAAACCAGAGACCCTATTGTGGCTATTTGCAATTCGTTTATTAGTTCAACAAAAATACCGTACAGTGAGAGTCCAAGATCATGTCCCGCTTTGACCACATATTAAAAGTACTTTTTTTGGATGATACTTGTAAATCTGACTTTTTTTTCTGAAAGAAGCATTTATGTAATATGAAGTTCATCTTCACTTCAGTGATTTGTATGGATTTATTGCTTTACAAACCTTTCATCTCTTTGAAGACCAACCATAAGTTGAAGACATAAGCTCAAGTTCAGTTTTTATGGATTATAGGAGATATGATCTTGAGTCTTTATTTCTTGATTAATAAACTAGGGATAACGTTTAAGTTTTCAGGGTTCAAACTGTAACCTCATCCTCCAGTTATAATTCAATAAAAAATATGAGATGGGGGGAAATGATGAAAATGTACTTATAATAATAAAACTAACTGGATAAAAGATGTTTAGAAACTCTGTCAAGTGAATGTGCTAATAACTTTTCCTGAATTAAAGTCAACCATATCACATCTTACAGGTCTCTCCAAGGCAAACCTGACCCAGCAAGTTTACATCTTCGAAAAAGAGCAGAACACACCCTGTTGTAAAGTTGGCAGGCATAAAAGAGAGAAGCTGGAAACCACCTGCCAGAGAATGGAGTTTTTCTCTCAATCGGTCTCCCCTACCAGATAACCCTCTTTGGGGGTCAATGACAGAGTTTGGAGGAGCTGGAAGTATAACTCCCACACTTGCGTTTTTTCTCATTTCTTTTACTTCCTTTCCATGGAAATATGAAACATGAGCTATAAGCATCTTCCTCCTGTAGGATTTGCTACTCCTGCCTCTGAGGTTAAGGTGAGAATCCAATAAGCTGTTAGTTTGCCCTCTCGCCATTCATTACCAACCACATAAAACTGATGACAGAAATCCACCAAATATACTTTTCTAAAATATGCATTTCCCTTCAATAATTTTTTTTACAGTTTATTTCTTTGTTTTGAGAGAGACAGAGAGAGTCTGGGTGGGGGAGGGACAGAGAGAGAGAGAGAGGAGAGGGAGAATCCCAAGCAGGCTCCCTGTAGTCAGTGCTCAAAGCCATACAGACACAGGGCTCAAACCCATGAAACTGTGAGATCATGACCTGAGCCAAAATCAAGAGTCAGGACACTTAATCGACTGAGCCACCCAGGCGCCCCTCAATAATTTTGGTTTTGTTCACATTATTCTCTCATTATTCCTATTTGGTATTGTCCTTTTCTTTTTGTTCTAGCTTTCTCCATTTTCTCCACATTATACAGACAAACTAAATTCTTTCCTTTTATTTGCAGAAAATTTTCTTTACATCTTTATAGTAGCATGCAGCCAATTAATATTTGAATTCTAAGTGATGATGGGCGTTTATTCTGACTGGTCAATACCCACTGGCTGTTAAATACTTTAAATATCTCCTCTACTAATTTCATTACATTGTGATAATTAAACAGTCTTATTCAATAGCTAATTAGCTTAATTGGAAGTACTTTATGCCTGGGATTTGACTTATATCTATGTTGTATCTGTGTCCGTGTGTGTGTTTATATTTATCACTGTGCATAACATGCACCTGTTATAGAATATAAAATACTTTGTAAAACACAAAGTGACACATAATACTAAGGCATTTAAACTCACCTGAAATTGAGCATTATTGATTTTTTCAAAGAAAACAAATTCTAAACAAGCATAGGTTTATAACATTCTGAATATATATATATATATATGTATATATATATATATTCTCAGAGAGAATCTCTCTCTCTCTCTCTCTCTCTATATATATATATATATATAATATATATATATATATATTCCTTATGCACTTTCCATAACTAGTTTTCAAATTTATGAAAAAAATATAAATATGTTTAGGCTAATAGCCTCAATTGAAGACTCTGAAAACAAATTACTAATTTCTCTTTCTCCCCAGATCTACTTGATTTCTAACAAACACCAGTAAATCCATTATACTAGGTAAGCTGATAGAATTCTCTCCTTTTTCTCTTCATCATCTCAACTCACATATGCAAATGTCTTTGTTAAGTACATTTAACATTTTCTGAACTTATTTCCCTTCATATTATGGATTCAGGATCCACTATGCTTCTCATCTCTTTTCCTAAGCCTGTCTCAACTATGTTCTAAGTGAGACCAAAACATCCCCTTATAAATATCATAAACTATTATCACTTTCACTAGTCATGTCAATTAGCAAGAAAACTTCTACAGAAAGTAACAATCTTGCTTTCAAAAATCCTGAGCAAGAAAAGTAGTTAGGAATGGGTTACCAGAAGTGATAGATGGAGAGATAGGTAGTATCTGTGGGTCATAGTACAGACAAGATTATATATAAGTCAATTGTTTAAACTTAAATAGACATATCACAAAGCATTCCTCAAGCTGTGACCTACTGGACACTTGCACCATAATTACCTGTGATGATTATAAAACAAGCAGACTCCCTGGCCCTCACTGCAGAACTGAATGAGGGGGATTGGATCCTGAGGATCTGCATTATTCAGACTACCCTGGTGAATGTTTATACTTAATTAAGTTTTAAAATCACCATTTGGCGGATACGTTAGCCACAACCTTCTAAAGGTTTCTCAAGAATTAGTCTAGCTGGCTGTCTTGAAATTGACTCTCCATTTTTTATGAACTGGATGAATTCTACATTCTGCTGATGATTCCAGCCTTCCATTTAATTTTAGTATAACTTGTTTTCGACAGTGATGAAACTGTTAAAGTCTAAAAATGATTAATAAGACATTTTCAAAAAGTAGGGGCTTAAAATTCTGGACTCAGTTCTCATTCTGTAATCCATTAGCTCTGTCTGGAACTTGACACTCACTGAGCTTCCTGAAGGGATTTCCATCCTTGGGTCAGTCTATCAACACTTTGTAACAAATGAGTTGTACTTAGGAAGGAGATTTCTGAGAAAGCTTTCAACATTATTATGCTAATACAAATCTTGGCCTACCCATAGGGATTCTATCATTCTGTCCTTAGTTGTCTTTAGACTTTTCAAATAATAACATCTACAATGGTTAGAAAAAATGGCACTCACTGTGATTCAGGATTCCTGTGCCCATCTCTCAACAAGGTTACAAATAGCATTTTTGGCAGCCTAATTTGTCTTTAGTCCAGTTTTAACATCATCTGTCAAAATGAAGACAAGACAGACAATCCTTTTAGCCCTTTAATTCTAGTATAACGAAGTTTCTGTGAGGTGTAGAACGGTTTCTATTAGGTATAACTGTGTTTAAAAAAATATGGCAACCCATGAAATTGCCCATATGATAGTCTTCCTTTATTCACAGTTTTGTTTTCCATGGTTTCAGTTATCTGTGGTCAATCACAGTCCAAAAACAGATGATCCTCCTTATGACTTACATCAAAATGTCAATAGTAGCATAATGTTATGTCACAGTGCCTACCTCATTCACTTCACTTCATCTCATCACATAGGCATTTTATTATCTTACATCTTCATAAGAATAAGAGTGTATCCAGTACAATAAGATATTTTGAGGGAGACCACATTCACATAATTTTTGTTATAGTATGTTGTTATAATTGTTCTATTTTATCACTGGTTATTGTTGTTAATTTCTGCCGTGCCTAATTTATAAATTAAACTTTATCATAGGTTTGTATGTATAGGAAAAAACAGTATATGTAGGGTTTGGAACTCTCCATGACTTTAGGCATCTTGAGGTTTTGGGAAGTATCCCCTGTGGGTCAGGAGGTGAGTACTATACAACTATAATAACTAATTTAAGTTTTGCATTCATTTAAACATTATTTACATTTATGTTTCTGAATAAAAACAATAATCTAAAGTAGGCATACTTGTTTAAATGAATGGCTTAAGGTCCTGCTTATCCATGTGGGGTTATGAAGTAAAAATAAGCATACTAAAATAGACACTTCAATTAAACCAACAACATTTGTGGGAAACAGAACACCACAATGACCACAGGTGCATATTCGTTCAGGCACCAAGATCTCTTAGAAAACTCAAGACCATAAGGTTAAAAATAACCTCAAAGGACTTGAGTGAATTGCCCTTGGGAAATGTGGCCTGTTCTTTAGTACACAGATAGGGATGTTTTGCTTAAAGGAAGCCAGCTGTATATAGCTCAGTGCATTCACTCCCTTCTTTGTCTTTGCTTCTGTTGTAAAGATTCTTATCGGAACATATGTTATCTACAAGACTCGTAGGCAAGATACATACCATAGCTGAATCAGATGTACATTGTTGACATGCTTTGCTAGCTTCTGTTGATCATTGCTGCTCTTTCTTGCAAACGTAGGTAAGAAGATGGACAATAAACCTCGGTACCTCGGGCTGTTGGCTCCGGGTCCCCTGTGCCTCGCTATACTGTCTTCTCTTTTTTTCAGTTCCTTCACCGCCCCAGGTCCACGGCCCATTGAGGTCGACATTGTGTTAAAATGATTAGAGACTTGGAGCGCCTGGATGGCTCAGTCTGGTTAGCTTCCGATTTCAGCTGAGGTCATGATCTCACGCTCTGTGAGTTCAAACCCCACATCTGGCTCTATGCCATCAGCTAGGAGCCTGCAGTCTGCTTCAGATTCTGCATCTCCTTCTCTTTCTGTCCCTCCCCTGCTTACATTCTGTCTCTCTCTCAAAAGTAAAATAAAAACATTAAAAAAAATTAACGGTTAAAGCCTTAAAATTAAATTACATTGGAGAGTTCGTACTATATAAAAAAGACACAAAAAGTCATTGCCAAATATTATGTTCTCTTTCTCAGTGTTTATCTATTCAGGAACACATTGCATAATGAAATTATAAGTTGTTTTTGTTTTTGTTTTTGTTTTTGTTTTTTTTTAAGTTGCCATTTATCATTCCCAGCAGTTCTTATTTTAATATTGTTTTTGTTGTGACCATTGTGGTCAATTATGTTTACTAGCATTTGGACTGTGCCTTCACACAAAAGTCCTTCTGGAAGGAAATAACTGCAATGCATTATTGGTCCTTGTGCTGCAATGGTGACTGCTCTTGAATAAAACCTCATTCAGGGTGTAAATGTTCATCATTCTAAAGATGTTTTCATTTTATTGGAATTCCAGCTATGGCACTAGACACAATAAAGTGTATCTTTTGCTGGGGCGCCTGGGTGGCTCAGTGGGTTAAGCGTCCGACTTCGGCTCAGGTCATGATCTCTCAGTCTGTGAGTTCGAGCCCCACGTCGGGATCTGTGCTGACAGCCTGGAGCCTGTTTCAGATTCTGTGTCTCTCTCTCTCTGACCCTCCCCCGTTCATGCTCTGTCTCTCTCTGTCTCAAAAATAAATAAACGTTAAAAAAAAAAAAATTAAAAAAAATAAATAAATAAAGTGTATCTTTTGGATCCTTACTCTACAGAGTATGAACCACTTCATGGAAATAATATTTTTGCCTTACTCTTTATGAGCAATAAATTTTAACTCATTAAGTTTTTTAAGTACGTTGTTACCATGTTTCTCCGCTTTATCTGTTGAATAAATAACTTTCAAGATAAGTTGACTATATCATACGTATAAAATCTGTTGATATCTGTATTTAAGTGGTACATTGACAGTTTTTATTTTTTTCCTTAAAACACATTTTCAAATTCTCTTGTATTTTCAGCTATGACGACAGTGAATTCTTAAACTGAAAGTATGCTAACAAATGAGATATTTTCATTAGAAAGCTCTTAATTATCTAATGAAAGCAACTGCATTATATGTCTGTCTCGTATGTTACTGATTTGGAATTTTTACATAAAGATATGTACATATTCATAATATAAATAACATTGAAAAATATTTATAAGTAGAGGAAATCAAGCTATCTTCAGGAATTATTAGTGTTATAGAAAAACCCATTTAGTATTATAACAATAAAAAACATCATATGTAATTATAAAATATCTGACCCCATTTCCATACGTATTTTTCAATGGAGCATAGACATAAAACAGGTGAAACAGATGTGCATATAATAGGAAGCATTTCAGTGTGAAAAGTGAGATTGCTGTATTAATAAAAGACTATTTTTTATTTGAATCACATTATATGCTTAGTTGACAGTATATATATGCATTTTAACCCCTTCACAACAATTTCCAGGTAATAGTCTATCAGTTTTTGTGCTGTGTTACAGATGACCTTCAGTAACTCATTGAATACCTCTGTTTCTCTCCCTAAAAGCATTTGAAGCATGGTTATTTTTTTGATCACCGCAGTCACTAAAGGGATTTTGTCCTATTTGAATCCCAAGATGTTTTATGACTTCTGGGTACCCTGTGTACACAAATCCAAGTGACAGAAAAGCAAGTGATTTATAGGGTCTGAAAATAATTATACTTTACTTCATTTAAAATGATTCAGATTTAAAATGATGCTATAGAATAAGTTTGTTATAGCAGTAAAATCAAGTAGGTGATTAATATAAGATTACTGTTACATGGAATTCGTAGTTAATGAAGCTACCCGCAGAAGCAGTAGAAGTGCTACCCCAGGATTTGGGGTGAAAACTACAGGTTAATGTCCAGAGACTTTCAGGATCGTTGATACGGTCACAAGATCTCAAGATGAGGACAAGTGCTTAAAAGGAATGAACCCAATTGTATAAACCCAATTGTAACCTCAGAAAAGAGCCTCAAAGGTCTCTGCCCACAGTGGTTGCAGTTGAGAAGTAGGCAGCTTATGACCCACAGGGTAGCTTTCCAAAGGAGACATGAGAACAGGGAGTTTGACACAGAAATCCGAAAAAGAGGCTTGCTGTCTGCAACAGCTGGCCTGCCTGAAAAAGGGCAACCTGCAAAGCCCTTCCCCATTTTAAATTTGTTGGTAAATGTTCAAAGATTCATCCAAACCATAAATATGAAAAATATACTGAATAAAATTTTCCCTACACTCATCAAAAGAAGCTTAGTATTGTCTTTTTAAAAGTAGCTCATCAGGGGCGCCTGGGTGGCTCAGTCTGTTAAGCATCTGACTTTGACTCAGGTCATGGTCTCATGGTTTGGGAGTTGGAGCCCTGTATTGGGGTCTGGGCTGATAGCTCAGAGCCAGGAGCCTGCGTCGGATTGTGTGTGTGTGTGTGTGTGTGTGTCTCCCTCTGCCCTCTCCCACTCATGTTCTGTCTCTCTCTTTCAAAAAATGAATAAAAATTAAAAATAAAAGCGGTTAATCATATTGCAATATATAGGTGTAACAAATCAACAGGTTGCACACTTCAGACTCACACCATGTTATATATCAATTATATCTCAATAAGGCAGGAAAAAAAACAGCTATGACATCAGCTTCACGTTCTAATAGCTACCTTTGCTGTTTCTTGTTTGCTTATACAGACTGTGAAATATCGATTTTATTATCTAAAACACTATAGATTTAACAGTTTACAAAACCCGACTCTTAGTTGTACTGTCTGGCAATTACTATGTCCCACAACATGCCTCAATACAGATTCAGCCTCAACCCCTTATAAAACCCAGACCTACCAGAATCTCTGTGGAGTTTTTGAAAAAGTTTTCATCTACAGATAAAAACTGTCCAGAGATCCAGTCCAATCCATGAAAGATTGGATGTGTTATTTTATTACGAAGATTTTCTCTTTGACATGTCTAATTTTCCCAAATGTGTGAATTTAATATTAAGCCTTCTTAATATAGGTTGTTGTTCTGTTACTATGAAAAAAAACTCTGCACATGGACCAGCTAAATTTTATTGTATTTGGGGGCAAAAAAGAACAAAAAAGAAAAAAGAAAAAAAAAGAAAAAAAGAAGCATGCAATTTTAGCCCTGAATTTTAACAATATTTGCGTAGTTATAATTGTCAGCATGATGTTTTTCAACCTTTGTCGTAAATGTATGTGCAAATCTGAGAAGGCTTATTTAGAATGGCACAGAGAACCTCCAGTTCCCTGTAGATTCATTAGAGGTAAATCTCAGCATGTAGCCTACCTTCTGGTGGTCTGAGCACCAGAATATACTACTTAATTATACCACAGCCTCTCCTGAGCGCGGCTATCACTGTGATGCTGATGAATCTTCTCAACGTTCTTACTGCTCTTTGGCTAGATCAGTGGGTTTCTGGGAGAAAATATGGGGAACTTTGAATCCTGTCACCTTCCCATGAACAAGAGTATCTATATTTCAAGAAGGGAAGACTGTTGGAGAGACTGCAGGTAAACCCAACTTTTAATCAATTCTTCTTATGCAAATAATCGTGCTTATCAATAACCAAGTGCACAAAAAATGAAAAACACAGTCAAAGACATGGGTTCTCCACAAAAGTAGTTCACCTTTTTACTGGGCTGAAAGACACATGAGCTTCTTTAAATATTTTAAAATATGAAGTAAGGGTTGACAAAAGTATAAAAAACATGGGATCAAAAAGAATATCCCCCTACGGTTTCCCAAAATGTATGTAGGGCGGATTAGAATTGAAAGAAATGGAGTCTTGAGGAAATATGAGCTTCTTTGGCTATTGTGAAAAGGAAAATAAAAGGAATTATGATGTCTTCTAATACAACTACAGAAATAAAAAAAAAAAACATAAATCATACAATGGTCCAATAAGAGCATTGTACACAACATGTTAAGATTTAAAACTTTTTTTAAATAATTTGAAAGCTCACAAAAGTGCCTATAAAATAACAAGGATTACAAACAGTAGGATCACACTACCGGCTGCCAAATACAGTGCAGTAATAGCGGCTTGTCTTGATGTGACACAGCATGAACTTTTTCCAGTGGATAACAAAGGTGACTTTTTTTCCTGGTTTTTTGTTGTTGGTGGTGGTGTTGGTGGTGGTGGTGGTGGTGGTTATGTACACTACTTCCGCAGGATCTGTGTTGTGGAACTGAAAGGCACTTTCTTTGTTTTCAACCTCAATTTCTCTATAAGCTATTTTCATTCCCACTTTGTTTCCAAGATATTTAAACTCATAAACTAAAAATCTAAATTGCTTTCCTTTAATTACTATTCTTCTTTTTTTTTTTTTGTAAGTCAAGGTAATATTGATAGTAATTGAACCTGTTTCTTTACCTGAGTGTAATTACATTTATTTTTATGAACCATTAAAAAACTTAGTTTCTGGAATGAGCTAATTATAGAATGATAGGAAAAAAAAAAAACAAGTATTGCACAATGATTTGGAATGTATTTGAGGAAACTCAAATAACATTCTCAATTACACGAAAATATAATGATCCTGATATTGCTTTTGTTCAGGAAAATAAAATCTCATGTTGGGCATAAATCAGTATTAAACTTTTAGATTAACAATCTACAATGAGAATTTAATAATTTGGACTAATGTTATTTCTATCTTAATAGGAAAAAGCAGGTTAGTTTTAAAATAATAAGAAACAATGAGGAAAGTTTTGTGTTAATATGTCAATCCTCTCAAATTTTGGTACTGCATCAGAACCACCAGGAGGCCTTATTGAAAAGAGGTTGTGAGGCCCCATCCACACAGTGTTGATTCAGTAGCTCTAGGGTGGCACCCAAGAATTTGCATTTCCCAAAGTTTTCCAGGTGAGGCAGTTACCACCCACACTTCCAGAATGACTGGTAGATGGACTACTTAAAAGATTATTTGCAAACAGTAAACAAAACAACAATGAAAACAGTTTAAAATGCTAACCCTTGTTTACATTTCCACCTAAGCAATGGCAATTCTAAACAATATCAACGTTAGATTAACTCTTCCCATGGAGTTTTCAAAGCTGCCATGAAACTCCCTGGGAGTTTTCAAGGCACCTCTACCCCCAACCCCCACCCCGCCTGTTTGAAAAAGAGAGAAGGAAGAGGAAAGGAAAAGCGAGGACCAGACAGGACAGGAAGAGAGACTGACAAAGACAAAGATAAATAGCAGAAACTTGTACTAGCTTGGTGTACAACCTACTGTTTCCAACACTTTTCTGTTTTCTGAAAGAGATATATATGTACATACATCAAGCATGGCAGCTCTTATTACACCATACATATGGATCAGGACAAAATCCCAAATGTAAAATATATAGTCTTTAAAACCCAGCGTGTACCCCAGAGCATTGTGACTTTCATCTGGTGCAAATGTGAGCCACAGTGATTCTTCCTTTACATGGGACTACATGACCCAGACCACTGGCTTTCTAAACATTTCACTGGTGTGGCAGCCTTGAAACTTCAAAGGATTTTGCAGTGTATTTGTCCTGCAAAGACCTACAATCCACTTGTTTCCTACACATCCCACCTTATTTGCAAAATGTCATCAATATAGTGGATCATTTTGATATGCTTTGGAATGTCCACACAGAACAATTCTCTTTAGACAAAGTAGGAGAGTTAGCATTACTCTGGTGCAAGATTGGATATATACGCCATTTTCCTACCTGCATAAATTTGAGCTGTTTTTGATCCCCCTTTTTGATAGAGATGAAAAAGTTTGCATCTAACAAGTAAAATGTTCGCACACCATGTATCTGAGGTTAAGATACTATTCTGTAGCAAAGATACCATATATTTAGCATAGTAACTGCAATTAGGGATACTAATTAGTTCAATCTTTAGTAATGTACTGTCATTCTCTTGTGTTTGGCTTTTGAAGACACCTCTGATGAACTAAATCAAGGTATGTTAAGGAGAATTACCTTTGTATCCTTTTCAAATCTTTCAGGGTAGCACAAATATCTTTTGTGTGCAGTATCTTTTATTTGTTTTTAATTTACAATCTTAACAGGACTGCTGCTTTGATCTTCCCCACCCTTATCCCACCATCCAAGAAACCAATATGCAGGTTGTGCTACCTACTAAAGTTGTCCTTTAGGGGCTGAGAGAAAAAAAAAATCAACAGGTGGGTCTATGGACCCAGTGAACCAAGGATGTGGTAGGGCTAGGCAGATTCTATTTATTATTCAGTTTCCATATATTTCTCTTTCTAACAAAGGATTTTGAGGAAGCTCCATTTTTCTACTATCAGTATCAATTAAAATTGTATAATAGTCCATCAATGTTTCAAATGTCTTCCTTTCCCTGTATATTGCCGCCAGTATATTCCTGACAAAATGACCCTAACTCCAACTGGGGAAGAACTAAGGAAATCATGGTTATATCCACTGACTTTAAAGTTTCAGGGCCATTCTTTTGGAAGGAACTGAATTATTTTTGTCTCAGATCTGTAAACTAGTTGTTTCAGCAAATACTCGGTGCCCAGGAAGAGACAAGCGACACGCACTCTGGGAATCAGAAAAGACTGTTTATTCTGCACCGGTGTCGGCCCAGGGGATCATCTCCAAAGGCTGAGCTCAGAGCCCTGGCGCTGGCCTACTTTTATGCCTGGCCAGCTTCTGGGTAGGTGGGCGGGATTGCAGGGGTTCAAGGAAAAACGGGGGGGGGGGGGTGGTTGTGCTACTCTGGTAGTCTGCTGATGCAAGAGGCAAGAGTACAGAAGTACCAAAAGCATGCAAGGGGAGTATCTGGCCTCGGACATCTGGCTTTTTTTTTTTTTTTTTTATCTGCTTTTGCTGGCTTCCCTTACCTTCTCAAGAGATTATGACTTTTTATTAGTATGGCTCAGTGCAAGCTGTCAATCACTAGCAGCTGTTGGTTGTATAGATTGACCAGTTTCCTTGTTGGCTTCCTATCTTCCATCCAGGGATGCTGGTTTTTTGATTAACTACCTCTACTGTTTCTTGGAGGGTCAGATGCCCTTGGTTGTCACTCCAATCTTGTCACTAGTAATGATTGCGCCCTCCTTGATTTTGTCAGTTAAGAACTACCACCTGGCTTCTGTAATTAATTGTATCTTCCTTACTGCGATCAGTAAGCCAAGTTTTGAAATGGCATCTCTTACTTTGTCTCCATCCAATATGTGCTGGTAGGACCCAAGAGAGCAAATGTAGGTCTGAAAAGGGACAAATGAAACATAAAGTTGATCAAAGGAGATACAGATAGAGACATAGATTCAGATATATAAATATTGAATTTACAGAGTATACCACCCACACAAGGAATCCAGTTGCAGATTGATCACTCAACTTCTCAGTGACACTGGGGACCCTCTCACCAGGGCATTCTGTATTAATTTGGTCACTATAATATCTCCTGGGCCACCCTTCAGGACAGAGTCATCTGGTAGGTGGTCCAGCCTTTCGTAACGTAATCATTCTGCTATATCCTATCTCTGAACATTTTGGTCTATACTTCCAATTTTTGCACTGGAATATCTCATACATCTACTTCACTTAGTCTGGGCCATTGCCTGCCTGAGTTTTGACAACACTTAGCAGCATATTTGTACTGTGTCTAAGGTCCTCTCCTGGTGGTATATTTTGTAAATTGTGTTTCTATATATCTATATCTATATTTCCTTCAGAGTCCCTTGTGCCCTTAGTAGACCCAGAACTTCACCAGACAGGTTAAGTTTTGGCTTAATCCAATTATGGAGCATATGACTAGGAGGGTAGATCTTGAGGAGAACATTTTGACTCTCAGGAAAGAGGCGTTTGTGTTTTCTTCCAGCAAGGAGAGACTACTGCGCACTCAAAGGAAGGAATGAGCCATTTCTTGAGATTCAGAAGACTCAAGCTATTCTGGGGATTCAAGAATATCGAATGCATTATCACAGATGTCCCCATTTCTTGTCACAGGGTCTCATTCTTTCCCATTCAAGCCTGGACCTTAGCATAACATGTATGTTTAGGTTGAGAATTTAAACTTCTCTAAAACTCAGCTTTTTCTGTGAGCCTAGTCCTGAACTTTGTTTGCTCTCTAGCTGATGGAGATGAATGTCTCTTAATAAGCTGCCAAATTTATCATTGGCAATTACATAAAGACTTCAAGTAATGATTAAGCATCCTCAGTCTGTTTTTTTTTTTCTTTCTCTTCATTAGCCATCCATTTCCATTGTCCTTATAATTACTACCTCTGCAATATTTCTCAAATCACCAATACAGTACAATTGTTAGTGCATGTCTTTCCAATGGCATAACATCATATTTTGATACTGGTGAAAATTTTAACAAGTACACTGCTAACATACATCAGGAACAAGCACTGTCCATGTTTAACCACCTAGTGATGTCCTTATTACCAGCCAACAAATAGTGATCCAGTTCCAATATCCTATCATGGTGTATGATTTCTCGGCCCACTTCTGGAACAATCTCACAATCTATCTGTTTCTGTAGGAAGAACAATCTGAGATGAAAATAAACATCCAGTATATTTGTTAGCCAGTGCTTTAAATATCAACATGTATGGGGAAGAAAAAAAAACATGATTGGACAGAGGGAGAAACTTGATGTCAATGCAGTAGAGATATTTTAGCTGACTGTGCAGGGATACTGAAAATGGATAGCACTTCAGGGAGACATGTGTTGTGTGGGACAAGAGACTAGATCTTGTCCTTCCATAAAGATCAATCACTGGATGCAGAAATGAGGGGTCAATTGAGCAAAGTAAATTTCTTTAGCAAATGACAATTCAAAAAGAGGGCTGAAAGCCTAGACATGTCATCCGGTTTCACTCCCAGCAACTGGGAGAAAATTGCTTCCAAGCTGAAGTAGAATTTGAATGATATATTACAGTGTCCACTATTTTGGCACACATAGGTATTTCTCTTTTTGTGCTATGGAGAAAATAATCAGGGTCCCAAAAGTCTCTGCTTCAACGTTATAGGATATTTTCTTTTATGATTCTTGGTATGGTTCTGATGCTCCAATTAGATAGTTGGTTTAATTTCTCAAAGTTGCTATAAGTAAGTCTTTGAAGCTTTTCAAAAGAGCTTTCTCTGACTTTACCCTGCCTTTCTCCATTCCATATCTCAAGTAGACAAAGTCATAGCACCTGCTTTGTCTTCCTTTACTCATTTAATAATAGAAATTGTATTCTTTTTTCTACTGAAAGAAAATATTTCCACCTGAGCAACGGGTGATTCTCTTCTCAGGAAACTTATCCTTTGAGTATCCATTGTTTATATTGGATACTTCAAAGTTTTCCATTTCTGCATAGCAAATTATTACAGATTTCAGAGCTTAAATAAAACCAAAGATTTGCTATTTCTCAATTTCCAGGGTTTAGGAATCCAAGTGGTGAGTAACTGGGTTGAGATCTCACCTGAGGCCTGGGATCCTCTTCCAAATCCATGCAATTGTTGGCAGAATTCAGTTTCTGTGTCTGCATGACTGAAGTCCCATTTTCTTCCTAGATGTCCTCAACTCCTAAAGACTGCAGTGAAGTCTTTGCCATGTGCCCTTCTCCATAGAACCACTCACAATATGATAGTTTACCTTTTGAAGACTGGCGGTGTTGCAATTCTCTCTAGTCTGCTGCTAAGTAGTCTTATATACCAAAATGTAATTATAGATCTGATTATCCTTTATTGTTATACAATATAACCTAAGTATGGGAGTGACTACTCCATCATCTTTGAAGACCTCATTCACACTTAAAGGGAAGTGATTATACATTAAAGGTACACCTCAGCACCGAACGAAATGTGAAGGGTCATCTTAGAATTCTACCTAGAATATTGTATTAAATTTGTCATTATTTTCTTTAACCATCTTTTTGGGTGGGTGATTTTTTTTTACAGCCATCTTTCCTTTACAAAGTTTTAGCTGAGACTATCAATCATATCCATATTGTCAAATCTAATTGCAGTTACAAATAATTGTAATTAAATGCAGTTACAAACAATTGTAAGCCATCATCTTCCTGGATCTCTTATCAACTTCTTATCAGAAACCTCTTGATCATTTCTGAAACACAATACTCCCCTAATTCATTAAAAAAGATATGCATCATTATACATTCTAAGGCTAATAGAGGTCAATGGTAGGACTTTACCTAATTATTCTTTGCTGGTCCCAAGCAATGGGCTATGAGTATTTCTTAGTAGTATGCAAAATAGTCTTCATCTAACCACTCATTTGATATTTTTACACTACTAATTAGTTAGGAAATATATGAAACTGATCCTTGTTCTTCCACATATGTTAGAGTTATGCCAAATTCTATAGCTTCAGTAACTGTCCTGGGGTAGATTACATCCCTAAAATAGGGCCCTCTGGGATCCTGAAGAACAAGTCCTGAGCTGGTGATAATAAATATACTATTAAAATGCAACACAAGGGTGTCTGGATGGCTCAGTCAGGTAAGCATCTGACTCTTGATTACAGCTCAGGTCAGGATCCCAGGGTCTTTGAGATTAGACCCCGCGTCAGGCTCCGCATAGTGTAGAGCTGGCTTAAGATGCTCTCTCTCTTCCTCTGCCCTTTTACCCAGATGTGCTCTCTCGCTTTCAAATTAAAAAATAAATAAGTAAACAAACAAACAAAACATACAACACAAAAAGTAAAACACACTTTTAAAAAAGTTTAGCTTCAAAAACAGAATCGTAAGTGGAAGAAATATATTTATAGATATTGATTAAAAAGAAAAATATAAATGAAAGATCAGGATATCTTTTGTATAAAACATCTGCATTACCAGTGCTGTGTCAGAACAGATTCATAAAACTTGCAAATTTGCCTGTTGAGCTTGGAAAAATAATCTCAAGTTATTTCTGTACTAAATTTTTATTAAGGCTTGTTAGAAACAGATCTAAAATATATATGTGTTTCTCATTAACATTAAGATGAATAAATGTAAATATATTGCATTTACAAATACTAGAAGTATTTAATTTCATATTTGTAATAGTATAATGGCATGCAAAAGATTTACTAGAACTCAATATCTGCAGCAAAAAATATTATTAGGGCAGAATTAAGTATAGTTCCTTGTTGGGTTCTGATTTCTATTACCCTTCTCTTCTATAACTCATTATGTAACTCTGCATTGCATCCTTTAAACTATGTGTATTTACACATTGCATAAATTATAATTACTGGACATAGTACAACTAATATATATGGAATATGTCCTTAATCAGGCTGACCAGGGGAAATATTAGCTAAATTACCAAGTGTGCTAATTATTGTATTGTCACATTAAGCATATATAATTATGAAACCAGGCTAACCAGTAGTAGTCCTTAGAGACAATCCTTCATATACAACACTGACATGCATTTTACAATTTAATTGCTAGTATGCAAATGATAAACCATATTTGCTTTTATAAGTACGTACATACAGGCAAATTTTAACATAACACAGACACTGTATGAATTTATATCCAGAATATTTTATTGTAATCATCTATAGTTTTATTTATACATAATCTGAATGTATTCATTGTTTATACACTTAGATTAATAATTACAGATCAAATTGAATAATATTTATCAAGTAAGATTCTATATCGCAAAAGGTAAATGTATAATTTATTATATTTTATTATACTATAGCCGTTTAGTTTCTTTTGGACACAACAGAAACATATTTCTATTCCATTGTGGTAAAATTTGTATTCCTCAGGGATGTGTCTATCCTCTGGAGTTACTACAGACCATCAGAAATTCAGAGGAAGGACTGAGGCTACATCTAAGACTTCAGTCAGAGACTTTAGTCGTAATTATTGGGATGCCCATTGCTCTTTTCAAAGCCACTACATTGTCCTGAATTTTGAGCCTTTAATGTGGGCACAAGATTCTCCAAAATGTGAAAATTAAACTTTTTGTTTATGGTTTTCATTTTGATCCTTAAAAGATTTAATATGATTTCTTGAGATGTAAAACTTCTTTGTAAAGAAATATACAATATTAAGAACTGTATAGAATAGTAAGTGTGAACTTCCAGCGCTGGTAAACATGAATAGTTGGAGCCTACATTTTCAGATCTTTTGTCTGTGAATTAACCAAATTATGGATATTCTGTATAGATACTTTTATGACTTTTGTTCAATAATTCTATCTCTATTTTTCTTAAAATGGTTTTCAGTTTGAATCCATTACTAAAATAATTGTATAACAACATTTAAAGAATATTTTAAGTAAAATATCCTATAAATGTCCTAAATTGTCCTAAATATCCTAAAATTGTCACTATAATATAATTTTTTGACAGAGTTTTATTTTATTGGACTTTGTGCATATTATTTTTCCAGTAAAATGAAAAGTAAAAAAAAATTAAAATAATATATTATAAGCATGCACAAATAAATTCATGATAGATTTATTTATTCCATTAAGTAATACCATTATTTTTATTTTATTCAAATTCTATCAAAATCTCTTCCCAAAGGTGAATAATAAGTATATTTTTATTTATATATTCAAAAAACATTTATGCTGTTTAGTTATTTCAATTATCATACGGCATTTTTATTAGAGGAATGAATATTCAGAATATAAAAAATCAAAAACAATACTTTTTTGCTTAAAATTATAAGAATCCACCACTCACTTTCTGTCTCATTTTAAATTCATTTTCCCCACTCACTTTTGATCTCATTTTAAATTCATTTTCCCCACAATCACTTTAAAATCACCAACTTCCTTTTCCTGCTATGTGCTTCCATACTTCTAAATTTACTACCATTTCTCGCTTTTCATCACATGTTTACATGTTACATATTGATATTAATATGGAATGAGGTTTAAGATGTATTAAATTCTCGGGACGCCTGGGTGGCTCAGTCTGTTAAGTGTCTGACTTCAGCTCAGCCTGCTTTGGATTCTGTGTCTCCCTCTCTCTCTCTGCCCCTCACCCATTTGCAGTCTCTCTCTCTCTCTCAAAAAATGAATAAACATTTTTTAAAAGATGTATTAAAGATGTATTGCCTACATGCATGTATTAATTTCATTTTTCTAATTCTTCCCCCCAAAATTATACCACCTTTTTGATATCAATGTTCAATGTTTTTATTATGTTTTCTGAGTAAATATTCGAATTTTAGACACAGGGAATGTTATGATTACATTGTTCCTATTGTCTATTTTCTTCAATAAAGTTTATAATTGTTTCATTTCTTTCATTTGCTAATTTTATGTACTTATTAGTAATCAACTTTAAAACATGGGTAGATATGAAAAATCTCATTGCTTTCAAAGACAATGTTTTAATGCTTTTCTGCTTCCTTCTCTCCTTATATTCCTCCCTCCTTTTCTTTCTTTTTTACTCCCCCTTGCGCTATATCTCCTGGTGTCTTCCTTTGTCATTCTATACAGCTTTCTTCCTGAGCATTTTCATTGTCCATCTCTCTGAAAGTTCATTTGCCTCCACCTTTGCTGGATCACCTGTCCCCAATGACAGTATTCCTTATCTTCCTCTTTCTTAATTTATTCCCTCAAGTGGATCAAACACCATCTCCAGTAACTTCCTGAGAATACTCACACTGGAGGTAGTTAACACTTCCCCATGACTGATGGCTTTACCACATTACAATTGTAAAGAATATTCTCTCAGAGTTGTATACAGGCTTCTTTTCTTTGACATTGTATATTTCAGTTGTGCTCTTAAGAAGTTTGAAGCCAGTTAAATTTTCCTGCCTCGATAATTTCAAATTTCGCACTGATGTGTCTTGATATGAGGCTGTAAATTCTTTTTTTATCCTTTGTTTATTCAGGATAAGCTATTTATGTTTCAATTGCCATTTCATTTCAATATGGAATTGTTTGCATTATTTAATTTTGGAAAGTTTTCTTATTTATTTTATTTATATTTCCTCTTTCTTTAACTGTATTGTGCAACTCATGAGGATGTTGCAGAATGCTAACATTGTAAGTTTATTCTTACCTTAAAAGAATCTTTACTTTTCCCTAGTCCATTGAGAATTTCCCGACTTACATCTTACCATATTTTGTATGTCACCTTTATTTTAATTTTCAAAGAGATACTCGTTATCTAAATATTCTTTATTTTAATGCCTAACATGTTTTGTTTTTTTCTATGACTCTAAGATTTCTGTTTTGAAATTTCTTTTTCTCAATGTATATCTGCTTTTTCTGTAAATTATTTATTTTCCCTTTTATTTGCTTTGATATATGTCTTTCATTAAAGGCTTTTCTCTAATGTCTTTGGGAATTTTCATTGTTATGTCAGTAAGGATAAGTACATTATATTGAAATAAAAAAATGTCTCCACATTCTTAGCAATAAGGTAAAGTTTAATTTAGGTCTCTTACTATCTGTTCATCAAAGTTGGCTTTGGGGATCTGCTCTGTATTATCATTATGTTCACTCAATGACCTGGCTGATGGGGTGGCGGTTATAGATCATGGCCAGCGACTATGACAGAAATAAGCTCTTAATGTTTCTGTCCAGAAAGAAAAAAATCTACTCGACTCACAGTCTACTAACCAAAGCAGTCCTGCTCCATGCCTAAATTCAATCAGTAGGAAAATACAATCCTGCCTTGTACCAAGCAGGGAAAAAACTAAGAAGTTCATGAAAACATTAAACATTGCATAGTTGTGCCTTCACAGTTAATAATGTAACACAAAGATGCTAATTGGGCATTATGAGAACCCAGCAGGATTGTTTTCTTTTTTATTTATTTATTTTATTTTAGAAAGAGAGAGCGTGCAAGCAGGAGAAGAGGCAGAGAGAGAGAGAGAGAGAGAGAGAGACAGAGAGAGACTCTCAAGCAGGCTCCAAGCTCAGCAAGGAGCCTGATGCAGCTCGATCCCATGACCCTGGGAAATTAAGAATCTGGCACTCAACCAACTAAGCCATCCAGATCCCCTGGATTTACTTTTTTAACAGAGGGGCCCAAATGCCATTTTCTGGAGTTATTTCCCATTGGCCAATAAAATTTTACAGAAAAATATCTTCCAATCTCTTGCCTTGGGAAATGTAGCTAGGGCATAGAGCTATTTGCAGACATCCTGGGAACTAGGCTAGGGCAAACTGCATTCATTTCTATGTGTAGATCCCGTTTTCACGACGGCACCACACCATCGGTTTCAGTGTATCTGTTGCGGGTAAGCCCAGAACATATCTGAATCAACAACTCCATATGATTAAAGTTTTGACTGTGTTGAGTCTATAACCAACAGAACCTGTAACTTTTCATCTACTGCTTGCAGCTTTGATGTTGAGGCAGGAAAGAGCACCTGCCTTCTAAAGGCAGCTTCTAAATTCCTCCTTTAAAATCCTTCAAGCAATCTTATTTTGCAGTTTAGATTACCCAGTAAGTACCCTTTCTATGGAACCCACTAGCATTTCTGTTTTCAGCATTTTCTTCCTCTTCTTTTTTTTTTTTTTAATTTTCAATGTTTTATTCATTCTTGAGAGAGAGAGAGACAACACGTGAGCAGGGGAGGGGCAGAAAGAGAGGGAGACATAGAATATGAAGCAGGCTCCAGGCTCCAAAATGTCAGCACAGAGCCCGACATAGGGCTCGAACCTGTGAAGTGTGAGATCATGACCTGAGCCAAAGTTGGACACTTAACCGACTGAGCCACCCAGGCTCCCCTCTTCCTCTTCTTATTTACATATGATTACATGTTTTGATGGTTAATTTTTGTGTTAGTTTGCTCAGGCTGTATTAACAAAGTACCATAGACCAGATGGACTAAACAACAGAAATTTATTTCTCACAGGTTGGAGGCTGTGAAGTCCAATGTCAAAGAGCTGGCTGACCTAGTTCCTATTGCAGATGGCTGCCTTCTTGCTGTGCCCACACATGGAGGAGAGAGAGAGAGTAAGTTCTCTGGTGTCTCTTCTAATGAGAGCACTAACCCTATCATGTGGTCCCCACTCTCATGATATCATCTAAATTAACTTCCCAAAGCCACACCTCAAAAATGTGGTTACCTTGGAAATTAAGTCTTCAGTATATTAATTTTTAAGGGACACAAACATTCAGTCCATATCACGTGTCAACCTGATTAGGCCACAGGGTGCCCAGGTATTTGGGAAACATCCTCTGTGAAGGTGTTTCTAGATGAAATTAACATTTGAATTAGACTGAGTAAAGAAAATTGCCCTCAAGGGGTGCCTGGGGGGGCTTCTGACTCTGGATTGTGGCTCAGGTCATGATCTCGGGATTTATGGAATCAAGCCCCACATGAGGCTCCATGCTGACAGCACAGAGCCTGCTTGGCATTCTCTCTCTCCTTCTCTCTCTACCCCTCTTCAGCTGGCATGCTCTCTCTCTGTCAAAATAAATAAATAAACTTAAAAAGAAAGAAAGAAAGAAAGAAAGAAAGAAAGAAAGAAAGAAAGAAAGAAAATTGCCCTCAATAATGGGGGAAGAGCTCATCTAATCATTTGAAGCCTGAATAGAACAAAAAGGATGGCTCTGCAATAAGAGAAAACTCCTCCTATCTGACTGCATGATCTGGACATTGATCTTTTCTGGCCTTTGGACTTAAACTGAAACTTCAGCTCTTCGGTCTAGAGCCTGCTGCCTTTCAGACCAGCATGTATATCACTAGCTCTCCAAGGTCTCTAGCTTGCAGACAGCAGATCTTAGGACTTCTTGGCCTCTATAACTGCATAAGCTGATTCATTATAATAAATCTTTTTCTATATCCTACTGGTTCTGTTGCTTTAGAGATCTCTGAGTCATATACAGAGATATAATGCTTACCTTGGTTTATCCACTTAGATTTGGGGGGAAATCCAAAATTTGGAAGTGTTTAGACTACACATAGTAGATAGACTAAAATGACATAATGTCAGGTTGTTAGAGGATGATTAAATGACCTTGTGACAGCAGGAATACCAAATGAAGCCATTTAATGCTCTAATTAAAACATTAATATAATTTTATTGCCTTGAATGATTTAATATTGCATCTTAAAATATATAGTCCCTATGGGCATGTGCTGCTGATATGCTTAAAATGCTGAATATGCAGTAATGCAAAATGTTACAGTTTGCTGAGAGTAGTTTAGATGGTACGTCTGGAATTCTCCAGTAAGGGTGGGACAATAATTAGTGATATATGTACTCTTGGAGTAATTTTAAAAACTTGATTTCAAATGTAAATGTTAACACAATTCCATGATCTATTCAAACACGAAATCAAGATAATCAAGGTATATATAAATCTAAATAACATAGAGAGTTAGTTTAGGGAGTGATTGATTTTGAAGAATACCCACTAAACAGCCTGAAAGATATATGACACATGTAAGTCAATTTGTTAATCAGCAGCTCATATGGAAAATGTAATTATTTTTATAAGTCATCTTTTTATTTTGTAAATTTTTACAAATACATGGGTTTAATCAAAATGTTGTACTTGGCATTGTCTGCTGTGTTTCTAAGCAAGAATAACATTTCAAATATATATGCAGTATACAATTCAGCATGAATTTCCCTGATATGTTGAAAGCCTGATTAGTGTGCAGGTTCGACAGCAACTTTCTCTAACCTGCAAATCACCTTTTTATACTGTTTTGTGATGCTCAGCCTGGGACTCTCCATATCGTGTTTGTCCTATGTCAACTGACTCAACCAAAGGTTCTTCCAATAGGAGGCAATACTAGGAACAGAGGGCTCTTTGCTGCCTATTTCTTTCAGCATTACCCAAGCTAATGTTCTTTACCCTGACAGTGGCAGGGTACTTGTTCATTCCAATTTCCTCTTTTCCCTGCCATCTCACAGAACCGATCTCATTTCCCTATATTTGAAGATGCTAGAACAGGCTGCCCTGGGCTGAGGGGGAGCCTCATAAGAGGTCTGAGTGCCAGCTACCCTGGCCTTTTAATGACACCAACTTCTCCTTCTCCTTCTTCTTCTTCTTCTTCCTCTTCTTCTTCTTCTTCTTCTTCTTCTTCTTCTTCTTCTTCTCTCTCTCTCTCTCTTTCTCACATGTAGGAATCCTGGCTGCTTCTAAATCTGTAGTAACTGCTGGTTCCTTTTTTTTTTGCCTTTTCATTCCTCCCGTGCATGTTTAAACACTCTTTTATAGAAAATCCCGTCTAAATAACTGGAATTATTTCTATTTTCAAGGAGGTTAAAATGGATGTAAGCAGTCAGATGAGGCTTAATAAAGACATTAAAAATTCAGTGCTCTTTGAAAAGTGATTAGGGTTTCGGTGTCAGAGAAGAGGAGGGGGTGACAAGGGCCAGAAACAGCAGTCACCATGAATAGAGCATTTGGGGCTGAGAAACAATGAGAAAAACAAATTACAAGAGAAGATATATATTAGAAACTAAATTGCACAGCCGTGACAAATGAAAAGTTTGTTGAGAACTCCTTTTATGGGACATAAATGGTTTTACAATAAAACAAATAAACCAAGTGACATGTATTACATAGATATGGAAGGCCTTGAAAGCTAGTGGGATGCCTTTTAAGTGCTATAATATATTGCTATTATAAGTTGATAGGCCAACAGCAAGATTTGTATAAATAGGAAAAAAAACACTTTATTTCTGAATTTTGTCATAAATATAGCTGTGGTTAGTACAAAAAAAAGTCTGAATATAGAGTATTTGAGGCTGAAATAAAAAGATATTAGAGACATATTATCTACTGAGATTGTGAGAAACCCAACTGTCAAAAGTGGCTTTATTACTTTAGCCTGATATTGGAATTGCGGTACTATTCACAGAAATGAGATATTAAGTTGAAAAGTGATTCCAAGAGGACAGGAAATGGGAGGAATGAGGAGGTTAGGATTTGAATTTACACCGTGTTGCATTAGCAGGCTCTTTAAAAGGAATGTGATCCAAGTGGGGAGAAATAATCCTTTTTTATTATAGGAGAGAGAGAAACAGACCTGTACGGATACTAAAATGGAAGGTGTTTATACAATGCTAGTGCAGTACTATGGACAGCACTTTGAGACGAACCATGTTCTAGAGAAATTGAGGAATACAAATTAACATGAAGAAAGTATAAAACATTACAGCAAAACAATGCTTTTGTGGGATACTATTTACATACATGTAAATCCCTTTCTGTTTTATTGAGGTATCTCAACTTACGTGAGTATATATTGATTTTATATTTCTGAGATTACTAATTTTAACTGTGTTCCTCTCTCTCTCCCTCTCCCTCTCCCTCTCTCTCTCTCTCTGTCTCTCTGTCCACTGCTGGCAGCTCACGCTGATAAGGTGGGGCTTTGTGTATCTTTGCTAGAGGTCACTCGAGAGCAGTCCTAACCTGTTGGCCCTCCTCCAGCTCCCTGGCTGCTTCACATGTGGACATCAGAGAAGCCGGGGTCTCTTTTGTGCAGAGAATGGCTGAGAGGTTTGGGTATGTGGGTTTAGTCCCACTTTTCCTCTCAGGTGCTTATGCACCATGATAACATATATCTCTCCTTCTTAAACATGCAGACAAGTAATTAGGCACTGGTCTCTTTAATTTAATATATGTCCACAACTCCAGGAACCACATGTCAAGGTCCTTTTAGAAGGCTCATACCATTGTTTCTCCTCACTCAATGCCCTTGCTAGAGAGGGCATGGAGATTCTGAAACACCAGTGGGCTTGGGCCAGTGAGAAATGTGCCAGACTCTGCTTCACACAGGATGGTTGCCCATGTTTGCAAATGATTCTCCTCAACAGTCTGTCCTTATTGTGTCATGTGCAATAGTCCACATTGAATCCCTTGTATCATAAGACTAAATAGTTACAAGTTTCAAATTAAGAAAAATGGCTGTAAAATATATTATGTTCTCTTCTCCTACTGTGATAAATGTGCCTTCACAAAGACAAAATAGAATGCTATGTGTAAAGGAACAGACAATACCACATGTTCCCTTAGCCTTTTTCCAATTGCTTGGGAAAATCTTTGGGATAAACACTTATGGCCTTTTACTCTATGGTGGCCTCTTTCCATTTCTTCCTAAGGCCTGACTGTTTTTCCACTTATTACCCTTCTTCCATCCCCACTATTTAGGGACATCCGACATCAAAAACAATCCAAAGATAGGCCATCTCAAAGGCTCTCTTGACTTCAAGTCACAAGCCAGGCAAAATCTATCACGTGCCCTACAGGAAGCCTCCCTTCCTACTTTTGGGTTTTGGTAGGAATCTAGGACTATAAGGCCAAGTTTGAACTTAGAATGTTCCTGCTCCTAGGAGATGGAACATGGCAAGGAGGAGAGAGCCCCATCTACACCAGGCAGTGGCCCATCCTCCTCTGTCACACCCACGCTACTTTCAGCACTTGGAGGGTTCTCTTAGAGAGCACTTAGAGTATTAGAAAACTGCTGTGTGGGCACAAGCCCTCCCAAATAGACAAGCTTTGGACACCCAACATACTTCAGATTGTGCACCTGGTTCCCTTGGAAATCTGTTTCTGCCAAGTAAACTATAATACAGGTTTGGGGACTCCATGCTGAAAACTAACTGGTTTAACTTCTTCAAATATGATCAAAAAGGGGTCTTTGAGTGTTTGAAAAATATTAAAACAAAATCTCCTCCGAATCCAGAAATATTTCACAAAGGTAGAAGACATAGAAAACAGCTTTAAAACTGAATAATCATTAAACTGAAATGTGATGTGCATCCCAGGCAATCCACTAAGAGATTGCAAAGGCATGTTCTCAAGATCAACATAACTGGTTGAAATTTGAAAATACCATTTGTCATTTACAGCTTATCCTAAGATCACTTGGTAGTGGTGACCATCTGGGTTAGCTAATCAGCTTTTGCAAAAGTAGAAACAACCTTTTCATCATCTTTTGACAAGGGGTAGTTTTGCAACTTGGAGCAAGGTGACCACAGAAGTCAGGCTCCTACCCTCTCACAGAAACCAGGAGAAAGGGGTGCTGTATTTCTTGATGACTGTATTGCAGACAGTGGGTCCCAGGTCCTTGAGAAAGACATCCCTCGGTCCTAAAGCTGGGAAGAGGCTTATTTAGCTTTTAAAAAGATTTACACAGGGGTGCCTGGGTGGCTCGGTCCGTTAAGCCTCCAGCTCTTAATTACAGCTCAGGTCATAATCTCACAGTTCTTGAGATCAATCTCCACGTTAGGCTCCACGCCAACAGTGCAGAGCTTGCTTGGGTCTCTCTCTCTCTCTCTCTCTCTCTCTCTCTCTCTCTCAAAATAAATAAATAAATAAATAAATAAATAAATAAATAATAAATATTTTAAAAGAAAGATTTACACATATTTCAAAATTTTTTGATATTTATTTATTTTTGAGAGAGAGAGAACACAAGTGGGGAAGAAGCAGAGAGAGAGGGAGACACAGAATCCAAGGCAAGTTCCAGGCTCTGAGCTGTCAGCACAGAGCCCCACGTGGGGCTCAAACTCAAAAACCGTGAGATCATGACCTGAGCCAGAGTCTGACACTCAACTGACTGAGCCACCCAGGGACCTCTACACATATTTCAAAGATACAGACTGAGAACTTAGAGGTTTTGTAAAGTAAATGCTCCAAGAAAAGGAATGGGTGTCTCCTCCCTTATTTTCAACTAGGAGAATTTATCTTTTCTTTTTAAGTTTGTATTTACCTTTCCACAGGCCTCAAGATTTACATGGAGACATTCCCTAGGCACAGACTCCAGGATCAGTGTGTGTGTGTGTGTGTGTGTGTCTGCATATGTAGGTGTTTTAGGCACTGGGGTGGAGTTGGCAAGTTGTCTCAGAGGAGGGCCAGAGCAGACTCTCTAAAAATGCATGGCCTCCCGTACAGGTGGAACCCCTGTTATAATTTAGGGACAGTACTGCCTTTAAGACTTTCTTTTTTACTTCCTCAACCCTTGTCCCTTATGAAGAGGGGAAGGAGCTGTCAGCAGCTGTCTTGAGAATGTGTGGCACCTAGATCCTGTATTTTCAGTTTGATTTGGCCATGAGCCACAACCCAAGAAGGCAGGTCTCATCCCAAATTCAGTATCATGTCCATAGAAGATAAACTGGAGGATTATCTTCATCCAGACATGACCATGTTCATTTCTGAATAGTTGGTTTGTATATGATCAGTTTCCCTTTTAGCTACTTTTATGTCTTAAGAATTGACTAATATTGTCAATGAATGAAAATGAAGATTGAAAGGCCTTCTAGAATGGCAAAGTTTTTAACTGAATTAAGGACAATTGGGAGTTGATGGCTGATAAACTGACAAGTATGTATGTATGTGTGTATGTATTTAGTGATTTAACCTATTGAAAACCTATGCTTGTGATCAGCAGTCCTTGATGAACGGGACTAAGGAGGGCTAAATTAAGCATAGAGAAGAGAACGAGAACAATTCAGCATATGATAGTGTAGACTCTTAGGTCAGTGGAAGGGAGGATCTGTAGGGACAGATGAAAGGGTGAGAGAGATGGAATGTGTTTGGTAAGAGGGGATAAGGAGAAATTTCTGGGAATAGATGAAGTTACCCAAGACAATTTTACTGGTGTTTCTTATTTGACAGGTTTTTTTTTTTCATTGCTCAAGAAATACCCTTGTAATGAACAATTCCACCCTTGCCCTTTTCTCAGCCCCAGGTACTTTAAAGATAATCTAGTGCTCCTTAGTATACTTGGTGTCAGATGTTCCTTTAGGATTTGTTTTTACATTAATCTTCTTAAGAATTCATTCTTTAAAGAGTCAGCCTTTATTTTTCCTGCTGCTATTTCTTTTAAACTGGTCTCTTCTTTAGGAGAAAAGCTGAAAATTCACAGCATTGATTTGTGTTATGGAAAAAAATGTATGTAAAAATGGAAGTCACTTGTAAATATTACAAGTAGGTTATTGCTATTTCTTTTTTTTTTTAATTTTTTTAACGTTTATTTATTTTTGAGATAGGGAGAGACAGAGCATGAACGGGGGAGGGTCAGAGAGAGAGGGAGACACAGAATCTGAAACAGGCTCCAGGCTCTGAGCAGTCAGCACAGAGCCCGACGCGGGGCTTGAACTCAGGGACCGCGAGATCGTGACCTGAGCCCAAGTCGGACGCTTAACCGACTGAGCCACCCAGGTGCCCTGGTTATTGCTATTTCTAAAACAATGAAGTATTTAATATGTATTTTATTACTAAAATATCAGTAATAGAAACATATTTGTTTTAATATATTTCATGTATATGTGTATACATGTTAAAGACCAGTTTTTAGTGTATTTCAGACTATTTTGTTTTACAACAAATCAAATATTTTATTTCACA
This sequence comes from Panthera tigris, assembly GCF_018350195.1. Classification (NCBI taxonomy): domain Eukaryota; kingdom Metazoa; phylum Chordata; class Mammalia; order Carnivora; family Felidae; genus Panthera; species Panthera tigris. The sequence goes on from NC_056660.1 coordinate 219,464,049, forward strand.
TTCTGAAATCAAGATCTTTAAGTAACTTATATTGGTCAGAACATCTTCAGGATTCATGATAAAACACCTCACTTCACAAGTCATAGGAAACTCCCCCCATGAAACCATAGAGGTGAGACAGGGGAAAGGGGAAGCGGTAAGAAAGAATAGAAAGGCTGAATTGGCTACCCGCTCAAGCAATTGCACTTGTAGTTTCTAGGCCTTTTCATGTTGGTCTATTACCTGGTCAGCTGGATTTTATTCTTTGTTAGAGCAGGCCAATTTGGGTTGTGAATGTTGTTGTAGGGTGTGTTTCTTTGTGCTGTAACAGAGACCTTCCTACACCTCACCTAAATACCTGTAGTACTAGGTTGAATCTCTTCCTGTGGTCAGACTGGAAATCTAACAGCCTCAGTCTGCTCTGTTTTCACTATTCAGCTCTCAAGGTCATTGGTGATTTCTGCTGGGCTTCAAAGTCTTGTCTGTGCCTGCTGATCCTGCCCCCCCCCCCCCACCCCCCAGTCAGGGAGCTGAGATGACTGTTTAATGCAAACTTCTGGAACAACCTCTTTTCTCCCTCAGCTCCCTGTGAAATTCCATCTTTTAAGTTACTTTGCCCTGCAAATTACACCCCCCCCTTTAGTAGCCAGTAACTGGGATCTCTGCCTCCTCAACGAAGTGCTAAGACTACAGCATTGCCTACAATCCTCCAAATATCAGGTAATCCTTCCTGTGCTGTGTGTTGCTGAAAGCTTGTGACCAAAAGGGCCTTAAAATTCCCCTCAGCTGACTAAACTTTAGATAGGATTCTTCCTGACTCCAGGCTCCTGTCCTTTGCTATGGAAATACTTTCTAAAAGGCTCTTGGAGTTTTACAAAAGCCTAGGAATCCTCCTCAAGGACCTAGAAACCATTTCTTTGAAATGTCATCATCAAGGAAGATAGATCCCTTACTTCCCTGTCTCAGTAGGAGGGTAGGAACCTAATTTCTGGGGGAAAAAGTGGGACACCTGGCTCCAAGTAGTAAAACTACCTCCTGGCACAAGATAGAGAAAGTTTATCTTCCCTTTGGGTAAAGCCAATTAGTGAGCACAGATGGCCTGAAATCTCCCCCTGCCCTCAGCTCTTAAAAACCCTATGGCCTTTTGTCAGTAGAGTTGAGCTCAGATTCTTTTCTAATATTTCTCTCTTACTGCAGTAGTTTTGCATAATAAAGTCTTCCTTGCTTGCTTCTGTCCAGTGTAATATTTGCTTTGACATTACAAAAAAACGCATGTTTATGTTGTTTTCTTTGGGAGGGATTATTCTACCATGCTTGAAGTGAAAATCTAGAAAGAACCTTTCAGGTGTTTTGCTCATCAGGAGGCAATAAAATTTTGATTGTTAGCTAAAGGATGTAAGTTCCAGGAAGGTGCTTTTATTTTAAGCTGGATATATAGATATTACCACACTTTTGAATGGTTATGGAAATGATACATAAAAGAAAAAATAAATGATCAGTCAAGAGAAAGATAATTGCAGGCTCAAAGGCTTTGAGTAAAAAAGAAGGGTTGAGTTCCATATGAAATTAGAAATCTGGGTCTTTGAGACCAGATGTGTAAGTTCACACGGCATATTGGTACAGGTGCAGGTATATTGGTAGAAAGCTGATGAGGTTCCCTCCAAGTATGTTTATTTTTTCAGTAAATAGAAGGAAAAGTCTCTTTCTGGGAGCAGAGATGAAGTTGTTGGTATTGGAGAGCTGAAGAGATCTCAAGACATGAGATACACTGCGAGTTGGGCTTAAGCAGGTGTAGATTATGACTATGTAAGAGTAATAAAAACACAAAGATTAATAAATCTATTAATACATATATTATTAATACATTAATAAATATATATCAATAAATTAATTCATTAATGGTAAATTAATAAATTTATATTCAGGGAAGATGATAGGAAGTCAGATGGTGGCCAAAAATAAGAGGGGTAGAGGTGGTATAGTCCGATTGCATGTAAATCAAAGGAAGAATAAAAGATGAATCATTTGGAAAGATAAGTAAAGAGAAATAATCTGCCAGTGGAGATGAGCAAATAGTGTAACATGTCTAGCTGTAGACCTGGCATTATGTGTGGCACAGGAGGAAATATGCGGAAGAATATAGCAAACCAATTAAGAGTATAAGATCATGGGCCTCCTGCCTGGGTTTGTAGCTGGGCTCTGTCATACCGTCTGGTATTGTCCATGTCACATAAACATGAACCTGCTGTGCCTCAGATTTCTCACATGTAAATTGGAGATAATATTAGTACTTGTCCCATTAGGTTTTTGTGAAGAACAAGTTACCTAATACACATAAAGTACTTAGAATACTGCCCAATGTATACTATGCATTCATTAATATTTGAGAAAACTAGACAGGGCATGACCAACTGGTCATCTGTGCAAGAGATAAAGGGATATTCAGAGAGAAGTTTGATGTTATAGACGACTGGTCTAAATGGCAAACAATGAGATCCAGAAAGTATCTTGAAAGATTTATAGAGAAGAAACTGGGGAGGAATTGAATCTTACCCAAGGAGAGATAGGGGTATGAATTTGGGTGAAGGTGAATGACTTGAGAAGCTGGGACTCTTGGAAATGAAAGATGGTCTGATTAGAACTCTGTGTCAGGGTTGGCAAACTTTTATCTGAAGGGACAGATAATAAAAATTTTAGCAGCACTTGGTCTCTGTTCACAGCTTCTTAATTCTCTCATTTAGTGTGGAAGTGTCCATAGATACTATGGAAAGAAATTTCTGTGCCTGTGTTTCAATAAAGTTTTATTTATAAATGTAGGCAGTGGGTCAGATTTAGCCTGTGGGCTGAAAGTTGCTGCACAAATTTGTATTAGGACTGTCATAACAAAGTGGCACAACGTAGGTGACTTAAACAACAGATACCTCTCATAGTTGCGGAGACTAGAGTTCTGAGATCAAGGTGTCAGTAGGTTTGGTTTCTTCTGATGGTTCTGAGGGTAGAAGCTTGTCTGTTCAGGCCTCTCCTCTTGGCTTGGAGATACACTCTTCTCCTTGTGTCTCTTTACACAGCATTTTCCCTCACTGCATTTTAGCCCCGAAATTTTCCTTTTATATAAAACAGCAGTCATACTAAACCAGGTCTATGCTAATGGCCTCATTTTAAGTTGATTAGTAAATGATCAATAAGTTTGTAAAGGCCCTGTCTCCCAATAAATTCACATTCCGAGGTGCTTTGGGATTAGCATTTGTACACATGAATTTAGGGGGTGGGGGCATGATTCAACCCATAATAGTTCCTGACTCTGGCTCAAAGATAAAGATCTATATTCTTTTCTCACAATCACCTTCTCCCTGTTATTGGTTTTTGAGGCCATATAGGGGATGGTGATGTTACTTCTTTATAAAGTCATTTTTCTAAAGACTTGTGATAGGAATAGAAAGTTGATCTCCGGCAGCAGCAGCCATAGCATCCTGATATCTCAGCATTGATGCTGTTGCTTCGCCTAAATGTAAATGAAGCTCTGCCTTATGCTTTCATTTTGACAAACGCTACTAGAAAACTATGCCTAAATTTCAAGAGGTAACTGGATACAGAAATCAGAGTCACTGGCTGGCCACGTCAAGAGGTTCAGGGCTGCAACATGGCCACGAGGACCACGTACTTCATCACATTGATAACTGCTGTCTGAGGAAGACCAACAGAACACCACCAGCTGCTGCACCGAAAGCCCTCTGGTGCTCTCCTGAAGACAACCACTTGCCTAACAGTGACTCCCCCTTACTGTGGTATAAGTGCAGAGATTGGCGTGTGCCTCTTACCACCTCTCCACTTCGGCCCTCCTCCCATGACACAACCCCACCCATCTCCCCACCAAGAGACCATTCGCAGGAAGAACAAGTTCTACTTTTTTGGAGAAGTGAACATTAAAAGTGAGCATGAAGGGAACAACGACAGGACAACCTCTGTGTGTGTGTGTGTGTGTGTGTGTGTGTGTGTGCATGTGCACATAGCTCAATGCATATTAGCCGTTTCGTGGTTGCAGGTGAACATATGATGTCAACAAGGGTGAGGTCACTTATGGGAGGTGCAGAAGCCACAGGAAGGGAAAGACCAAACTCAAGACTAAAAGAGCTAAATTTGACTGCGATGAAAGCATCTATATTTTTGTCACATTTATGCATGCATTTAAAATTATTCAATTGTGTGGAGATATATATATATGCACACATATGTATACATACACACACACACACACATATATATATAGTACATATATACGTATATTTTAAAAGCTTTTAAAGGTGGTGAGGCGATGGTGAAGGTCTAGAAACTAAAGGAGCAATTTTGCCTACTTCACAGTTTGCATCAGGCTATGTTAAGCATGTGGCTGCTTCGGAGAGTTCCAGGAAACTTGTAAGCAACTAAAATAGTTTTTCTACCTAACGTTTCACTTGTAGTCAGATTCCTTCACAGTGTATTATAAATGATTTAGAGAAGTTATGATCATTTTCTTATGTAAGCGAAAAACTCCCATATCCTGGTTCTCCCGCTGGAATTATTAGGATATAAAAGCGAATGTTGGCACATTTACAACAATCATGTATAATAAGACCCAACCTTTATTTAGCTCTTACTATGTGCCAGTGCTTTTGAAGTCATTTTAATGTGTATTTACTCCTTTAATCCTCTCAGGGAACCTAAGAGGCAAATATACTGTTTTTAACCACAGTTTCAGGGCACAAGAAAATTGCATTTGTTTTCTAGGCTGTGCAACAAACTACCACAAACTTAGCAGCTTAAAATAACACGAATTTGTAATGTCCTGGTCTCTGAGGGTAAAGGAGTCTGAGCACAACTTGGCTGGATCCGTTGCTCAGAGACTCACATGGTTAAAAGCGCGGTGTCACCATCCTGTGGTTTTCTTCTGGACCTCAGAGTCCTGTTTGAAGCTCACTCAGATGTTAACAGAATTCTGTCCCTTGTGGTTGTAGGGCCGAGGCCCCCAACTCCTCGAGGCTAACCCTGTTTATAGACAGTTGGCAACATGGTTGTTTGCTTCTCCTCTACCGGGCCAAAAGGGAAATATCTGCGGTCGCTTTGAATCGTTCTAAAGCTTCTTTATTTTGACCTCAAGGCTATCTTTAAAATGGTTCACCTGGTGACATTAGCTCCACCCAGGATGATCCTGTCTTTTCATAAACTTAAACACAACTGATTAATGGCTTAATAATGGAAGTCGAATTCCATTATATTCACAAGTCTTTCCTGCACTCAAGGGGAGAGATTTAAACAGGATGTATATATCAAAGGCAGAAATCTTCGATCCCTGCCTACCACAAAACCTAAGGCAAAGAAGGGAGGTGTAACTTACCTCTCATGACAAAGTTAGTAAGTAATTGGAACTCAGGCGATTTGTATTTAAATTCCACGTTGATAACCACTATGTTGCACCATGTAATGAGAAGGAAGAGTTTCAGCTCATACCTTTTAGCCATTACATCTAATGTTAAGAACTGTGAAGGACATGGGATTTTATCCTACTGGTAAGGTAACTAGTTAGCTTTCCACAGTTTCATAGGAGCTAGAAGAAGACACACGATTCTTGAGTCAGAGACAAAGAACAATCTATTACTCATAGAAATAACAGTAGCCAGAGTATCCTCATTTACACTGGTTTCCTGAGCCTCGGTTCCTACAGGATGAAACAAAAAGGGTCACATGTGATATCTGCACATGTATTAGAAATTGTGTTATAGGAAGAGAAACTCTCATTTAGGGAACCAGATATCTTATACTGCACAGAAGCCTGACTGATGTCTTCCCCAAAGGAAGATATTATCTTTATTATACTAGACAGTAAGCAAACTTGTCCTTTTCTCTATAGGGAGATACTATATCTATTTTCCAAGGCAGTTTGCTATACACCCATCCTGGAAAAGATAGTCCTCAACACAACCAGGTAAGGCTTTGTTTTGCAAGGTGTTCAAAAACATGAGAAATCTGTGGAGAATTTTATTACCCAACAGTATACACCTGTTGTATCTACACCATCTTGGTTTCCAGTGATTTTTCCCATAATTACCTTGGCCTCTCTGATTAATCTTACTGATAGAGACTGGAGCAAAATCCACTCAGTTTGTTCCATAAATTCTTTAACAAATTGACTACCAGTAATACTGCAAAGAGCAGCACGAAGCCAATCTGTAGCGTTGGCCTCACACATGTCCCCCAAGACCATAAATCTAACCAACTGAACAAATTTCACAAATCATGAGAGCCTACCTTAACAGAGCAGCTGACTTTCTCAAGTTTTTCTGTTGACCTTCCCACCTGGCCTGAGACATTAATCAAGGAAAAGCATGATGTGCTAGTAATTGTGCAGACTCCAGCTTGCCTAGCAAGAAGAAAGTCTAAGACATTTCTATCATTCATTACAACACCAGTCAGTGAGTGGAGGGTGACTTGAACACCCTCCGAGGCCAAAATGTTGACTTCGATCACTTGAGCTAAAGTCAAGAACAATTCCCATATAATCTTTTCTAGTTGAATGACTCCCTCTGATGGAAAATTGCCATAGCCTGCTCATAGATAATGAGTCAGTTGTCCTCTAGAAGCTTCCCTGAGTAAGTAAAGCTAGTTTGATTCTGGAGAAATGCATGTACTTTTTTTTTTCAAAGCTACATGATCTACTGGTGGTGTTTAATTAAATACTTGGAGGCATTTTATGATTACCCTTTAAGATGCAAGTTACTGTCTCTTCAGTAGGGAGATAAGTTAATTTCTGCCTACTACTCAAGAGGTAGAGTCCCAGGGATATACACAATGACCTTGTAAAAAAGAAACAAAAATATTGTTTAAAGGTGTTAAAAGTGACTCACACAGTTACTTTTTTTATAAGAAGTCCAGCTTAATCCAAGACATCTGCTGCCCTATTTTCATAACATCTCTTAAATTTTTGCCTTCTTTCAATTTAAGGGCTAGGAGATTTTTCCAAAGCTGTAGGTCTGGTCCTAAGAATTTAGATAGAATTCTTTGGGCCAGTTGGTCATTCTCCAGTGGCTCATTGGGGCACTAAGAGTTTGAACACAAATCAATCCCTAGTTTATGATTTCCCACAGGACTTTTTCTGTCTGGGGGAAATCTGCCCAGGAGGGCCAAATATCCCTTAGAGCAGTGAGGGTCCATGAAAGGATCTAATATGGCGAGATAGATGGCAGGAGGACTGAGCTTTAAAACAACAGCTGTTGTTACTCCTCCTTAAAAAGTAACACGTGCCCCTCCTCTTCATCTTTCGATTAAACCAGCCAGTTATAATGAATTGTGTGGCATGTGTCCACAAAAGTCACATGTTTCCCTTCCTTTTCTTTTAAATTAATTTATTTTGAGAGAGAGAGAAATGGGGAAAGGTAGAGAGAGAGGGAGAGGAAAAATCCCGAGCAGGCTCTGCACTGTCAGTGCAGAGCCGGACGTGAGGCTCAAATCCACAAACCATATCATGACCAGATCTGAAGTCAGATGCTTAACTGACTGAGCCACCCAGGCGCCCCACCTATTTCCCTGTATTTAATATTCAACATGGGTTCATGTCCCTGAGGCTGACCACCAGGTTGGCCAGATCCTCCCATGCAGACCAGCATTAACAATAACCGGGGCCCAATAAGTATCTTTGAACCTGTAGGCTCATCTTGGTTACGGCCTGCAAGAACCTATTCAGTCTCCCTCACGAATAAGCAGGAGTGAAGAACTATTCATTGTGCAATAGTTGATTATAAAATTTAGCTGACATGTTTGCTACAAATTCCCATAGACTCCCCCAAATTCTGATAACTGGCTCCAAGATCCTCATCCCTTCTCTTCCAGCAACCCATGTTTCCACTGATTATTCTGTCAAGAACTCTAAAGGATTGGATCCTTTATCTACTTGAAAGCTGAAAAGTTTGCCTTTATTTTTTCCTGGATTCTGGCAGAAAGCATGAAACTTCTGAGTCAGAGACAAAGGAGAGTTTATTACATATACAAATAGCAGTAGCAGAGAATTAGCATTTGTGCCAATTCTCCAAGCTCTAAAGTGACAGGGTGCATTACCAGGGAGGGAGACTCCAAACATAAAAAATCCAATTTTTTTTTTAATGAACCTACCTGACCTCTGTCCTGGAGAGAATGGTTATATTTGTTATACTAGACAGTAAACAAACTTGCTTTTTGCTCTAGAAGGGGATACTATCTCCATCTTTCAAGGCTACTGGCTACATAAAATCCCTGAAAAATAATCTGGAATAAAATCAGCCTATGTCTTTGCTTAAAAAAACAAGCAGAAAGAGGGAATCGTGGAGAATTGCCTCCAATATTTATTTACCTCTTTAAAATTGCTTCCTTCTTTCAAATAGAAATGTACTAACTTTCCTTCAGAGAACATAAGTTTACACATAACTATATTTTTTTTGTAATCACAAAAGTTGCCAATATTTACTCTTTATTAGGCAGGCACTGATTTATATATTTTTACATATATTAACTCATTTAATATTTACTACATCCCTATGAGCTAAGCGTTATTAAGGCCTGTGGTATCCTACATGGTTGCAAGTTTATTTTTATGAATAGAAGCAGTTGAAATAATTTTAATATATAGAGTAAAACCATGTATAAAGGCACAGATGATGCAAAGCATGTTATAATAAATTGATAAGTAAAAAAGAATATAATGGTAAAAGGAGTATAATAAAATTTTGTCATATGAGCAAATGTAACCAATGGGTTCTCTGCACCTATTTGTTGGGAATTTTATTTCTCTTTAATTAGAGTTCAATGGGAGTTCTCTGTCCCACTATATGACCTGGTCCTTCTCAAGATTTTGCAACTTTCTTTTATTCTACATCTAAAATTGTTGTCTGTCACTTTCGAAAGTTTGGCATAAGGAAGCCCTTAGTTTTCATGCTCTAGCATTGAGAGCGACAACAAATTAAATCATCACAATAATAATCTATAGTAGAAAAGACTTTGATAATAATTAAGGTATTTGAGAGAAATACAAACGCTTTTAAGTACTCATTGTAACACAGCATAGTGATTAAGTAAGTGATTAAGTAGGTTAGTGATTTTCCTATTATCACTTACTATTTAGACTTTGTAGCTAGACTAGTTAGAATCCAGATTATAATACTAATTGGTTTGTAATCTTAGGTAATTTAAAGTTCTCTGAGCCTTATTTGTCCCATCTCTTACACTGAAATACCTTGATTATGGGAGGATGCTGTGCGGGTGTGGCTTATCACATCAGGGTCACCAGTTGTGTGTTTGGCTTTCAGCTTTGTCCAGCAAAGCCTAGGATGGTAGAAAAGATTTCTCAAGACTCCACAAGTCAAGACAGGTGGGAGGGAGGCTGAGGGAAGTCTCCCCAAGCTGCTCTCAAGCTCCCAGATTTGTTAGGTACACATTATAGGGAAATATTGCACAATATGTCCATGGCTATATGTTGGTAACAACGTATAGAAAGCATAGAAAGCTTCAAAAAAACAAGGCATTCCCAAGACTACAAAAGAGCAGATGTGCAAAACAGGGTGGAGAGCAAAATAAGATATTCCATAGATAACATGGTCTAAGGAATTCATGAGCACAGGCAGGACCCAACCTCTAAATACACATTAACTAGATACTGGCCAGCTGTTTTTAGCATGGCCAGAAAGCAATGTAATGCTTAACCTATAATCTCCTTAACCCGTACATAGCTATTTGATTTCCCATAATGCTATATGAATATTGCTTATTTAAAACCCTATTAAAGATAAAATAATAAATGGTAGAAAGTATTTAGTGTGGTTCAACTAAATTCATTGAAATCCTATAATACATTGAGTATTGCATTTGATTGGGAATACATAGGTGAATAAAACAGTTTCTGGGGCACCTGGCTGGCTCAGTCAGTAGAGCATACAACTCTTGATCTTGGGGTCGTGGTTTTGAGCCCCATGTTGGGGACAGAGATTACTTAAACTGTTTTTAAAATCACAGTTTCTGAACTAGAGGGGCAGATAGTTCACTTGGGACAGCTACAAATAGCAAAAGATGACTATATAATCCACTAGGTACAGAAACATAACAAAATAAATAGATTGGCATGTCAAGTGGCCCATCCTGGAGAGCGGGAACTATTCTACAACTTATATTGTGAGCATAACTATACTAATCAAACAGGTGGATTCTATGATCTGATATTGTGTATGTACACAGTACTTTTGTGAAAACAGTGTGTTGTATAGGGCATTTGTCCTGGCCTTTTGGTATGTGAAATCTTTCTACTGTGGACACAAATTTGGAAATGTGGGGACAATTTACTTACATTTATCTTCAATTGTGAAATAAAATTTGATTTTTCAAGCTGAAGAAAAGGATGAACAGTGAACATGAAAATGCATAGTACATATGGAGTACTGCAAACAGTTGTGTAAAGGGACACATGGCAAATGAGTGATAGGTGAGAAAACAGTGGGCATCAAATATCATTCAAAGGAACTTAGAATAAAATCTAAAATTCTGCAGATTGCTGTTGGTCAAAGATTTGTCCAAAAACCACCAAGGATCCACTCTGCCAGACTCAAAACCTTTGGAAGTATGAACTAAAAATCTGCTCCTGTAATTGAATCCCCAGTGGAAATCCCCAATTAAACAGACAGAATGGCAACTTCTGCTCTAGGTAAGCTGAAGCCATTGACTAAACAGTTAGCTTTAAGGTTTCTTTTTCGAGTTTTTATTTTAATTTCAGTTAGTTAATATACAATTTTATATTAATTTCAGGTGTGCATTATAGTAATTTTTTATAGATGACTTTAGTGTTTACAAGATAAACAATTCAAGGGTGACATATTGGAAGGGAGGTAGACAAACTAGGAGGCCATTTATTCATTTATACAAAAAGAAAAACAAAAACTAGTGATAGGTGTACACACCAGAGAAAAACCAGGCAGAGCTCTTTGAACTCTAAATTCTTCCAGAAAATCAAAAGATGACAGATAAGTCCATGTGTATTTTTTTTTAAATAAGTTCAAGGTACCATAAGGGCAAATACACACTAACTTAACAGACTGATGAACCAGGGAAAGCTTGAAGGGAATGATATTTGAACTTAGACCAAATAAGTAGAAATAATGTGGGGGAAGCCTGAAAGTGGAATTAGAGCAGAGATTTCAAGGTAGAGGAAACATAATCACTGCAAGCCCGAAGGCATAAAAGAACATGGTTCTTTGAAGTAATGCAGTATTTTTTAAAAATCTTTTGCTGGAGGACGTCTTTAATAGTACAATATAATTATATAAATCCTCTTAAGAATTTAAGAATTCTTGTCATTTTAGGTTTTACATTATAAATTATAGAGAAACGTTTTTTAATTAAAGTTTGTATTGTGAATGTTTTAATAGAATAGTTTACAACAATATAAATACAATATACTAACACATGCTTCAGATAGGCAAATTTGAGCCATTTAACAACAAGAAAGAATATTGTTTACTTTAAATAATTAAAAAATATGAGAATAATATGGTAATGCACAAGATATTGTGCATAGATTATTTGGCAGGAAAGGTCTAGGACTAGATATATAATAAATGTAGACTAAAATATAATTATACTTCAAGATGTCTAACATAGATAAAATGGTTTCATAAGCTGTTGTTTCTGCTTCTTGCATTTTTTTACTTTTTGGCTAAAAGAAATGAGTGTTTCATCCTAATTTTATATTTGGTTCCTAAATAATGAGCTAGTAGAGAGGATTTACATTGCTATTTAAAAGCACAAATAACACATTAACACCTCATGGGTGCATATATTTTATTCCCAAGAAATATATAAAATATGTAATTATAATCACTATTTTTTTCTCTTTTTAGCACTTACTTTGGTTTTGAAAGTTAAGAAATTTTGATGCAAATATTAAATGAATGCAACATATAAATATGACAGTCATCTTCTTTGTTTCCAGAATTATTATTAAACTTACTATAATTCAAAATTGTCATTATTTATGCTTTCTATCCTCAACCAAGACTTCAATATGGAAATAAATAAAAACAAATAAAAAAAGAAAGCAAGTAAACTAATATCTTTAAAAAAAGACACAGATAACAGAGCAGTTCATATGAATTATTGGTTATGTCACTAACAAGTTTGTCTGTTGGATGCCTGGGTGGCTCAGTCAGTTAAGCATCCGACTTCAACTCAGGGCATAATCTCAAGGTTTGTGAGTTCAAGACCCACGTCGTGGTCTGTTCTGACAGCGCAGAGCCTGGCGTCTTCTTCACATTCTGTGTCTCCCTCTCTCTCTCTCTCTGCTCCTCCTCTGCTCATGCTGTCTCTGTCTCTCAAAAATAAATAAACATTAAAAACAAATCATCTGAAGTAAAAAAACTCATATAAGTTCACTTAATATCCATTCAGATTTCATACCACTATATTTTAGGTGGAGACATGTACAGCATTTATTTTATTATTGAGAAAAATACATTAAAGTAGAAATAATTATAATCCTTAGAAACATGGACCCAGTGAAACAAGTTTGCAAATTTCTGGGTGTGGGGAAAAAATCACAAAGTCAGAAACACTGGAATAAGGAGAAATTCCATGGAATCTAGTGGAGTAAGAAGGAGGTGATAGAAAAAGGGAGAGAGGGGAGGGCATTTTAAAGCTTCCAGTAGAATTTTTTAAGTATTCTAGCCTCTTTTCCTATTACTATCATGAAACAACAGGATACATTAATCTGAAACTGGCATAATTAGCTAAGAATGAACAGAAGAAGCTTTGAAAAATTCAGGGAAAATTTGGTGGAATATAGACATTTTCATTACTGTGGGATGAGGAGAATTAAACAGATTTAAGAAAAATTTAGAATAAAGCATCTCTGCGATTGTTCACATATGAGGGAAAAGGGGATCCCAAATTTCGGGGTTGATCAAGAAGTTGGATATTAGTGATGTTCTTTGGAAAAGGGAATGTGGAATGAGAATGTATAAGATGAATAACATTACT